>NC_090449.1:536167403-536470433 GCF_031143425.1 Pleurodeles waltl | reverse complement strand
TCCTTGCTATTTGCTCTTTCTATGCACAATGCATTCTGCATCACACATACAAAGAGGGAATTTTCCCTTTGGATTGTTTTTGTGCAGGAAGGAATCCCCTCCTGCACAAAAATAATCCTGCCTTTAATGGAGGTAGTCTTGCAGCATGTCACAAGCATATATGCATTGCTGCTAAGCAGCAGGCAATGTGCACACAGCAGAAGGGAGCAATATTTATGCCATATCTTACGAGACATGGTGCATTTCTGCTCTCTCCATTTCAAGCAATAGAAAGCAACAACTGTGCTTGGTACCCTGTGTTGCATGAAATATTAGTGAAAAAACAGAAAGCTACTTTGGCTATAAAGTATTTGGTTGTTTTGGGCAATCTTGAGGATTGACCTGTGGCATAAGAAAATGCATTTAAAGATTATGCATTTGTTGACTGGGCACCAATAATAACAATAACCAGAAATTCTGATGCACCTGTGGCGCTAAACTGATGCATTGCTGGACTAGCTGAAAAAAATGACCCTACTCAAGCAATATGAGAGGGTCCAATGTAAAAAAGCCCAGTGTCACTTTAATGCCTGCTCTGGGCAGGCGTTAAAAAATGTATGCTGTGAAGGTGCAGAATGGCGCAGTAAAATCTTGTAGATTTTACTGCACCAGTTCTGTATGGCTTTTAAGAGGGGAACGCCTACCTTGCATACATTATACCTGGTGCAGGTATACTGTGATGAACAGCTTTACAAACTGTTGCAGTGGTCCCATTGCACCAGTTTGTAAATGTGGCGCAGTGGAGGGGACTGCTTGCACAACCACAGCGTCAAAAATAACATGATGCTAGGGTGGTGCAATGGGCTTGTAAATAAGCCCCAATATACATTAAATTCAGGTTAATCCGTCAATCCAGTCAGAAAGGAATAACCACATGAACACCAGTTTTTGACAACTGATTGAGAGAAGTGGAAAAATCTTTGATAGTGTCTTCAGAAACAGGGAATTTGAAGCAGCAAGATTAGTAACCAGTGGTTGAAAGGCTAGAGCCTCATCTAACATTGTTCTTGCCTGGATCTCTAACAGTATCTTAGATGTGGAAATAGGGCCCATCAGTGTCAGCCATTAAGTGTATGACGAGGTGCAAGCTTCCCTATGCAGTCAGTGACAAGATTAACTGAAGTTTTCTTAATTCACTTAATAGGGGAAATTAGGGACTGTTAAAATGACGAGTGGGTGGAGGTTGTGTCCTTGTTTAGTCAGATAAGTTCTTTGCTTAGTAGGAAAATCAAAGTTATAAGACAGGATAAGCTTAGCAGCTTGGGAGGACGTACAGGTAGGTTGGCATAACTATAAATTAAAGTGGGGTGAACGGATGAGTTCTGCTCGGAATGCCACAAAGAAGACAGGTAATGGTGAATAGATAGGGATAAAGAGATGTAGAAGAGACCCAAATAAAAGCGTTTATGCACTCAAAAGGGCAAATTTACACAGCATTCAGAAACGCAGTGCAGCAACCAAAGTTACTGCACTTTGTTGCGTAAAAGAAAGAGAACAAAACAGCTACATATTTACTAAGTTATTTGTAAGAAATTGAGTTGTTGGTTGATTGGGGTGTGAGCCCTGGTCAAGCAGCAACTACTATCCTTGTCAGGGTAAGTCACAAGCATTTACCAAATTAACCTGTCCTCAACCTTCTGGTAGCTTGGAACAGAGCAGTCAGGCTTAACTTAGAGGAAATGTGGAAAGTATTTGTGCAACACTTCAAACAGTAACAAAATGAAAACACCGCCCAAAAAGGATCCCACACCAAGTTAGAAAAATAGAGCACAATGTAATAAATAAAACAAGAACAAAACCACAAAAATGGAATCCATAGAACCAAAGATGTGAAGTTTTAAAGAATTTAGTGAAAATGGTGTCAAAAAGCACAAAGCGTTGACTCAGGGTATCTAGTTGCTCTGGACTGGGTCAAAGTCACACTTTCAGGATTAACATGATGGAGTGTGGTTCAGATATAGTCACCAGGTTAGATCTGCTGAAGTTTAACTTCTTATTTTCATGCCAAGAGTCACATTCATGTTGTCGAGGGTCACAAGGAGCAGGGAGAGCGTTGTGGGAGCCAGACGGTGCTGCGGGCGAGAGATGCTGAGGCTTCACATTGGTGATCCACGCAAGTGGGTGATGCTGCAGTGCGAAGTATCAGTGTGCCAGAGGTTCAACACTAATTTGCATTGTGAGCGATGGTGTCTTGGTTGCACCATTGCACCATTTGCAGCTGCGAAGAGTCCAAAAGCTTGATTTCAGTGCCCTTGAGCCACACAAAGGGTCCAGGACCTGAGGGCATCACTTTGGGGTCAGGAACTCACTGCAGCTGGGTCCGGGGGCTAGTACAAGATGTTGAGAACCTTTTATGTCCCTGAGGCTGAGATCAGGAGTCTAGCAGACCATCTCTTGGAGTCACTCTGGGGTCCTGGGTTCAAGATAAAGGTGCAGGTCCAGTTCTTCTTCCCAGGCATGAGGGTGGCAGACAGCAGGTCAGCAAGGTAGTGCAGCAGTTCCTTCAGAGCAGCAGTCCAGTAGATTGGCAATCATTTCAACAGTACAGCAGTCCTTCTTCCTGGAAGAGTATCAACAGGTCCAGAAGTATACTGAAGAGCTGGTGTCTGAAGTCCAATATTTTAGCCAGTCATGCCTTTGAAGTGCAGGGAAACGCTTCTAGAGGTTTCCCTATGAAGTGCCCAGGAATCCTGCCTTTCCTGTCTTGGCTTCAGACTAACTACAGAGGGATATGAAGCCCCTTGTGTGAAGGCATAACACAACCTATTCAGGTGTAAGTGAACTGTTGGGGTTGTACCCAGCAACTCTCTCCTATCCTGCCACTGATGGCCCATCCAGCCACACCTAAGCTCCCTATTGTGTGTGACTTTCTAGGAGGAATACATAATGCCTATCAGCTACACCCTGCCATGTGACCAGAAACAGGCTACAGGCACTAAGTGGCTATGGCAGGAAAATGCCAACTTTCTAAAAGTGGATTTTCCACAACTGTTATTTAAAATGTAACTTCACCATAAGTTAGGATTTTAAATTAGGATTCTAGAGACACCAAACTAGAACTAGCTACATATTCCCATTTGGAAATTACACATAAAAAGTACTGAGGTGTCTTCAATATTATCCTATGGTGGAGGTGGGCCTTGTTGTAGTGAAAAACGAAGTTAAGAGTTTTTGACATCCAAGACTTGTCAAA
Source organism: Pleurodeles waltl (assembly GCF_031143425.1). Taxonomy (NCBI): domain Eukaryota; kingdom Metazoa; phylum Chordata; class Amphibia; order Caudata; family Salamandridae; genus Pleurodeles; species Pleurodeles waltl. The sequence goes on along the minus strand of NC_090449.1, from coordinate 536,467,201 downwards.
CTTAAAAGTACATGACCTACCTTTCAAATATATTGCACCCTGCCCTCTGGACTGTCAAGGGCATACCCTATGGTTGACTTGTATGTATCAAATAGAAATGTTTGGGCCTGGCAAAAGATTTATTTTGCTAGGTTGAAAGAGCAGCTTAAAACTACACAAACACAGACTGCAGTGGAAAGCCTGAAACATGTTTAAGGGGCTATTCAAGTGTGTGGCACAGTCAGTGCTGCAGGTCCTCTAGTAGAATTTTTTTTTGTCGGGCCCTAGGTACATATAGTGCCACTTTACTAGGGTCTTGCAAGTAAATTAAATATGCTAATTGAGTGTAAACCACGTTTTAAGGGACAACCCACACACTTTAGCACTGGTTAGCAGTGGTAAAGTGAACAGAGTTGTAAGGCCAGAAAAAACAAAGTCAGCTAAAAGTGGAGAATAAAAGTACAATGTTTGGGCATGTCCTTACATGGGGGATGGGTCCAGCACTGTGGCACTGTAACTCTCTCCCCTGCTCTGGTGCATAATATGCTGCCTTGTTCCTTGCACACCGTGTGAACCGCAGCAGAAGGATGTGTGCATGATGTATAGCCTAGGTTTGGCATTAGTAGTGTACTCTTCAGTACAAAATTATATGCCTAAACATAGTTTTAAAAGATTTTCTAACTTAGTATGTGTGGTTTACATTACAGCACATATGCCAAGGGTAAGAAATGGGATTATTATTTGGGGGAGCTGACTGCCCACCTCAATGAATTATCACAAGTCTTGTCAGGGTGAACTGTTAAAGCCCCTGAATTAACCTGAGCTCAACTCTCTGGTGACTAAGGCACAGAGCATACAAGCTTTCTTTAGGATAATGTGTACATTATTTTTGCTGTACCAAAAAAGTAATAAAGCCAAAAAAACAAGTAATGAAAATCCCAAACTGAATTGGAAAAATAGAGAAAAATGTAATGAACAAAATGACAAAATTCCAATAAGGGGAAAGCTAAGTTATGAATTTTAAACATTTAAGTGAAAATAGCACTAAAAAACACAAAGCACCAATGATAGTCAATGGTCTGGGTAGACAGGGACCTAGGCACGATTTGAGGCCAACTGCAATGTAGCCCTGGTCTGACTTTCCAAGTGGATTGGTCTTGGTGAAAGTCTGAAGTCAAAGAGTTCAATAAAGTTTCAAAGTCATAATCCAAAAATGTTCTTATTATTTTTTTGAAGACAATCCGAAATTATAGCTACCACTATGGACCTGCCAGTGAGATACGTGCCATGGGTTTGTTCTTCTAAGTTCTGCATCACATGCTTCTGAGGTTTTTGGATGAAAAGGTTTTAAAGTCCTAAAACCCAAAGGGACTCTGTCGTTGTTTCAGAGATGCTAGAGTGTTGCAGGGTGGCAAATTTGATATTCATCTTGCTTTACTGCACATAGCCCTAAAATGTCATTTGACAGAGAATTTTTAGGTTGGGAAAAGCCTTTGGTTACGTTAAACTTAGGCTTTGAGTGATGTGAGAGTGTAGGTGAGTGCACTATCATAATCACTAGTGTCCTCCTGTAGCTAAAGCTAAAATCGAGTTTAAAGTAGGCACTGTACCATAAACAAACTCAGAGAAAGAAGTATGGTAGCACAAAGGTAAGGTCCGTCACCAACTAGACAGGGGAAACCCAACAATTGTCTTGACATCCTATTCTCTCCCATTCAAGTGTACCAAAGTGTTACATTTATCCAACAGACCTATCAGACAGGATTTGACACTGTGCTGTCAACAGAATGCCCATCAGTCCCCACCCTACATATTCTACGGAGCCCATGAAGTAATTTCTGCCCTTTCAGGTCACCCTATGGTGTGCTCCTTGGAGAAACGTCTCTCACACCTCTTCCTTGGCTGAGCACAGATTGGTAGCATATGGAGGGTTAATGCAAATTATCTTCCGGAACTTTAAAGGGGTTAAAGGTAACTTTTTAAAAGTTACTTCTCGTTGATATTCATTAAAATCTGACTCCACCATTAAATTGAATTTTTGATAACTATTAAAAATTGTTGTTTACTTATTATTCTGGCTGATCGGATTCCGAAGATACAGTAATCTGTACTCTGGTGTTACTCAAAGGATAGCTAGGCTAGCCATGGGGAAAATACATTTTAGGGTCTAATTACTTTAGGGATAAGGCAATTTTCAACAAGTTCCCTTTTAAAAATCATGCACCCTGCCTTGTGGGCACCAAGGCCGACATGGAGATGACATACTAGCGGATATTATACCTGTCAAAAAGGGTTGCACCGCAAGTCTTACAATACAGTAGTCAGGCCACACAAGCAAAAGAGAATTTGTTTGGTGATTTCAGAAAACCTTAGGAATGGATTTGGACTCTACAGAAGAGTGATGTTTATAGCTTGTTTCCAGGAAGAAGAACTGTAACAGAGCTGAATGAGTAGCTTCAAAGTTGGGCTCTAACAGGGTCAAAAATATTCTGAGCAACTCTGATTACTTTATCTGCAGGAATTAGGGGGCTTCCAACATAACCATGTTTGGGAAGCTTGAACTTAGTAAAGAAATGGATAAAAGATTCTTGAAAGTGGAGAATGGTGCAAACAGGTCCTTTATACACTACAGCGGTCAAGCTACACAGGTAGGCCTGTTGATATGTTGGCACTGCCACTATAGTGGATGGCACAATAGGTGCTGCAGTGCACAAGTGGTGTTTAACTTCCAGCCTCTGGGTGCACTTTCTACACCATGTACTAGGGACTTATAGGCAAGCTAAATGTTTGAATCAGTAATAAGTCAATTGATACATATTTGAAGGGGGAGCACAGGTGCTTCACTCCTGGTTACTAGGGGCAAACTGCATAGAGCCCTAGACTCAGCAAAAATAGGGCACAGCAAAAGGAAAAAAGTCTAGGGTGACCAAGCAGAAAAGGCAAGCTTTCTAAACAATTTAGAAACGTTTTGAGGAAGGAAAACTTCTCAAATGTTACACCTGGCCTGAGGAGGCTTACATTTTTGCACAAGCCTTGTCTACCTTTTCAGTCAAAAACCATAGGTTGCTGCATGGGAATGCCCACGTAGTTCCCATGGGATGCTCCCTAGACACAAAGTAATGCAAATCATTGCATAGGCCTTCTTTGTGTTGCTTTAGGGCTACTTTCGAGTTTTCAGCTTTTGAGTCTTTGTACGGTGAAAGCCTAAATAAATCTGGCCCTAGGCCTCTGCTTTTCACTCACGTCAGCTAGATGTATTAGCAGGATGGGGTGAAACAGTGTTGAAAGGTCAAGAGTTCCCGAGTGGTCAAAAAGGCAAGGGATGTAGAACAACTAGTGTCTAAAGTCATGTGCAGGTTGTCCAAGACAGACAATGTTCCTGGACGGGACACAGGCCTGCAGTCGTACTCTTTTAAATGCAAGAAGCCTTCGTGGCACAGCTGATTATATAAAACTGATAAAAAAGAATGTTTGGCATTTTAAGTAACCCTTAGCACTGGATTTGGACTTTACAGAAGAGGGATAGTGATAGGTTATTTCTACGAAGAAGGCAACTTTAATGAGAAGTCCCAAAGCTGTGTTATAAGAGAAGCAAAAATATTCTGAGCAAATGGTAGTACTTTGATGGGGAGGAATTAAGCGGCAATCCAGATTCAACATAACCAAAACATGGAGAGCTTGAACTTGGCAGATAGACGAATAAAATATTCTAGAAAGTGGAGGGCGGTGAAAACATGCCCTTTGACTTGAAGACTTTAGCATATGTGGTACTAATTGATGCTCGGGCATTTTCTAGTTTAGTGTTGAAGAAATTCTGCAGTGACTTAAATAGCTTCTTCGAAACAAGTATGAGACACCATAACTGTTTTCTTTGGTGAGGCCAGCTACATCATTCTCAGTTTTCTTGGAAACATCGGCAAAATTAACTATTTCATTTTAATCAATTTAGATTGAGCTTTCATTATAGTCAATTAGTATGTCTTAAAGACAAACAGGTTAGAGGCCTGCTCGTTTCATCTGGCTTAGTCGTATGTGCGTGGCCTGCATGTGCTGACATGAATCTGATCATGGAGGTGAGGCTCTGGTTTACAGTCATCTTCTCTGATGCTTTTTGTCTTGTTCTCTCTTTGGGTCTTTGCTGATGACTCCCCTTAGAATTTTCGAATACAATATCTCATCCTAATTATTGCGAATTACCTTAGTGGAATCAATGTTACCTGTTCCACAAAAGACTGACCTGTAATAACAAGGTATGTGCAAAAATGCATAATTTCTTTTCATGAAATTTCACATGATTACTTGAAAATTTCATGAGATTACATTTAGGAGTAGAATATAGCTACTGTTCCTTATGATACAGACTGGCCTGATCTGTGGAGCAGTCACAAACACCCATGTAATAATTCAAAGTATATATAAGAATATGAACGCCGAATAGTTGTACATCAAGTAATGAGAAAGTGGTGTGAATGGTACAATAAATAGGTCATTGCAAGTAGAAAACATTTTTTGCATTTTGCATGTAATTGTTGCAGTCCATTCGTATATGTTTATCAAATTCATAGTAGAAAAAGTTGCCACTTACAGATTTCACAATTCACATATTTTAGAAACATTCACATGTTTTACAATGGATACTTTGAAGTTTAAATGATTTGAGATGTTTATCTGTAGGATTGTTTCTTATCTGTGCATCCATCTAATTTCTCATCTGTCTTTTGGGGAAACACATGAAGGACATATTGGGGCCGATTTACAGGAGCATTTATGGAGCAGTAAATAGTACTACACAAGTACGTTTTACATGATTTTATATGCCTTTGTTATTGCCCCCAAACCACCCAATTTCCTATTAATAGTGCAAAAAGGGTACTCTCCTTTCTATTTGTTTTAATTGTATATGACTATACCCTGAATGGGAGGAGCCGAGATGGCGACCGAGTCGGACGCCTAAGTGAAGAGCTCCGACTCGGACCCGGGGAAATGATCCTGTAGGGCGCTCCCGACCGGGAGATCGAATCCCTGAGGAGTGCGCCTGGTCCTGGGGTCGTCCACGGAACCGCGAGACTGAGTGGGCCCGCATAGGAGCGGGGGACGCGCGAGAGTCGGGACGAGTGCGTGGCCATGAGGCTGCGCAATGGCGGCGCCCCGGAGGCTTGAGCCCCTGGAGAAAGAAAAGCAGAGTGCCCCAGAGCGGCGGGGGCGGAGGTAAGGAGCTGGGGGCCCTTGGCAAGGGGGAGGCCTCAGGGAGTGATGCCCAAGCACTGGTGCGGCTTTTCCCCTCGCTGCTGCGTCCCCCCTCCTGTCAATCCGAGAGGATACGAGCCGGCGGACCTCTCTTTAGCGGGGCGGATCCCCCGCGAATTATAAACGAGGGGGCACGGCGGAATGGTGGCACTGCGCCCAGGCGCCGGAGCCGGCCCGGACGCGAAGAAGACATAAAGTGATTGCGAAGGGGACAAAAAGCAAGGCCTCATAGGCGCTCACCCGATCCAAGGGTGCATCGCCCAAACATAGCGGGGATAGCCCCCCCACCGCTTAAAGCAAGGAAACAACTGCCTCTCCCACCCCCCCAGAAGTGCGGGGGCAGTGGGGGAAAAGAAGAAGAGGGGGCAATAACGTGGACTGGTGAAAAACAGCTGAGGGGGCAGATCAACCAGGAGGCTCCCCCCCCACCCCCCCAGCGCCATGGCCCTTGTTAATACTGGCTTCCCCTGCAGGCCTTCCTGCACTACGTCGGTGGGGGCCTGCAGACATGCACGGGGTGGTGTTGGTGGAGGACTATCGCGGGCACCTGGACGCCCCCCGGGGGCTCTACACAGGGTGGGCACCCTGAGGGGGCACCTACACGCACCCCGAGACCGGAGCACCCAACCAGAAGCAACAAGACCCCCCCAATTGCTCTAATCGATCCAGCACAAGTCCCCACAGATAGAACTGATAAAGAGGGCCCACAAGCAGGCCATAGGGGCCTCAACAAGACATTACACATCGGAAGCAGAACTGGTGCTCTTGGCTCGCCCAGTCGCTCTAGAAACGCATAATTAAGCTGCCCCCTGGCTGTGGGAGTTACTCAAAAGGAAAAACAATGGCTGGGAAATCCAAGTCAGCTAAAAATCAAGGACGAACTGTGCCCGGCCCGGCGCCCAATGACCAACAGCAAATCCTAACCTTGCAATCACTGGAGAGCACACTCCAATCCCACTCTATGCAATTCGAAAAAGTGCTTCAAGCAATCATGGACACAAAATCCTCACTAGAACTCAAAATAGACACAGTATCACAAGATCTAAACCTACTCAGAGTGGATCATCGGAACTTGACAGAGAGAGTGAAAACAACGGAGGATACCCTGAGCAAGACGAGCCCTATGGTCTCGGACAACCAGAAACAAATTCAGCGCCTGGACGCAGAGGTGAAGATCCTATGGAGGCGTGCCGAAGAAGCAGAAAGCAGATCCCGGCACAATATTATTTGCTTCGTGGGGTTCCCTGAGCACCCACCAGAACAGAGCTCGGAACTATCCATAGAGCAGTTGCTAATTAAAGAGGTACTGGGCGGGTCCCCCTCGAAGTTCTTCTCTATTGAACGGGTGCACAGAGTCCCGGGAAGACCGCCATTACCGGGTCAACCACGCAGACCATTAATAGCGAGACTCCGAAATTATAGGGACCGAGACCTGATACTGCAGCAAGTCCGCAGCAAAGGCCCATTTCGACACGAGGGCTCAGTGGTCCATGCTTACCCAGACTTCACTCAAGAAGTACAGAAACAACGGAACTCCTACGTGAAAATTAAACAACGACTCCTGGAACACAATATCAAATATGCTCTCCTTTTCCCTGCCAAACTGAGGGTAATCTCAGAAGAACGCACTCATATGTTCACCTCCCCCGAAGACGCCTGGACCTGGATGCACGCTAAAGGCATAGCACAGACTAACGAAGGAGTGAATGAAGAACAGGAATGGCTGACCTCCACATCGAGAAAGCGCAATAAGAGACACCCCAGGGGTCAACCCACGGAGAGACAGGCAGCGGAGGAAAGAGCAAAAGTGTTGAAAGAAACCCCGTTACTAATGCAGAATTCTTTCGAGACATTCAGGTCGGGCCCCCTGACGGGATCGGACTCGGAATCGGCCAGCTCGGACTCCACGATTACAGATGCGCTCAGGGGCCCGGAGGTTACCCCTAGAACTGCAGATGAACTTTGAATGGCAATAACAAGTCGGCTACCTCAGTCCTGATAGGGCAACAAGCGGCTGGGGTACAGAAGGGACCACAGCACGAATCGAACTGCCAGCCATGTTGGCTATAAAGAGTATCTTTTGAACGATTAATCCCTAACTGCTGTGTTAGCTGATTAATAACTGTGGGCAAACGGATTGGGGGGGTAACATATCGGGAGTGCCCACACCTACATATGTACATACTCGCAGACTAGGTCTGAGGAAAGATGTGAGCTCCACACAAGGGGAACATCTGGCACCTAAAATGGCTCCCCCACAGGTATTCGTACGGGTACAGACCTCACCAAATAGTAGAGTGTGGGGTGTTCCAATGCGTGTTAGTAGTTGGTTAAGGGAAATAGTTAGAATGGTGGAGGGGAGTGGGGAGTTAAGGGGTTTGGTATAGGTCAACTCAGTGAACAGGGTACACTACCGCGGATGTCAGTCTTAAACACACACCCAGCGAAATGGGGGGGAGCCCGGAAGGAAGTCGCAATCCGGAAAGTCCATGGTGGAGGTGCACCACACAGCAACACATGTCTCAACATAAGAATGCACATGCACACCAATATGAAATAGTTACGTGGAATGTGAGGGGCATGGGCACGCTGGGCAAGAGAGCGCAAGTGCACACCCGTCTCAGACGTCAGAGGGTTCACATAGCTATCCTACAAGAAACACACTTACTGGAACCTGAGCTACAGGAGATCCGTGGGAAATGGGGCGGGCAGATAATAGGCACAGCTTACTCAGCATTCGCTAGGGGGGTACTGATATGGATAGCAGGCGGCGTCCCGTTTGTCCGAACCTTGTATAAATTAGACACAGGGGGCAGATATGTAATAGTAGAGGGACAGCTAGATGGGAGACACCTAACGTTCATAGGGATTTACGCCCCCAACAACGCACTGGCGGGTTTTCTGGAGACACTCTCCCCGGCACTACTAGTAAACCTTGCAGCCCCGGCCATATGGTGGGGCGATTTCAATAGCTTATCAAATGTAGCACTGGACAGATCAACCCCCCCCAGGAAAGGTATAACAAACAGAAGTGCTAAGAGCCCCCTGCAGATATGGGTGGAAGATATGAGACTTTATGACTTATGGCGCATGCAACACCCCCGACAGAGAGAATACTCATTCTACTCAATACCCCACAAAGTACACACTAGAATAGATATAATCTGGGGTACTGCTGATATATGCACATTGTCGAGCGGGACAGAATACCTGGATAAGACACTATCGGACCACTCACCGCTCAGAATGATATTAAAATGGGGTGGAACTCGATCAGTGATCCCTACATGGCGTTTACAGCCAGAAGCACTCCAAGATCAGGCATACGCAGAGGGACTGGACACGGCGCTGAGGCAGAACTGGGAAATTAACACAGACTCTGCGAGCTCAAGGGTGGCAGAGTGGGAGGCGCATAAGGTGGTATTCAGAGGGTACTGCATGTCATCCACTTGGGGGGTTAGACGTACTCTACACTCGGAGATTAGCAACTTAGAAAAGGAATTGAGAGCACCTGAAACAGCGGTGGCAAGGAAGGAGGCACACTACACCGCATTAAAAGAGGCGCGTATAAAATATAAAGCAACAGATTCTCGCCTCTGTAGGCACGACCACAAATATCATTTGATGCGGCAGCAGTCGGAGGGAGACAGGTCAGGCAGGCTGCTGGCGTGGCTCCTGAAGGGGGACCGACAGCAGTCTTCGATAGGGGCTATAAAACTAGACAACCGCGAGATGGTCTCCACGCAAACAGAGATAAATGGGGAGTTCAGGGAGTACTATATGAACCTCTATGCCAAACGAGCGGCCTGTACACCTACAGAGCTCACATCCTTTCTTGCAGGATCTCAATTAGCACAATTATCTCAGGAAGATGGTGAGAAATTGGAGGCCCCACTGAGTGTAGCGGAATTAAACGTAGCATTAGCACAGATGCCCAAGAATAAGGCGCCGGGAATAGATGGCCTTCCACTAGAATACTACGCGAAATACTCAAATCATTTAAAGCCTCATCGGCTGAAAGTATATGAGGAGGCCTGGAACCACTAGGCATTGCCCCCCATGCAAAGAGAAGGCATGAAAGTGGTCCTGTCCAAGCAGGGGCGGGACCCTACGGACGTTAAATCCTACAGGCCACTCTCACTCTTAAACACTGACTGTAAAATCCTGGGCAAAGTATTGGGTAATAGGTTAGCACCCGTCATCCACACTTTGATACATGACAACCAAAATGGCTTCATCCCCAAACGCAATACCTTTCTAAATATCCGTAGATTGCTGGGAGTGCTGGGGACACTCCACCGGGGGCGCATGAGGAAATGGTGCTTTCACTGGACATTGAGAAGGCATTTGACACGCTGGGGTGGGACTTCTTATTTGCCACTATGCGGAAAATGGGAATCGGCCTTAAATATATACAATGGGTGCAGACACTGTACTCCAATCCACAAGCACGCGTGAAAACGGGGAGAGTTGTATCTGACAGCATCCCGATTGCTAGAGGCACCAGACAGGGGTGCCCCCTGTCCCCCTTGCTATTCGCAATAGCAATGGAACCATTGGCGACCCGCCTGCGGATAATGGAGGACAGCTGGGGTATACTCAGGAATGGGGCGAATCATATAATATCTTTATATGCAGATGACGCCTTAATATACTTGCGGAAGGGAAGTGAGACGATTCCATTAGTAATTTCACTCCTGACCGAATTCGGAGAGATATCCGGACTGGTAGTGAATTGGGAAAAATTGTGCGTGTTCCCCTTGTCCGTACGGCCACTGTCAAGTAGAGAAACATCCCGATTGGGCACCTGAAATGGTGCTTTGACTCATTCAAATACCTGGGGATGTAAATATATCACAGACCAGAGGACCTTAGAGATGGAAATTTGGGGAGAGCACTGGCCTCCATAAAAGGGTTGTTACGTTTCTGGAGTAAACTACCGCTATCACCGATGGGGAGAGTGGTGATAGCAAACATGCTGATATTACCTAGGCTTCTATACTACTTTGCGGCACTGCCGCTTTTGATCCCCAGGAGCTTCTTCTGAGACCTGAACGGAGCTTTGTTGCAACTTATATGGGCGGGGGCAGAGCACGCGTCGCACTCACTACACTGCAGCGCCCAGTGACTGCGGGCGGTCTGGGTGCCCCTAATTTTGAACGCTACTATGCGGCTGCACAGCTACAGTGGATACTGAGCTGGATGCATAGGCCCATGTTTGCGGAATCGGCATGGGCACTGACGAGTTTGCGTGGCGCACCCTTGGTCGCTTGGCTGGCAACCAGGTCTCCGAAGGGGGCGACCGACAAACCACTTATGCTAGTGGAGCATGCATGCTGGAAGAGATATATCCAAAACGGCCGCAGCACGCTCCCCTACTCGCCTCTTGTCAGTTGGGTGTGAGCCCTGGCTGGGAAAGAGGAGAAAGAAAATGCTTGTTAGTGGCCTGGACAGAGGCGGGCATAGAGGCGGTAGGTGACTGCTTCGAAGAAGGGAAATTAATGTCTTTTGAATCGATACGGGACCTCACCTCAGTAAATCCTGGGCAGTTCATGACATACTATGCCATATGCCACTCCATCAAGAAGATGTGGTTGGCGGGAGAACCAAGAACCAGTGATCTCCCCAGCACTGCACCACATGCTGCAATACGACAGCCAATCGAAGGTCCTGTCGAATCTATACAAAACTCTGAATAAATACCCCACACCCAACCTGGAAAATGCACGGGTACGGTGGAACGATGTTCTTCCAACCCAAATCTCACAAGAGGAATGGCCGAACGTTCTACACCACACACAGGGGGTATAGAGGAACCCCAGATTTCACTACATGCAATTTAATTATACATGTCAAACGTATCTCTCACCAGCCAAGATTAAACAAATGCTCCCCAGCTCGGACACAACCTGCCCAAGATGTCAGGCCCCGCTGGCACAGTTTTACCACATGGTTTGGGAATGTGCCCAGGTGCACAGGGAATGGAGCGGGATAGTTGAGAGGGTATCGGAGTTGACGGGGTTGGTGCTCACAGCAGACCCTAAGTCCTGCTTGCTGGGTCTGAGACAGAGAGATAAGAAACATAAGCATCTACACAACTTCACAGACCTAGCATACGTGATGTACAAAAGACTGATAGCGATGAACTGGAAATCGGCTACTGCTCCAGATCTAAAAACCTGGCACAGCATGACACTGAGATGGGCTAGCGCAGAATTAATGGTACTGTGGAAATCAGCCGGGGAGGGCCAACAGCATACTGGTAGTGTGGTCTGGGAAACTTTAATAAGCAGACTAGAAGCTAAAAGCGATGAGAAACCACCATGAACCGGAACATGTAGCGACCCTAAGACAAACATTATTTTACCTAACAGATCCCCATACTTCGAGTAGGCCTGACAAGTAAAATTCTATAGCCAGAGGACGCCCCCACTCCAACCTCCTCCACTACAAGTAACCTACAGTGATTATTGGATCTAGGGCCCCACACAGGAACACAAGTTAATGGAACCCAGATACCAGAAATTGCCACTAAACTGGGTCTCCCCCACTATAGCAAATAACCACAAAACCCAATAAATGAACATAACCAACCCGGGGCACACAAGTCTATTAAATACACATGGTAAAAGTGATCATCTAGAAACTGTGGGGGTGATTCTGATTCTGGCGGGCGGCGGAGGCCGCCCGCCAGAATTCCGCCCCCATTATACCGCTCCGCGGTCAGAAGACCGCAGAGGGTATTATGAGTTTTTCCCTGGGCTGGCGGGCGGTCTCCAAAAGACCGCCCGCCAGCCCAGGGAAAAACTCCCTTCCCACGAGGATGCCGGCTCGTAATCAAGCCGGCGGAGTGGGAAGGTGCGACGGGTGCAGTGGCACCCGTCGCGTATTTCAGTGTCTGCAAGGCAGACACTGAAATACTTTGCGGGGCCCTCTTACGGGGGCCCCTGCCGTGCCCATGCCATTGGCATGGGCACGGCAGGGGCCCCCAGGGGCCCCGCGACCCCCCATACCGCCATCCTGTTCATGGCGGCTTTCCCGCCATGAACAGGATGGCGGTAGGGGGGGTCAGAATCCTCATGGCGGCGGAGCGCGCTCCGCCGCCATGAAGGATTCCCCCGAGCAGCGGTAAGTCGGCGGGAGCCCGCCGACTTGCCGCTTCTGACCTCGGCTGAACCGCCGCGGTCAGAATGCTCGTGGGAGCACCGCCAGCCTGTTGGCGGTGCTCCCGTGGTCGGTGGCCCTGGCGGCCACCGGCCGCCAGGGTCAGAATGACCCCCTGTATTTGAAAACCCTTTCAGCATAATGACGAGACCTTAGTTAAGTTTTATTGTTAATCTGTGTGATAATAGTGTAATAGATCTACCATATCCTGAAACTGTAAATGTTAAATATTGGTAATGGATCTAATGTGAAAATGCAATAAAAATATTTTAAAAAAACACAAAAAAATGAATATACCCTGAATATACTCATCTAATTCCCATTTTAGAAGCTGTGTGGCCACTTTACAAAGACATGTAAGAGTACGTAAATTAGCTATATAGAAGCACTGCTTTACATTCTCCAAAATGCCTTTGTGATTGGTCCTCCCATCTTTGAATATTAAACATTTTGCCTTCTCATTCATATATTTGTCTCCAATTCTAAATCTCTCTCTCAGTGTGAAAGTGCCCTCAGTGATTGATTGTTTTTTTTTCAGTTATCACATTATGTTGCATCTTCAAGTGCCGAATTCCGCGAACCAAAAAAGAGATCGAGGCACGCTACGCACAAAGGCAGGCAGGGAAGGAGTATGCTGACAAGCTTGAAACTGTGCCACCGCTTAATGAGCTCACGGAAATTCCTGGAGGTATTGTATTCCTTTGAGTCTATTGCAAGATTGTGAGTGTAATCCAGTGCTTAATTTGTAAAACAAAAATAAGTGTGGGGGCCAAACGTTTTGCTCTAAGCTGTGGCCAACGCTTTTGAATATCAGAGTGCTAAATACCAAGCATGCCTCCTCAATCTACTACAAGGCACTCCTTGTCCATTTATCCCGCTCTTTCAGGTTTCTGCTTTTTACTTTGTCATGATTTTACAGTACTTCTCTTCTGCCATTTTTAAACTTTGTAGGGCCTGATTACGACCTTGGCAGATGGGATTCTCCCTCACAAACGTGACGGATATCCATCCCGCCGTTTTACAAGTTCCATAGGATATAATGGAGCTTGTAATATGTGGGCGGGATATCCGTCACGTTTGTGAGGGGGTATCCCTTCCGCCTAGGTCCTAATCAGGCCCTGTGTGTTTTTACATCCCTTGCTGTGGGTCAAAGTCTGATAAGGAGAAATAAGTGCTCCCTAAAAATGAGTGCCAGTGGGTTCCACATGCAACAACAGGCACAAATTGAGCACTGACATAATTTTTTACAATTAGTATGGTCTGGTGATAAGTGCTTTTCAAGACTCCCATGGACTCGAGCCCAGATTTACTGAATGTCCCTGTGCATGCTTTCCTTGTATGGCAAAAAATGGTGCAGCAGGAAATTTACAAAAAACATTCATCCACATGAAAAAATGATACTTTTCTGCAACACTAAAAGTGCGCCACTGTGAAAAGGCGACCAAATGCATACCTCACTTGCACATTTCTATGCAATGCTAACTGGCAAGGAGTATGTCACATAAAATTTATAATTTCACAGAAATCACCTGCAAGAAAAACTAATTTTTCACCCCATGCAGCATCCGAATTTGCTGCTTTTTGCAAATAGAAAAGCATGATACAACACTATATATAAAGACTGGACTGCTGATGCTGTCATCCTATACAAAGGTGGTCAAACGAGGCTGCACTGCTCGACAGTCAAGCTTGCTTCATTGGGATTTTCTAATGGAACCCACTACTCGTGCAATGTGTAACTCTTTTTAGGATAAATTAATGCATTTCCCTTTTGCTTGCACCCGTTTGATGTAGGCATTCGTATTTGATGCAAAGTCCGTTCTGGCTACCTTAGTAGATTGAGCTTTCCATCACTCTAGGGGTCTTCTTACCTAGCAACAGAAGCGCCCAAACTCTTAACTTACTGGTATATTTTCCTCGGCATTGTTATTTTCTGTCAGAAAAACCTGGCACATAGAAACCAAAAGTGACATTAACCTATATGTGCACCTAATCTTAACGTTCCTCTACAAAACATTTTTTTTTGTTATTGGGGCCCAGAGAAACATTGAATGGACACATTCAATGGTATAATTTTTCTGAGATTTTGACAACATAAAGTGCATGAGGTGATGTAGAGATATTTTTGTAAATCTGTTTATGTGAAGAATATATTTTTCTAAACGTTCATTCCAGAAACGTCTGATAAAATGTATGCACATTTAAACAGAGAGGGTAATTTTTGATTAGTAGTATCCAGCTGGGTAAAAGCACTGATAGCCTGCATAATAAGCTTTATCACATTGCTTGTTAAAAAAAATCTTTTGAATAGCTAAGGCTTATGTTCGCTCCAGTAGATCCTGCTGAGGCCAGACACGGTCCAAACACTAATTTTGCAGCGCTCAAAAATAAATTTCACATGCCTTTACTATTGTAACATCTTTATCATTACATTTTCTGTTGAGGTCCTGCCCATTTTAATTTGCTCATGTCTTTGGGCCCCGTTTATATTTTTTGACCGTGCCGACAATCCGTTGTTGTGGTGAAGGCAGCACAGCCCACTTGCGGCTATGCCCTAAAATTTAAACAAGCCTGTCCTGGTTCTGACTGGGCACACAGGGAAACTACTCTGAGGGAAAAATAACATGTGGCGACAGGGCAACCAAGCATAGAGGGCTCGCCATCGTTTATATGATCCCCGAAACAGTGCTTAATTTGTAAATAAAAACGTGCTGGTGCTCACAGCGCTCCTCTTGAAAAAGCAGCTGCTGCAACTAAATTTGCGAGCACGGAATACTGAGGCAGCGTAATCCTGAAGTCATCTCAGGCCTTTTCAATCTATGTACAGCCTCTCCCTGCCTTTCATCTCACTCTAGCAGCTTTCTGCTTTCTCACATGGTGATGCTTTTACGTTTTTCCATTCCTCCGACTTTCACGTATGTGTCTTCTGCTCGCAGCAAATGCTTGAGGCAGAAGAATAAGCACCTTCCCTCAAAAATAAGTGCCTGTGCTCAGCACCGGAAACAACAAGCACAAATTGAGCACTGCCCCGAAAGCAGATCCTTTAGGCGAAGATCAATTTCCAGGTATTACACAAACAGTGTCCTCTAGGCACCGGGAGCTGTCTTCGGGACACACATACATTGACACTCATGTCTAGTGTAAAAGGTCATTTATTTAGGACAGGATTTAACATAAACATCAACAACTTTGAACTGTATGAAATCCCTCTTGCCCATCTTTAACTTAAAAGCTTCCTTATGCCCTTCCTTCTCTTCCAATAGCTCTCTTCAAATCCCCTCCCCTAGACACTCCCCTATTCCTTTCATGCCCTCCTTGTTTGTAAACAATCCACCCCCCCATTCTGATCCTTCACCTCATTTTTCCCCTTGGAAGGGGGGGACAAGCCCGCATCTGGCTCTCCTCCTCCCCCATTTCCTGCCAACCCTTGTGAACCGCACCTGTCCTAACTGACGTCAAAACCTTTCCCTGCCTACTTAATCATGCCCTTCCCCTAACAACCCTTTCACTGCTGCCTTCCTTCTCTACAGGGCGGGTGGGTGGTCAAAACACCTTTCTCCCTCTATGATCGGCCTGGAAAGAGGCCGTCCCCACCCCTCCACCCCCTTTTAACCTAATCCTAAAAACCCACCCCTACTTACCTGTCCACCAATCCTGGCGCACCCGCGCCTCTTCCTGCTGTCCCGAAAAGACCCGCGGAGAGACAAGAGCGAGTCTCTCTCTCCGCGGGCCCCCCCCATCGGGACACACATACATTGACACTCATGTCTAGTGTAAAAGGTCATTTATTTAGGACAGGATTTAACATAAACATCAACAACTTTGAACTGTATGAAATCCCTCTTGCCCAACTTTAACTTAAAAGCTTCCTTATGCCCTTCCTTCTCTTCCAATAGCTCTCTTCAAATCCCCTCCCCTAGACACTCCCCTATTCCTTTCATGCTCTCCTTGTTTGTAAACAATCCACCCCCCCATTATGATCCTTCACCTCATTTTTCCCCTTGGAAGGGGGGGACAAGCCCGCATCTGGCTCTCCCCCTCCCCCATTTCCTGCCACCCAGGAAAACCCATGTGGCGTTTTGCTGCCCCACCCGGCAAACCCCTGTTTGCCGCACTGATTTTCCTTATTATTCCCTGATCCACAGATTCTGCACCCATAAGTTCTCTAGCATCAACCTAAAACCTATCAAATAATACGCATTTCCCAATTGCGATAAGTGCACTCCATCATCCCTGAACAATGTCCCCTCTTGTTCCTTAATATCCTCGTGCCTCAGCACCTTAATCCCTTGGGCCCAGCAAAATACCCTCATTGCCCTATTCAACTTTTTCCGAGCCCGTTCAATGGCTCCGTGATTGATTGCCCCTCTCCATACCCGTCTGGGTACAAACTCCATCCATACCAGACATGTCCCGCACAGTTTCCGCTTCAATAGTTCCAAATCCTTCTGCATAAATTGTATCAATGTGAGCCCTGATTGCCTCACCAAATCATTTTCCCCCAAGTGTATCAGCAACAAATCCGGGCATCCCCACTGCGGCAAGTTCCCTGTGATAAATGGGAGTAAACTCCCCCACCTCATTCCGCTCTTTCCCCACCAACGCACTTCGTGGTGTCTGCTGGGCAGTCCCATTGATCTGCCGTAGATTTGTTTTTCAGCGAATTTTGCCACCCAATGTACGAATGAATGGCTGACCAGCCAAGTCACTGTCTTATCGTTCCGCGGTCCGGCCACGCATCCTGCAAAGAAAAAACACTATAACAACTGTGATACACATCTAAAACCCCCCTCCCCCAACCTGGGTTTCGTTAGGGTCTAACATAAAGCTCGCAGCATCTGGATTTCCATCTACCTATTGCTTTAATCATAGCCCTGTCCCAACCTAAATGAGCTGCTGCTGTTGCTGCCCCGATCCTAAAGGAATGCGTTCCAAAATCCCCTGCTTGCCGACCAGTCCGACCCAAAGCCATCCTCAAAACCTGCAACAACTGATAGCTAGTGAGTTTCTTGCCTGAAGCATGCACGAACACCCCAGTTTCCCCAGCCCTTCCCCACTTCTGTTTGCAAATCATCCATTCTTTCACTAGGCATGCTAGTGTGTCACCTCCTTCTTCCAACCATACCCACTTCCCTTTTCCTAACTGGTCCGTCTTGGACTTCCTGAGCCATATGCCGAACCTCCCCTGATGCATGCAGACCTCCCTCTCCTTCATACCGCACTCCCTGCCTATGCCCAACAATTCAGATACCCTAAATGCCCCGAAAAACATCCAGTCCATGCACAACCTGAACAGTCCTACTTTGTGCTCATCCGTGCAACATACTGGCAAAACATGCAACAGTTCTTTCAGTATCCCAAAAGTAATGGGCTCTCTTGCCTTACTACCCGCCCCGGCCCTAACCCTGCCCCATCCTTTCAACATTTTTCCTAATAAATCATTACACGCCGGATCCGTACCAAAGAAAAGCTTCCCATAAAATGAGACACCTGCTAACTTCCCACCTATCGTGGCCGGGGATAGCCCTTCCTTAATCAAAAACAGCACGAAGCGTAAGGCCCGTGCATCCAAAAGCTCAGAGTACGTCCTAGACATGACAAGTCCAATGGGGTCTGTATCCCACTGGGCCCCGGCACTGGCTGCTCGATCCCGTCTCCTTGTTGCCCAAGGGCTTGCCCTGCCATGCTATCCCCGTCCCTGCCTGAAAGCCCCCCGCTTGTCGGGCCTGCGCAGCCCATTCCTGCATCACCTGTGCCCGGGTCCTGTGTGCCCTGAGTCTCCCCTCCAAACATTAGCGGGCTAAACATGATAGGGGTCTCTGGCCGCACCTCTGGGGCCTGTTCTTGTCTCACTGGGACTTCGTCTTTGTCCCCCTCCAAATCCTGTGATTCGCATGCTGCGATTGCCGCCGCTACACCGCTTGATGCGGACCGTGTTGGACGTGTCATGCCCACCCAGGCCTGGTCTAATACCCTGGGCCTGAGCAAGTCCGCCCGTCCGGCTTCGCCCAGGACCCGGAGCACTGCCCTGACAGCCTCCGCATCATGACTGTTAGCCATGTCCCCAAATACACCGCACTTGATGCCTCCCTATTTGAGAAACCTTTTTTTTTTTTTTTTATATGCGGGCCCCTGCTGCTGTGGCCCTTAAAATCTTAAATTGGGCCCGCACACCCCCTTTGCCTGTGCGTCTACCCCCTCCCCGGTGTCTTCCTGATTCCCCACAAATATATATGCAGGGCCCGCCCAGGCGCTGCAGTCTATAGGGCCCTTGGGGCCTAGCCCGATTATACCCTGCCACTATGCGCTTAAAAGCGTGTGGCTCCTCCGGCGCCTGTGCCGGCAATTGTGTAATCTGGGGGGGGGCACTACAATCCCCTGTGCTCTCTGCCGCCTCGCGGCCACCTGCCGAGTCGGCTCCGGCATGCTGCGCTGGAAAAACGCGGCTCTACCAAGCAGGCCTCCGCGCGCTTACATCCTCGGAGTCTGCGCCGGGGCCGGGGACGCCTCTGTGCTCCCCGGGCCTGCTGGGCGCACCCCGGGGGCGCGGCCGAGTCCGCGTGTGTCGGACATTTTTTCCGGGCCGCCGCCCACTCTCACACCTGCCCGGCCCCCGCGCGTCCACCCTAGGGAGCACTCACCTCCCCCACCCTCAAAAACCCAACCAGGGGAATTCAACCCGGTCCCCGTCTGCGCGCTGCCGCGTCGCCCTGACCTGGCCTGGGCCCTGCCAGAAATCACTTGCCTCGCTGCTTCCCTGTCCTAAGCGCCTCCAAAACACCTTTCTCCCTCTATGGTCGGCCTGGAAAGAGGCCGACCCCACCCCTCCACCCCCTTTTAACCTAACCCTAAAAACCCACCCCTACTTACCTGTCCACCAATCCTGGCGCACCCGCGCCACTTCCTGCTGTCCCGAAAAGACCCGCGGAGAGACCAGAGCGAGTCTCTCTCTCCGTGGGCCCCCCAGTCTCCTGTGCAAGGAGAAGTTAAAGAGCTTTTCCACAGCCCTTTACATGGCGATCCCGGACAGAAAGCATGCTGGCAGCAGTGAGGTCCCAGAGGCAGGGCGTAGCCTCTGGGAGGTGTTTGGGCAGTTACATGCCTCTAACACATGCATTAAGAGATACATATTTCGGGACAGGTGCCTTCAGTCGGGTATAGTGAGGTGTCTGACGGAACACAAAGACAAAAACACGCACACACACTCTCTCCCTCTTCCTGTTTGGAAATGCTTCAAAATGGTGGTTATTTCAAAATATAATGTGCCTTCTCTCACTTATTTATTACCCCTACGAATCCACATTCCCCTTCCTTTCCACTGTTCCTAAAGCCCCTGTTGTGCTCCCTGCTTGTTGTATAATGTATTTTAACCCCTTCGCTGCCAGGCCTTTTCCCCTTCTGTGCCAAGCCTTTTTTTGGCTATTTGAGGCAGTTCGCGCTTACACTCTCAAAACTTTTGCCCACATAAGCTACCTACACCAAATTTACATCCTAGGGATTCTAGAGGTGCCCAGAGTTTGTGGGTTCCCCTGAAGGAGACCAAGAAATTATCCAAAATACAACAAAAGTTTTGTTTAAAAAACAAAATGGGAAAAAAGGGCAGCAGAAAAAGGCTTGCGTTTTTTCCCCTGAAAATGGCATCAACAAAAGGTTTGTGGTGTTAAAATCACCATCTTCCCAGCTTTCAGGAACAGGCAGACTTGAATCAGAAAACCAAAATTTTCAGCACTATTGTGACATTTTATTGGGACTTACCCCATTTTTGTGCTTTTTTCGCCTCCTTCCAGTTAGTGACAGAAATGGGTGTGAAACCAATGCTGGATCCTGGAAAGCTAAACATTTCTGAAAAGTAGACAAAATGTAATTTTCCAGCGTGCGGACAGTCTCTTTCTATGGGTCGCGGGATTACCAGATGTCCTGGGGTCTGTGCGTGGATTCTTCGGCTTGTTTTCCGGCTGCGCGTCGTTCCGGGAGGCTGTGCGTGGAATTCTCGGTCTCACGGCAGGCGTTGTATCGATTTCTCCTCTGGAAGTCGGGCGGTGTTGTCCTTGCGAGGCCGTGTGTCGAAGTTCCGGTCGCCCGAAGGTGTCGCATTGATCAGCGTCGGTGTGCAGCGATTTTCTCGCCGTGGAGCAAGCTGTGTGTTGAAATTTTCGGCGCACAAAGAGTCCAAATGAAAAAGAGAAGTCTTTTTGGTCCTGAGACATCAGGGAACAGGAGGCAAGCTCTATCCAAG
This sequence comes from Pleurodeles waltl, assembly GCF_031143425.1. Classification (NCBI taxonomy): domain Eukaryota; kingdom Metazoa; phylum Chordata; class Amphibia; order Caudata; family Salamandridae; genus Pleurodeles; species Pleurodeles waltl. The sequence goes on along the minus strand of NC_090449.1, from coordinate 536,446,575 downwards.
CCCTTGGAGAGCACTTTTACAGCCAGACAAGAGTTCAGCAAGGCAGCAGGGCAACAGCAAGGCAGCAGTCCTTTGTAGAAAGCAGTCAGGTTAGTCCTTTAGGCAGCCAGGCAGTTCTTCTTGGCAGGATGCAGGTTCTGGTTCAGGTTTCTTCTACAGCAAGTGTCTGATGAGGTAGGGCAGAGGCCCTGTTTTATACCGAAATGTGCCTTTGAAGTGGGGGAGACTTCAAAGAGTGGCTAAGAAGTGCACCAGGTCCCCTTTCAGTTCAATCCTGTCTGCCAGGGTCCCAGTAGGGGGTGTGGCAATCCTTTGTGTGAGACCAGGCCCTCCACCCTCCCAGCCCAGGAAGACCCATTCAAAATGCAGATGTATGCAAGTGAGGCTGAGTACCCTGTGTTTGGGGTGTGTCTGAGTGAATGCACAAGGAGCTGTCAACTAAGCCCAGCCAGCCGTGGATTGTAAGGCACAGAAAGATTATAGTGCAAAGAAATGCTCACTTTCTAAAAGTGGCATTTCTAGAATAATAATAATAAATCCAACTTCACCAGTCAGCAGGATTTGGTATTACCCTTCTGGCCATACTAAATATGACCTTCCTACTCCCTTCAGATCAGCAGCTACCACTTCAATACTGTATGAGGGCAGCCCCAATGTTAGCCTATGAAGGGAGCATGCCTCACAGTAGTGTAAAAACGAATTTAGGAGTTTTACACTACCAGGACCTGTAAACCACACAGGTACATGTCCTGCCCTTCACCCACACAGCACCCTGCTCTAGGGGTTACCTAGGGCACACATTAGAGGTGACTTATATGTGGAGAAAGGGGAGGTTTAGGCTTGGCAAGTAATTTTAAATGCCAAGTCGAGGTGACAGTGAAACTGCACACACAGGCCTTGCAATGGCAGGCCTGAGACAAGGTAAAGGGGCTACTTAAGTAGATGGCACAACCAGTGCTGCAGGCCCACTAGTAGCATTTAATCTACAGGCCCTAGGCACCTATAGTGCACCTTACTAGGGACTTATAAGTAAATTAAATAGTCCAATCAGGTATGATCCAAGGTTACCATGTTTAAAGGGAGAGAGCATATGCACTTTAGCACTGGTTAGCAGTGGTAAAGTGCACAGAGTCTAAAAGCCAGCAAAAACAGTGTCCAAAAAGTGGAGGGAGGCAGACAAAACGTTAGGGGTGACCACCCTAAGGCTGTCAGGTCTAACACCACCCCATTATTTGTTTTATTTTTTTTATTCCCTGGCATCTAGTAGGCTTTCTTCCCCCCCCCCCCCCCGGGAGTGCATTTGGGGTAATTGCCCCATCTTCCCACTGGTGGGCAGAATAACTTTGTCCCCATTTATTCATGAAGGGGGTATGGCAATAGCCCCACCCTCTTTTTTTTAAACAAAATCTTCCCTGGTGTCTGGTGTTTTTTTTTGCCCCCTGTGGGGCAGATGAGCTTTAGAAAAATAAGCTGATCTGCTCCCAAGGGGGGCAGATATGGCCTCAAATAAATTTGCCCCCCAGGGTGCGACCCTTGCCTAAGGGGTCACTCCCCTTGCGTGAAATTGGTGAACAAAAAAAAACCTCTTGTGTCTAGTGGGTTGGCCTAAGAAAAATAGGCTGATCTGCCCCAAGGTAGGCAGAAATGGCCTAAAATAGATTGCCTAAGGGGTCGCTCCCATGTGTACAAAAATATATATATATATATATCTGGTGCCTAGTGGTTTCGGGCTAATTAAAATAACCTATCTACCCCCCAAGGAGGGCAGAAATGGGCCAAAATAAATTTGACCCCCCAGGGGAGTGGCCCTTGCTTAAGGGGTCGCTCCCCTTATCAATGTAAACAACAACAAAAAATCCCTGGTGTCTAGTGGCTTCTGCTCCCAGAGGGGCAGAAAAAGCCTAAAAATGTGCCCCCTGGGTAGCGACCCTTGCCAAAGGGGTCACTCCCCTTATGCTAATTTCATAAGAAAAAAAATCCCTGGTGTCTAGTGGCTTCTGCCCCCAGTTGGCAGATCAGCCTAATCAATATAGGCCGTTCTGCCCCCAGGAGTGTCATAAAAGGCTTAATACAATGTTGGACCCCTGGGAGCAACCCCTGCCTAAGGGGCCGCTCCCCTCATAAAATAAAACAAACATGAAAAAAAATAATCCCTGATGTCTAGTGGCTTCCCCCCCCCCCCCGGAGGGAGATTGGACTAATCAATATAGCCTGATCTGCCCCCGGGGGGACAGAAAAGGCCTAATAAACAAATTGCCCACTGGGGAACGCTCCCCTTATGCCAATTTCATTAGGAAAAAAAAATCCTTGGTGTCTAGTGGCTTCTGCCCCCCCCGGGGTCAGATCAGCCTAATCAATATAGGCCAAACTCCCCCCCAGGGGGGTGCAGAAATGGCCTTATCAAAAATGCCCCCGGTGGAGGGATCCTTGCCCAAGCCGCTTTACGATTGGGCTGCAGAAATGCTCAGAGTGACATCAAACGAAAGGAAAAGCCTCTCCTTTCTTTTTAAGTCTCTGCCTGCCCCCTCCTCCCGAGTGGAAGAGAAATGCCTAGCATTTCTCTTCCAGGTCGCAGTGAGGGCATGCTTTCAGCGTTATGGGAAGTGACCTCTGATGAGGTCAGCACGCGATCTGATGTCATCTGACGTCATCAGACGTCACTGGGTGGGTGTGGGGGGCATGCTTTCAGAATGATGGGAGGTGACCTCTGATGAGGTCAGCACGTGATCTGACGTCATCTGACATCATCAGACGTCACTGGGTGGGTGTGGGGGGTTCGGGAGTGGAAGGGGAAGCGATTCCCCTTCCAGCCCTGCCCTGGAGGGGGTGGGGGAAAGCCCACTAGCGCTCCCTCTGAGCTCCGGTGCCAGGACATAATGGTCACGTCCTGGGCACAGGAGCACTGTGCCTCGGGACAGAACCATTACGTCCGCGGCACAGAATCGGTTAACATTATATGCCAATCTAATTGTTGGGAAATCTGGAGCCCCCCCCCCCAATCTTACTGATCAAACTACAACACTGCACAGGGGACGTTCTTATTAAGTTAACCCATCCAATGTACTGTTGCTCCAATGAGCACCTGGGATTTCAAGATTTCACATGCTTTTTTAATATTGTAAAATTTGAAATGAAATGGTGAATGCTCAGATGATTGTAGGGTCTTCCAATGTCTTGTCACACTACCACCAACCTGTAATTAAGCATGTTAATTTTTGAAAATTAAAGACAAATATTTGAATTTCCAACCATGGATTTGATTTACTAAGTACCTGAATTTGCTGAAAATCAATGAACATCAATATATTGTATATATTAGTGACTGTTTAGTTTTATGTGTTTTTCATAAACGTCTGTCAATAAAGGATTTATTAAGAGTATTTCAGGAAGTATGACAGGAAGGCAGAGGCCATCTCTCCTGCCTCCCTGCCCCAGCCACCAAGTGGGGCAGTCAGCAGTTTTTCCATTGTACAGAAATATACTACAAAGAAGATGCTTATTTCGATAAAACAAAGAAAAAAATTCAGTCGCCCTGTCATGACATGAGTTTTCTCCCATCATGTGAAGGTGTCAGACCTCTCAGCCTTGGGGTGGTCTTCCCCCAAACTTTTTGCCTGCTTGCCTCCTATTGTTGCTGAACCAATTTGTTAGCCTTAGGACTCTGAGCACTTTACCACTGCTAACCAGTGCTAAAGTGTAAGTGCTTCTCCCCTAAACATGGTAACAATGGTGTAAACACAATTGGCATATTTAATTTACTAGTGAGTCCCTTGTAAAATGGTATACCATATACCCAGGGCCCATAAATGAAATGCTAGTTACTAGTGGGCCTGTAGTACTGATTGTGCCACCCACTGAAGTAGCCCCTTCAAGCTTAAGGCCTGCCGCTGTGGAGCCTGTGTGTGTCGAGACAGCCACAAACACAGGAAGGTTATGTGTATCTGAGAGCTCATCTGCATTCTGATGGCTTGTCCTGGGCAGGAAGTGTGGGAGGGGACAACACTTAGTAAGGGAGTTCCTGTCCTCACACAAAGGGCTGATTACCCCCTACTGATAGCCTGGAGCCAGGGCTGAGGAAGAAAGGGCATTTGTGCACTTCAAGGATTCTTCTTTGAACTCACCCCCACTTCAAAGGCACATTTGGGTATATGTACTGGGACCCTGACCCCACTAAATCAGAGACATCTGGACCTACAACTAGACTCTGTAAAAGAACTGCTGTGCTGCATTAAGGCCGGTCACCCTGCTGGACTTCTGACCTGGAGGGACAGCTTTTCTGCTGTGCTGCCCTGCTGCTCTCTGACCTGGTTTAGAGAGAGCTGGACTCTGCCTTTCACTCCAAAATGATCTCCAAGGGCTTGTTGGCTTGCCTCCTGTTGCTAGAGACTCAGGCATAGCAAAGTCTCAACCACTGCTCCTGATTCACTGGAAGTGGACCCAGATACTTGTCCAGAAAAGTTGATGCATTTTCTTCCTGCTGGAAGTGGCAACTGACACATTGACCCTACTGCTGGAGTAGAACATGTGCATCGCATTCAGAACCAGCCATTCACCATTGCATTATTGCTGCATCAGAACCACAGCACTGTCGCCACTGTTGAAGGAAGACCAGCGCATCCCTTCACTGTGTGGAGAAACCAGGAGCATCGGCTTCGGAATCAGTGCAGTGACATCACATCGGAACCACTGCAACACCGCCAATCCCTAAGGAAAATTAATGCATTCCTTCACTGCGTGAAGAAACCTGGGGCCAGATGTAGCAACCCGTTTGCGAGTCGCAAACGGCGAAAATCGCCGTTTGCGACTCGCAAACGTGGGTTTGCTATGCAGAAATGCATTTTGCGAGTCGGATCCGACTCGCAAAATGCATTTCAGACTCGCTAATAGGAAGGGGTGTTCCCTTCCTATTAGCGACTCGCACTGGTATGCAATTCCATTTGCGGCCGCGAAAGCGGCCGCAAATGGACTCGCAGTTACCATCCACTTGAAGTGGATGGTAACCCAGTCGCAAACGGGAAGGGGTCCCCATGGGACCCCTTCCCCTTTGTGACTGGACCAGATATTAATTTTTCAGGGCAGGGAGTGGTCCAAGGGACCACTCCCTGCCCTGAAAAACCGAAACTAAAGGTTTCGGATTTTTTTAAAGTGCAGCTCGTTTTCCCTTAGGGAAAACGGGCTACACTTAAAAAAAAAAAAACCTGCTTTATTGACAAGCAGGTCGCTAACATGGAGGCCTGCTGACGTCAGCAGGCCTCCATGTTAGCAAGTGCCTATACTCGCAATGGGGCCGCAATTTGCGACCCACCTCATGAATATTCATGAGGTGGGTCATTGCGACCCCATTGCGAGTTGCAGTCGGTGTCTGAGACACCGTACTGCATAGCAATTTGCGAGTTGCAAATTGCGAGTCGCAGGGACTCGCAATTTGCAAGTCGCAAATTGCTTTTTTCGTACATCTGGCCCCAGGTGCATTGGCCTCGTAACTGATGCTTTGCAGTACTTGCGCTTTGCCTTCAGAATCGACACATCTCCACCCAGCATGAGGGAAATCAACGCATCTTGTGACTGCAACCAGGTTTAAGGTACTTTGCTCAGTGGGCTCTGCGTATATCCTATAGTCGGCATGCGCTCCATCCCGGGTGGCATGAACTCCTGTTTTTGTCCTAGACTAGCATGACCTCAAGTAACCCCTAAAAGTGATATTTGTTTCTAAGCACTATAACTCTTTCATTCAGCTAAATTTCATATCTTAACTTCTACTTATTGGATTTTTGTCCTTTTTGTCTTGATTTATTTAGAAAAGTATTGTCTGTTTTTCTATACCTGGGTGGAGACTTTTTGTGGTGTTTTCATTGTGTTGTTGTGTGTGTGTTGCACAAATACTTTATACATTGCCTCTTTAGATAAGCCTGACTCCTCTCTGCCAACCTAACAGAGGGTGAGCACACATTGGCCCTCATTCTGACCTTGGCGGTCTTTTCGCAAGACCGCCGAGTTACCGCCGCGGTGAAGACCGCGACCCCGGCGGTATGCCGCTGTGCGCATTCTGACCGCTGGGAGCGTTCCGCCGGAAAACCGCCAGCAGCCACACTGGCGGTCGGCGGGAAAGTGGAGACTGGTCAACCTCCACCGCCACGCCAGCAGAACACCGCCCACAGAATTACGACCCACATTTCTGTGTGGCGGTCTTCTGTTGGCGGTCTTCTGTTGGCGGTCACCTCCCCATGGCTCCTGTCACCTCCCGGAGGACCAACGCACAAGGTAAGTTGATCGTCCGTGAGGGGAGGGGGTGGGGGGGTGTTGTGTGAAGTGTGCGTGCATGGGGGTGTGCGTGGGAGTGTGTAGAGGGGGTGTGTGAGTGCGTGCATGCGGGCGGGGAGTGCTGCTGTGCCTATGGGCAATGTGTGTAGTTCGGCGGGTGCGCATGTCGGCATGTATGTGTGCGGGTATGTGTCCCCGTTGTGTATGTGTGTGTGTAGGGGGTGTGTATATGTGCATGTTGGGGGTGTGTGCATGTCGGGGTGCATGTATGTGCATGTCGGGGTGGGGGTGGGGAGGGGGTTCGTACCACCTCTGGGGGGTGGCAGGGGGGTGGAGGGTGTGGGGGGAGGACTCGGGGGGGCAGTGGGGGGTGGGGGAGACCCCTATCAGTGCCAGGGAAGGAATTCCCTGGCCCCGATAGTGCCTACCGCCATGGTTCGCATGGCGGTTCCCGACCGCCAGAAACCGCGGCGGTAAGCAGGGTCATGATACCGTTGGCGGTCTTGGGTCGACCGCCGGACCGGAGTGCGCAGACTCCAGCCCGTCGGTCATGACCGCCGTGGCTGTCGGAGTGGGGAAGTGGCGGTCGGTCGCGGCGGTGACCGCCGCGGTCAGAATGCCATTTTTAATACCGCCGGTCTGTTCGCGGTCCGACCGCCGTCTCTCCGCCGACCGCCAAGGTCAGAATGAGGGCCATTATCTTTTATTGTGTATATGACTTACCCTGACAACAGTGGTGGTCCCTTCTTGGACGGGGTTCATACCTCTGCCAAATAAAGAACCTATTTCTAACAGGGGGCATTGTGCTTTTCACCAATGGGGATCTCCAGACCTTTCATTGTGGTATTACATAGAGAAAACAAATGACGGTCATAAACACACCATCACATGACAATGCAAGATTTGTAAAGCGTGGCAAAGCACCTGTGATGGTCTCAAGGCACTGAATTGCAGGCACAAGGAAATTAAGTGATTTGCCCAAAATCACAGGATGTTCAGCCAATGATGAGACTCGAACCTGGGCCAGATTTGCAAGGCCCTTGCACCCTTTAGCGCCACATTTGCAGCAAACGTTTTGCCGCAAATGTGACTCTAAAGGGCCACTAAAATAGCGCCATATTTACAATGTGGCACAAACTACGTTTGCGCCACCCTGTAAATCCTTTGAGCCACATCATGCATAATATATGCATGATGAATGCAGAGGGGCTGTTCCCTTGTTAGAGGGTCACTACAAATGGTGCAATGGAATCTACAGGATTTCATTATTCCATTTTTAGCATAATTTTTAATGCCTGCTTATAGCTGGTGTTGCACCACTTTCTTGTAAATATGGCTCCTGGTTCCCCCAGCTCCAGAGTCAGGCACTAAGGCCATTATGTTACACTCAATTCCATGATAGCCATTAGATAGATGGGCTGTCATGTCAGATGTTTATGGTGGGAGAGGCAGTGCAGACTCTACCAGTGAAATCTGAGTATTCCCCAACCCTAAATACAGCAGGGAACCAAGGGTTTGATGGGACAGGGAATTCCCCGAACTATGGTGGTGCTCTCATTGTCAAACTCTAAAGGAGGCCTTCGAAGTCCTCTAAAATAAATTGCTAGATTGCAGATTAGCGGTATCTCCTGAAAATATAATGTTCACATCTTCACTACAGTAGTTAATAGAGATATGTTATGGCATGAATGATTGTAATTGCCAAATTATATTGTCAGAGGACGACAGGACAAACAGGTGATACTATGGTCCAGCCATTGTGGTTAAAGATATTTGCCTCTGGTGTCCTACAATGACATTACAAACTGCGTCCAGTACATCGTTTCCACACTTGACTCAGTGTAGTGAGGGCAAGTAGTTAGAGGATTCCCATGGAGGTACTTCTCTCTACTCTAGAATGTTTCTAAAAGTTTTAATATCTGGTCTCCTGCTGTCAAAAGCATTAAATAGGCATTGGTGCAGAATACTTCTGGTAACCCTAAAGATTAGAGGTGCAGATGAGTTTAATGTCTTACACTCCTTTAATTTCACTCAGGCAAAAAGTCTTAAGTCCATGTGGCATACTATTCTGTATCTGATTCTCGTCTCAGGCTAAACCCTACTTTAATCTCCTGAATGGCATCAAAAAACGAAACTGTTGATGAAATGCTTGAATTAATCTCAACCACTGGCGATCACTTGGGTTGCATCCCAATCTATTGTTTTTCACCCTCCATGCCATCTCAGTTTGGACCCAGTCATAGACATCTCAGCCTTGATCCTGCCCCTCATGGGTGCAGTCCAGCCTGAACTGCCAGGCCAGGTTTTCCTGAACTGGAATACAGGCAACCCTGTACCCAGCCCCCAGCGACTGCCTGTGGCTGAGATTGATTGAAGCATTCCATTCATCATCTTGTTGTCATTGCAGTTAATCTTCTGAATAGCACTGCAGCTCTAGTGGTGCAATGGGTGCAGCTCACGTAGCAGTGGTGACTTCAATTCTATTGGGGCCACAACAGCAACTTTGTGTTGTAATAGGCACTGATGGATAGCATTAATGTGGCAGACCTGCAGAGCAGCAGTAATCTTTGGCTCTGGTGACGTACCAGGCCAGATGCAGACTGGTGCTCAGTTGCTGCAATGTTGAGACTAATCAGCAGCTCTTTGCTAACAAGTTCTTTTTTGAATTTCAAAAACAGCCACAGGAAAGAAGACAATACACTTCCACTGTCAGGGGAAGCTGTTCTCATCCTCTACCTTGTGCCGTTCTAAACCAGGGAATACAAAATGGATCCTAATGGCCCCTGTACTCAAAATCATACCACACAGAGAGTCCTGTTACCATACATGTACTATACACTTTCTACACATTCAGACAGTTGAAATTCACGCAAAATGTCAGAGAAAAGTTGGTTCTGGGGTTTACTTAACTGCAGATTTTGCCCAAGAGGGGTGAGTAGATCACACTCTTTGTGACAGAGAAAAAAAGGTTTAGTCATACTACAGATTCTCAAAACACCTTATACATACTGCTATTGTATGTGATGGAGTAAGGGCAGTAGTCCAATGTCGACTTTGAGGCCACTATTTGTGCACCCCTCCAGGTCACAGAACAAGTTCTGAGGTTCCCATTACCAGGAATAGGCCTGGACCTCTGTATGCATGTTAGATTAGCATGATGCTGGCGTCAAACAAAAAGGTGGGATACCGGTTAGACATGCAGTCAACCACTCAGGCCAGGACTACATTCCCTTCTTCCATGCAGGGGTCATTCCAATCCCAACTGATGTTTTTTAAGAACCTCAGTATAATGATAGATGATTTGAACATGCAATTTGATTGTTTTTTGCGAACATTTGATTTCTTCTGATACTGCAGCTTCTGTTTTTGTTGCTTCTTTATCATTTCCTTTTTCGACCCTGTAGATAACAAGCTACATTGTTCTCGGCTCTGTGAACACGGGAAATATACCTCTTCTGGTATCTGACTATTGTAAGAATGTTGCCTTAGAAAATAGCTGTATCCTTTGAAAAAGGTGGAACAGATGTGCTTGCCCGTTGGTGTCATAACTTGAACAGAGTCTGAGTTTCAACTGCTTTCTTGTTGGAACAGCAGTGATCTGGAAGATATTGACTAACGCAGGACGAGAGATGATCTGTAACAAAGTAACATTCTTTATTAAAAACTGAAGGCTTAAGCGAAGTATGTAAGAATCGATAATTAAGGATGGGCAAAGAAGCCAGATGCAATTTCTACCCTTCTTTACACGTCAACGTGGTTTCTAACTTCTTCATTTTCTCTTCAGTAGGTATCAAGTCTTAGAAATATTTCATTTAATGTGAATATTTATTAGCTAGATATTAGCTTGAAATTATGATGAATTGAGAGAGGGCAAAATTATTTCACTGTAAATGATAATGTTATTAATAATAAAAAACAACTTGTATAATGTCCTTTATATCCCACTAATGAGCTCCATATACAGAAATACAAGGTTGCCCAATTGCAGGCAGGTATAGTATATGCTCAGGGGAGTAACAGAGGCCCTAGTGGTGCTGGTGGGCCCCCAGATTTACCCATACTGGAAGGGGCCCCTCGGCCCTTACTGATGTGAGTGTGTGGGGCCCCTTCAGCATAACTTGCAAGAGGGGACTCAAATTTTTTTTACAACGCTGTTTATGCTGTCTCTATATTTGTGTACATTTTGGTACATGTTGTTTTCCTTCTTTCTATTGTAAAAGTTCAGGTACCACATTTTAAAGGAAAACACAGCATTCGATAAGCTATGCGGACACAAGATAGTCCAATTTGAAGCTTTTGCATTGTTTTAACCTTTTGAGCCCATGTATTAGAAAAATGGAAATAATTACAGAGACCCAAAGCATTTGATAGGAGCCCATTGATGGTGATGTCAAAGGCTGCCATATGCTGCCAGTTGCTGTGATTGCTGAATAACAAAGCAGTCTAGATTTGATTCCACATCATATCTTTTTCTTGTACCACCCTACACTTCCTGTCTCCTTCAATCAATCAATCAATCAGTGATTTTTTAAGCGCGCTACTCACCTGGAAGGGTCTTAAGGCACTGGAGGGGAAGGGTAGGGTGCTACTGCTCGAAGAGCCAGGTCTTGAGGTGCTTCGTGAAGGTTAGGAGGTCCTGGGACAGACATAGGTTGACAGGAAGGGAGTTCCAGGTTTTGGCGGCCAGGTGGGAGAAAGACCTGCCGCCTGATGTGGTACTGTGAATGCAGGGGACGGTTGCAAGGGTGAGGTTGGCAGAGCGGAGCTGGTGTGTAGTGATGTGGAAGTTGAGACGCTTGTTGAGGTAGGCTGGTCCGGTGTTGTGGAGTGCTTTGTGAGCGTGGATCAGGAGCTTGAGAACAATCCTTTTGTTGACGGGGAGACAGTGGAGATCTCTGAGGTGGGCTGATATGTGGTAGTGGCGAGGGAGGTTGAGGATGAGTTGTGCTGAGGCTTTCTGGATGCTCTGGAGTTTCTTCTGGAGCTTGGCTGTTGTTCCTGCGTAGAGGGTGTTGCCATAGTCCAGTCTGCTACTGACGAGGGCGTGGGTGACCGTTCTTGTGGTTTCCACTGGGATCCATCTGAAGGTCTTGCGGAGCATGCGAAGGGTATTGTAGCATGAGGATGAGATTGCTGGGTCATGGAGAGCGAAGAGTCCAGTATGAAGCCGAGGTTGCATATGTGGGTGATGGGCTTTGGAGCCGACCCCAGGGTGGCAGGCCACCAGGAGTCGTCCCATGCTGATCTGTTGGGGCCAAAGATGATGATCTCAATCTTCTCCGAGTTCAGCTTGAGGCGGCTTTCTTTCATTCAGTTGGCGATGCTGTGAAGTCCGGTGTGGACGTTTTTCTTAGCAGTTGCGGAGTCCTTCGTGAGGGAGAGGATGAGCTGAGTGTCTTCTGCGTAGGAGATGATGTTGAGGCCGTGGGATCCGGCGATATTGGCGAGCGGAGCCATGTAGACATTGAAGAGGGCTGGGCTGAGTGGGGCGTGGCTTGGCGCCATGGCGGTAGCAGCTTCTTCCTGAGGCTCCCGTCTTTCTCTCCTCATCCCCGGGGCTATAATACTCAATTCGGCTCCAGATTCCACACAGAGGGAGCGGAATGCGTGGTGCCCCCCCGGGCTAACGATGCTCCACTTCTGACCCCATAAACCACTGGTTCGTGCTCCGACACGAATGGGCTAGATGCAAAGTGGAAGAAGGCTCGAGGCGACAAGATGGCGGCTGCCGGGCACTCCGGTGCCTAGGCGGTCAAGAGAGCACCCTTGGGCGCCGCCTCGGCTGACAGAGGGAAACACGGCGGCCTAGATCGAGCCTTGCCGATCCAAGTCGAGCAGAGAGAAGAAAGAGACAGACAGTCCGGGCGATGTCGGAGGAGATGGCCCAGCACAGCGGAGACGCTACGAGAGGAGGTGAGGAGGCCTGGCGTCAAATCGGGAACGGAGGTGCGACCATCTGACACAGTAGACTGTGATAAACCCACCGGGAGGAGCTGCCCCAGGGCACTGTAAGACAGAAACCTGAATAGCGAGAAAGAAACCAAAGGTGAGAGGGGGCCCGACGAAACAAGGCTGAAACCCACCTCGAGTGAGGCCGCTAGGGAAGGCGTGGGAGATTGCCCGGGCCTGCCATGTGGGGTTCCCGGGGAACCGGAGCAGAGGGACTCCCCCCCCCCAAGCTAGAACGCTGAAAGACGGCCGCTGGGAAGATTCCGGCCTAACAATCTCCGAATCAGACCTTCCTAATAGATAAGCCAACTAGCGATCGAATAAAGAAAGGAACTACAGAGTAACTAAAAAATACGGTCCGGCTCCACGTTTGACCCCTAAGATCTGATACGTTAATGAAAAACAGCTCAAATCTGAAAGTCCAACAGATTACTCGCCGGACCAGTTTAACAGTCTGTATATAGGCCATTTGGCTCAATAAAAGACAGGCCACCTCCCTCCAGGTGCTGGACCCCGGTGAGCCCATCCAGCAACATCTGGAAAACAGATAAACACTATCTTCGGCTCTATACTGCCCTTACACAATCAAGAGAACTGCATCCTCTTAAAAATAAGCGATCACCAGCAAAAGTGCCGCACATCGCCAGAGATGGGCAAACCAAGCAGAAGGCGAGAAGCCGATAATACTAGGGAACTATCAGACAATACACCCCCAGAACAAGAGGTTGTGAGGAAATTTTCCGCTGTGGAGGAGGGAGCCCCAAAAGAACCTACCCTGCAAGATGTAATACAGGCTATCGCTGCCTCCAGAACCTCTCTTGAGGTGAGAATAGATTCTCTCGCATCAGACTTCTCAGTGCTCAGAGACGATCACCGGCGCCTAGCAGAAAGAGTGACCTTGACAGAAAAACAGCTGAGGGAACTAGAGCCCGAGCTTCAAGGTGCTTCCAAAACATCGCGACAAATGGAGAAAAGAATAAAAGATTTGGAGCAGAGAGCGGAAGATGCTGAAAACAGATCAAGGCGAAATAACATCAGAATCATGGGGCTACCTGAGAAAGTCGAAGGAACCAACATGGCTGACTTCCTTGAAAAATGGTTGAAAGAAAATATAGCGAAGGAAGGCCTATCCCAATTTTTTGCAGTGGAGAGAGCACACAGAGTCCCGGCACGTCCTCCCCCGCCGGGCGCTCCTGCGAGACCGATAATAGCTAAACTATTGCACTATAAAGACAGAAATGTTTTCCATTTACTCACCCAAAGCAGGAAAAAGGGAGACTGTTTGTTGGACAACCAAGTGATTCGAATTTTCCCTGATTTCTCTTGAGAGGTATTAAAGCAGAGGGCCTCTTTCAGTGAGGCCAAACAAAGACTTAGAAATCTGGGGATCCAATATGGGATGCTATTCCCGGCCAAACTCCGAATAATAACCACAACAGGCTCACAGTTTTTTAACTCGGCGGAGGTCTGGAGCTGGATGGATAAGCAACATCTCAACGAGAAGAGACTTAACCCTGGAAAACACCAACTAAACCTTAAAGGAAAATCTAACAGCAGTAAAACTACAAGACGCTCTAGCCCATCTCCTCTGGAGATTCTAAACGACCGTCAAAAAGCAGTGGAGGCAGCTGCGTCCCTCAGCTGTTCTGAACAGAGTTCACCTAAGCAAACACACAGTGACGCAAACCAATCAGACTCGGAACATGAATCAGATCTGTCACTCACGCCTAACCAGAAGGGCCCGGATGTAACCCCAGGGACGTCAGACACCATAATCTGAAGTACATTCTTGACTTACAAACAGAGTTCCTAGGAGATATGATATATGTAAACCTAAGTGACAATCAGGATTACACCTACAGCTTCTAAAACTGAACTAAACGTCTGCAAGAAGAGACTGGCCTACTGACGCCCGATAATCGAAACCCTGGAGCCACTGAACTTCAGTCTTTCTTCCACCTACGGGCTGAGGAGAGATCGCCCTGCTGAGCTTTGGTTTTCTATCTGAGGCACCCCCCACGTTGTTGGACAGTTAACATTTTCCACACAAGTTTGGGCGAGAGAGGTTCGACTTTTGTCCTAGGGATGGGGAGCTGGGTAGTTATTATGCTGGGGAATTTTCTAGGGTTTAATATCGGTCCGAGAATCACTACAGAAATTGCAAAATGGAGCAGGGAACAGGAGATCACCAGGGAATTCATCATAACACTAGGCTACCAGAAACCACCCCTCAGTAGAACAACAAAAACACCCCTATAGCTACACTAAAATCATCACCTGGAACATCAGGGGTATGCACTCTTTAGTCAAGAGATATAAGATATCATCTTATTTGCAGAGAAGGGGTATTCAAATAGCTATGCTACAGGAAACTCACTTAACATCAAAAGAGGGCAAAGCCTTACAAAAACGATGGAGAGGTCAGGCATTCTATACTACTTATTCAGCATACTCGAGGGGCACTCTGATTTGGATCCGAGCAGGGGTCCCTTTTTAGTTGACAGATAGTCTCATAGACCCGGAAGGGAGATTCGTAGCAATCAAAGGCAGACTGCAGGGGAAAGACCTGGCTCTAATTAATGTATACGCCCCCAACACAGGACAGGGTGACTTCTTCACTCTTCACTCGACTATCCAACTCACTAGCGGCGTTCCTGCAAGCACCGGTAATAGTGGGAGGCGATTTTAACTGTGTAAGTGACCTCGGCACAGATAGATCACATCCTCCTCTACCACATTCTCCATTGGTGAAAATAGCTCAACAGTTCACCACTTGGCAGGCAAATTGGGGCCTCATCGATATCTGGCGTAAATTACATCCTAATACCAATGACTACTCCTTTTTCTCTGCTCTCCATGAGCTCCATGTTAGATTAGACTCCTTCTTGTGCTCACCAGACATACACTCACTTATATCAAACACAGAATACTTGTCTCGTACAATATCTGACCATAACCCCCAGTTGCTATCCTTAGGGTGGGGGTCCCCCATCCCATGTATACCCACATGGAGACTTAGACCCAAATCACTAGAAGATCCCCCATTCCGAGATGATATTCGTCAAGCCATAGCACATTATTTCAAAGAAAATGACAACACCACGACTAGCGGGCTGGTAGAATGCGACGCCTTTAAGGCAGTAATAAGAGGGAGATGTATTGCCAAAACAGTAGGAATTCGTAGGACTTTATTAGAAGAGACCGAGAAAGCCGAGGCTATACTGAGAGAAACAGAGAAAAATAGGCCTGGAAACCCACATTTACAACCCCAAATACAAGAAAACAGATCAAAAGTAGCACATTGTGTCGAACGCCTCAGATGTTTCGACCATAAGCAATATCTCGCAAGAGTGCATAGCGAAAGAGATAAAGTGAGTAAACTACTTGCCTGGGTAATATCGCAGTCAGAAAAAATCCCCCCTATAATGAACCTGACCACAAGAGATGGGACCCAGATACATAACCCTGAACAAATTAACGCCCAGTTTTTGGCTTTCTATGAATCACTATACCAAAAAAGGTCCAACCTAAACAGGGACCTATCTGAGCAATACTTATTAACAATAAACTTAAAACCCTGGGAACCAACACCCACTGACGCACTAGAAGAAAATATCACACTGGATGAGATCAAAGGGGCTGTGAAAGACCTGGCAAGAGGAAAAACACCTGGCACTGACGGACTGCCGGCCGAATTTTACAAAACCTTTGCTGAAATACTGGCACCCCGACTAGAAAAAATGTTTACGTGCGCCAAGGATCAGGGCCTATTACCTGAAACTACTAGGGAAGCCATTATAGTCCCGCTGCTCAAGCCTGGCAAGGACCCAACTGGGATGGGGGCATACAGGCCCCTCTCCATTCTGAACCTCGATTATAAGATACTCAGCAAAATCTTGGCAACTAGACTCCTCCCTCTGATGCCCTCTTTCATCCACCCAGACCAAGCAGGCTTCATCCCAGGCCATAACACAGCAGGAAACATACGCAGGCTCATCGCAGTTATGAGTGGAATAACTCCCTCAACTGAGTCTACAGGCATCTTGGCAGTAGACATTGAAAAAGCCTTCGATAGCCTGGATTGGGACTTCCTTTATAAGGTTATGGCCCAAATGGGAGTTGGCCCTGAATATATTGCATGGGTGAAACTACTTTACACTAACCCCGCAGCTAGAGTCCATACTGGACGTATTATATCATCCAGGTACATGGTGGAATGCGGGACGAGACAGGATTGCCCCCTCTCCCCCCTATTGTTTGCACTAGCAATGGAACCTCTGGCTGCGGCAGCCAGGGCGGGACAGGGAGGACCTGGGATACTGGTCAGAAACGTAAGACACTTCATAGCCTTATACGCAGACGACCTCCTGATCTTTTTAGGTGATATACAGAGGGACCTCCCTGTGGCGCAAATAATGCTATCCAACTTCGAAAAACACTCAGGCCTTAAGGTAAACTGGGACAAAACGGGTTTATTCCCTCTTGTGAAACATCATCAACCCCCACTGAATTTAGGAATGGTTAGATGGATACCTGATGGGCTCCCGTATCTCGGGGTAAAAATATATTGTGAGACCAGAGACATTCTGGATGGAAACTTAGGCGGCGCCTTCCGCTCCATAAAATCCTGCATGACATTCTGGCAAACACTCCCTCTATCGGTGATAGGCCGCATCACGATTCTTAAAATGGTAGTGCTACCGAGACTGTTATACCATTTCGCGGCCCTTCCGATATGGATTCCTAAGTCCTTCTTCAGGGATCTGAATTCAACAGTAAGCTCATTTATATGGGGTAACGGCAGGAAGAGAGTGGCTCTAACAAAGCTCCAGAGACAGATGTCAAATGGGGGAC
This sequence comes from Pleurodeles waltl, assembly GCF_031143425.1. Classification (NCBI taxonomy): domain Eukaryota; kingdom Metazoa; phylum Chordata; class Amphibia; order Caudata; family Salamandridae; genus Pleurodeles; species Pleurodeles waltl. The sequence continues at coordinate 536,429,511 of NC_090449.1, read as the reverse complement.
TGGCAACACCAGACTTTGAGTCATATTACATTGCGGCTCAAATACAATGGCTGGAACTTTGGATCTCTAACAGCTTGGTGTTACAACCTGATGCAGAGACCGCCTTGCCGCAGAAGGCAAGACTGTTTGAAATACTGCTAGGCTCCACAAAAGAAGGAAAGCAAGACAGCCCAGAAGTGAAAGTAATCACTAAGGGGGTTATTCTAACTTTGGAGGAGTGTTAATCCGTCCCAAAAGTGACGGTAAAGTGACGGATATACCACCAGCCGTATTACGAGTTCCATAGGATATAATGGACTCGTAATACGGCTGGTGGTAAATCCGTCACTTTTCCGTCACTTTTGGGACGGATTAACACCTCCTCCAAAGTTAGAATAACCCCCTAAATGTTGGAACTCATACTTACACAAAACTAAAACTAAAAGTCCCTACTCAGCGGAACTTCCTCTCAGTGCACTGCAAGCAATAACTCAGAAAAGGGCTGAACTTGAGCTTAGAGACTGGCTGGATGCCGGAGTTACTACAGTAGGCATATTATTTGAGAACAATAAGTTTAAATCTTTTGAGACCCTTAGAGCACAATATGACATCCCAGTGAAACATTTTTTAACTTACGGGACCACAAAAGCTAGTATAGGCAATCACTGGCGAGCAGAAAATACCGAACCAGCAGCGCAGGAAATGTGCACGTACCTGGCATCCTCAATTCCCAAGACTAGGGTTATTTCTACTTTATATGCTTTGATTAGAGCAGATAGTACAGTCCCCCTTCCATACCTGAAACAACAATGGGAAAAAACCTTCAACAGAGACATCTCTGAAACAGAATGGGAACGTATACTACAGAACTTACCTAAAGCTTCGCGGAATGCCAGATTTAAACTGATTAATTTTTATGTCCTACATCAAGCCTACCTAACGCCCGCCCGTATTAACAAATACTTCAGCAAAACCACAGAGTGTTGTCCAAGATGTAGGTTAATAGATGCAGAATTCAATCACATGTTTTGTGAATGCCAAACACTGACATCTTACTGGTCTGAGATTTGCCAAAAATTATCCCAGATACTAAGTAGAACTGTGCCATGCTCAGTTGACACCTGCCTCTTGCACGCATTTACACATTCTAATAAACATAAAGCCTCAGACAGATTCCTAGACTTAGCCCTAACTTTGGCGAAAAGAGACATAGCCAGCAACTGGAAAAATCCGGTGGGCCCTAAACTAATAAACTGGAAAAATGAGCTACTTAAGTGGGCTACGGCCGAAGGCACTCTGCTGCAAAAAGAAGCCAGAACTGGGATCAGACCTCCTGAAGTATCTGAAAACTGGGAATTAATCATGGATTCACTAAGAACCGAACTAACCACACAGCACACCCTCAACACTCCATAGCCAAGTCCAAGTTGCATATACAAACACACAAAAGCATTCAGCATTTAAAAGCAGAATATGGCCTTCCCTTGGACAGAGTCAGTTGACCCCTACGCATACAAATAACCCCCAGAGACTCAGTTAAGTTAATTGAAAGTCTCCAGCTTTCCTGTTGCTGATGTAATATCATTAAATAAGTACCCAGACCGAGGGGTTAGGGTGGGAATAGGGAGGGGGAGTTGGATTTTGATGATATCAAATAAATAATGTTTACTAAAAATGAATCTCTACCAGTTTAAGCGCGCAAATAAATAAATAAGTTTAATGTGTTATACAGAGAGATGTGAAGAAGGAAGTACAGTGTAAGGTGTTTTGAATTGTTTATAAAATCAATAAAATCTGGTTTAAAAAAAAAAAGAAGAGGGCTGGGCTGAGTGAGGATCCCTGGGGGACTCGTATATGGTCCTAGTGGCTTTCGACAAGAATGGAGGGAGGCAGACTCTCCAGGTTCTTCCAGAGAGGAAGGATGTGAGCCAATCCAGGGCTCTGTGGCAGATTCCAGCGTTGTAGAGGCGTGTGCGAAGGGTGTGGTGACCGACAGTGTCGAAGGCTGCAGAAAGGTCAAGGAGGATGTATCACTCGTGTGTGCTTTCTATCTCTGCTTTCTACTGTTGTCATTATTCTCCTATATTTCTCTTCCTCTTTCTTTCTGATTTTTTTCTTTATCACAGACGCACTGGTTCTAAGTCGGATGATGACAAAATAAATCCTGGCCAACAAATATGAGTGCTGGTACCAGCATCTTTAGGACCTAATTACTCCTTGGTCACTTGTTTCTGTAAATCCATTTTCCATGTCTGCAAAGTTTCAAAACCAAGACACCTAGTGCAGCTGGGTGTGCTACAACCTCTGTGTTACAGTGGAGAAGGTTGGTTTTTTTCAGGGATAGAGATTCTTAAAATTTCTTTATGGAAACCATGCTGAAAGGAGTATTCAAAATGGGATCCCTGGGTAAGGTTAAACATAGTAGATATGAATTGAGATCATTATAATCTCTCACATCTTGGTCTACATGTTTCAACCATGTTGATAGATGTCATTATGGGTCAAATACCTTTCTGCGGACTAACAGATTCCTATTATATTGTGCTTATCAAGCACTTGTACACATGTGTACTATTAATTGTGCTCTCATGAGAATATGCTGTAACATACAATCTTCTTTACATTTAACACAGTAGTCTTCCCCATGATTTCACCTGTAATGATTAAGGTAAAAGGACAAAGTTATACATATATATGTAAAACTATTAAATGTTAGCCATATAAAAAAGGTGTAGTTTCATGGGTGTTAACCCTACTCAGTTCATGCAGTGTACTACCACGTGTTTCTTTGAAAAATATAGGCCCGTATTTATGCTTTTTTAACGCTGCATTTGCGTCGCTTTTTGAAGCAAAAGCTGAGCAAACTTCGAAAAAAATTGTGGCCCATATTTATACTTTTTTAGTGCTGCATTTGCGCAGCTCTTTGATTCAAAAACGGCGCAAAATTACAAAATACAATTGTATTTTGTAATTTTGCGCTGCTTTTGCGTAAAAAAATGACACAAATGCGGTGCTAAAAAAGTATAAATATAGGCCTGTATTTTGTAAGTTTGCGTAGCTATTGCGTCAAAAAATGACACTAATGCGGCGCTAAAAAAGTATAAATATGGGCCGTAGTTTCCCTGTGACCTTGGCATTTAGCGTTGAGGATGTAGTACATGCATTTCATGCAAACACACTCAAAACAGCTGGACCTGTTGACCTACTTTAAGCGGTATTATCTATAGCATCATAGACACTTAGGCCCATATTTATACTTTTTTAGCGCCGCATTTGCCTCATTATTTGACGCAAAAGCAGCGCAAAGTTACAAAATACAATTATAGGGCCATATTATACTTTTTGACGCAAAACTAAGCCAATGCAGTTTTGTGCAAAAAATTTACCGCCGACTAACCCCATTTATTTGCACCGCTCGGGCGTCAAATTAATACTTTGATGCACGGCGGCGCAAACCACAGGTGTGAGTCATTTTTTTTTACTCAAACCAATGCGTCACGTCTACGTTAACATGGCGAAAATTTCTGTGAGCCAATTTACGACGTCGCAAACCGGATACGCACCTTTTTTGGATGCAATAGCATCAAAAAGCGGCGCAAGTACTGCAAAATGTGCTAAGGAGAGCCAAAATGGATCCCAGATGCTTGGACAGACCCCAGGAATATGACAACAGACCAGGAACCAGCCAGGAGGACCCACACAAGACCCAGGAGAGGGAGAAGAAGAAAAGAAAGTGTCGCTTCAGTGCAGAGGAGCAGGAAATTCTGGTAATAGAAGTGACGGAACACCAGCACCAACTTTTTGTCACCTCTAAATTGCCAATTAGTAGGAGAGAGGCAATATGGCAACACATTGTTGGCAAGATAAACAGTGTGGCAGAAGTACGGAGAACAGTCGAGTGCAAGCAACGCTGGCATTACTGCAAGCGCAGGACCAAGGAAAAGATGGCCAGGAACAGGAAGGCAGCACTGCAGGCTGGAGGTGGGAGTCCAGCACCGCAGGAGGCCCTGGACCACATGGAGGATATGGTTGTAGCCATCATCCCTGAGGAGATCGTCACAGGGATTCAAGGACAGGACAGCACAGACTACCAGGAGACAACACAGATGCAGGGTAAGTCGCATGGGGAATTAAAATGCACAAATGTGAACTGTAAGCAGGGGGGTGGACATACCTACTACACAATGCATGTAAGTCATGATATTCGGGGAGTGGCATGGGTAAAGGGTCATGCACAGGGGCATGGGCTGTTCATAGGAAACCTGGGGCACAGTACTACACTACACCAACAACTGTTGCATGGGGGTATGCTGCCATGCCAAGGATGTTGGAAGGGTAAAGCCAGCCCAGGAGGGTAGGGTACAACGTAAAACTGGCCTGCTGTCACACAACAGCTGATATTCTCCCTATATGAACTAGGGCTCAATTAACAGTCTCAGGCTATATCCGCAAATATAGTCACATCAAAGAATGTTATTGATTTTCTGTCCATTATGTGCGTAAATTGTAAGTTCCTATCACACTTATTGGTGTCCTTCAAATATGTAGTGTAATTTGTATACAAGGTTTTAGAAAAAAGTCTCAGAAGGAGGATAAAGTTTCAAACAGTGGAACAATACCCAAGACTATCTGGTGCCCAGAGAGAGGGGTCCTATTCGTAGCATTTTTTTAACAGTGTGGCAATACAACCGTCAGGAACTTTTCCTCCTTTTTTTGGTATGAGCTTATCACTTTCAGCTCCCTCTATCAGTTGTTCTATCTCCAAATTCAATTGTGATGTATTATTAGCTCTAGGGTCTTATAGTTTTTCTGGGCCTGGAGAAGTCATCTACACTAATTTTCATAGTCCATAAAACTATGCCTCCCCCTTTGTCCGCTGGCTTAATGCCAATTTCAGTATTGGTTTTTTAATTCATTTAAGGCTTTTGTCACCTGCTTAGTCATGTTGTGAAACGCATCTGTGGTTTTAACTTCTAGGGTCCTTATCTTATTAAAAACAGCCTGTTCATAGGTCAAGACCTTGACTGGAATGCTGTACCTCGGAGATGTTAGCACGCCTGGTCCTTAATAAGTAAAATTATAAGGGGACGTGTAAAGGTCGATTAACCTTTTGATTTGCATGGAGTATCCTAGCTACAGTGTAACCAACGTTCTTTCAATCATCAATTCACAAAATCAATAAATATTAAGCTAATTATCAATCAGCAGTTAATGACATCACACCAGGACTTTTCAGTCATGAAGCACCACAACTCAATAATGCATTGTTGGATCTGGACCTTTTACAGGGCCATTCCCCAGACTTTTTGCCTTTAGCCTCCTTATTTTTCTGACCTTGTTGGCTGATGTTATGACTCTGAGCACTTTTCCACTGCTAACCAGTGCTAAAGTGCATGTGCTCTCCCTTGTAAAATTTGTATGATTGGCTTATACCTAATTGGCATATTTAATTTACCTATAAGTCCCTTGTAAAGTGGTTTCCCTATACCCAGGGCCTGTAAATTAAATGCTACTGGTGGGCCTGCAGCGCTGCTTGCGCCACCCACTAAAGTAGCCTTTCAAACCTATCTCAGGCCTGCCCTATGAAGCTCTTCTTTAAAGGTGTAAGCAAGCATGTAAGGTTATGTCTGTGCGCATATGCAGTTCCAAATGTTAACGTAGGCTCAAAGAATCCTCTAAGCAATACTATATCATGATCCTTAGCTACTCTACTCAAATACTTAATAATGAAAATAAACGAAAACACTACATCATAATTAGAGTAAAAATACTGAATATACACTTGGTCATAGAACCTTGTTAGTAGCAGACTACAGCTTATTCTGTAGGTTAGTGGAAAACTGTGGTACGTAACTCCTTTCTCTACTGACGAAGTAATTTGTGTACACACAAGACAATCCCTTGCATCCATTGTCTCAACATACTCACTCAACAAGCGATAGAAGACATTAGAAGAAAGCTCTCCTAGAGCGTTAGTATAGTTCTGCAAATATTTCTTATCTAACTTAAACTTCTCTAGAGCCGTTAGTGTAGTAGTCCCAGAAGCAGAAGTATGATTGGCTCCTTTCACATCAAGAACAGACATTCCCACAATCACCACTATAAACAAGATCCCACACATAATCACCAATCCAAAGCTCATTTATTTACATTGCCTAGCACTCCTAACTTGATTATTCAACCCAGCCATGATCTGTAAAGAATCAGAAAGCAGAACTAACTCTTATAAAGTGCAGCAAAAATCAAAAATAGAAACATTGTTCTCTCGCAATTTCAGTCTCGCATCCAGGAACCCCTTTTCTTTGTCAAAATCGATTAGCAGCTTGTCCCAGCCAGTATTTAATGTTAAATCAGGCTATCAATGTCCCTTTCAGTTTATTCAGTTTATTTTCAACAGTCTCTTTTTCACAAATTATTGGTTCAACAGTTCTTCTCCTTGTTCGCCGTCAGGTTATATAAAAATACTGACTCGGAACCTCTCTATCAATACAAAAAGATATAAACTTGTGTTGCAATTTGTTAGTAGTTGCATACACCCATTCAGGACCTGCGTATTGTCGACTTGCTATTCTCTTTCATTTCAACTTTCGATCACCAATTAGTTCTCCTTCACTCAATTCTTCTTTTCTTGTAGTATGTACTTCTTCCTCCTTCCTTTTCTTTTCTCTACTGGCAATTCAGGCCAATTATCTCCTTTACTTTATCCTTCTGTCAATATTCTTTTCGGGATTGGACTCTTCTCTTTCTCTATGGTGTTTTCTCTTGATGGACCTGCAACAGGCTCAGGAGGAGTCAGATCACTTTGACTTTGATCCATCTCAACTCTTTCCCTTACTTGGTCTATCACTTGCTCTGTTTGTTTCTCTGCACCATCTGCTTCTGGGAGAACCCCTGCTGAGCGAGGATCTCCTGCTGTATCAGTTGAGATTGATTCTTCCGCACCCTCCTGTAATTCTTCAGTTTCGTCTCTTACAGGAGTGATAGAACCATCTTCCACAAGTTCTTGTTCAAATTTAGGCTTTCTTTGTTCTTTTTCTAGTTCAGGTGCAGCAACCTGTTTCACCATTGTTGGTGCTCTCAACAACGCTTCTTCATGATCCAGTGGGACATTCTTCGTGTGACTCGTGTGAATCCAGTTCAGGAGTCCTGCACACTTCACAGCTGTCCTAGTTGTTAGAACCACCTGGTAAGGTCCTTTCCAATGTGGCTCCAAACACTTCTTGCAAACATGTTTTGGGACATCGACCCATTCGCCGGCTCTCAGATTGTGCCCTGGATCATGTATTGGTGGCAGGGTAGTGACCTCCACCTGCTGAGAGAAAGAGAGAACTACATGAGCCAGACCCTTGCAGTAGTCCAACACCATATCATCTGTAATATTCACAAGTGCATTGGCTGGAACTGCTGGTAATCCCATTGCTCTGCCCATGAGGATCTTGTTTGGGAGACAGCCCTGTCCTCCTGTCAGGTGTATTTCTCATTGACATCAACACCAAATGCAATGCATCTGGCCATTTCAGATTCGTAGCTGCACACATCTTAGCAATTCTTGATTTCAAGGTTACCATTCATCTGTTCTACTAGTCCTGATGCTTCAGGGCAATAGCTACAATGTTTAGTGCTGCATATAAATGTTTGATCACCTCGTTATTGAAGTGAATTCCTCTATCTGATTCTAAAGAGATCGGAAATCTGAAACGTGGTATCAACTCTCTAAGCAACAACTTCGCTACTGTGAGACTATCATTCCTTCTTCCGTGCTATGCTTCAATCCGGTGATTAAAAATGCACACAATCACCGACACGTACTTCAAACCTCTGCACGCAGGCATCGCAATGAAATCCAGTTACATTTTTCTGAATGGACCCTCTGCTCTTCCAATGTGGCTCAAATTCACCACTGTCCCTTTTCCCACATTTAGTTGTTGACAAATGATTTAACGGTGGCATACTGCTTCTGCTGCCTGCCTAAACTTAGGATTAAACCAGTCAATTTTGAACAAATGAACCATGGCATCCTTCCCATGGAATACCTGGCCATTTGTGACAGCAAACTATTTGGCAAACCATGTGACCCTCTTCTGATACCCACAGCTCATCCTGCCTTTGGACGCACTTCATCATTAACCAAGACTTCTTTTCCTCCCTGTCGACATTACTCTGCAATGTTTTCAATTCTTCCACTGTGTCAATCACCCTCAATGCAAACCCTGTGCATATAGTGTTTTCCTCAGACATCAATTCCCACTTATCCTTGAATGATATACAGTTCAATGCTCAAAACCTTGTGACTTGATCCGCATATCCATTTCCCAGTGATACATAATCCTGTGACTTTAAATGTGCACTGTATTTCACCACGGCAATTTCTTCAGGCAACTGTGTCGCATACAGCAATTCCTTTATTCTGTCACCATTTCTTACTGGTGAACCAGTAGAGGTCAGAAAACCTCTTTGCGACCACAATTGACCAAAATCATGAACAATTCCAAATCCATATTGGCTATCTGTCTAGATAGTGACTTTCAGTCTAGCAGATACATGGCAAGCTCTAGTAAGAGCTACCAATTCTGCTACTTGTGCAGAATATACACCTCTAAGCCAAGATGCTTCTAATGTACTTGTAAATGTAGACATGGCATATCCTGCTCTAAATGTTCCTGTACCGTTTCTGAGACATGAACCATCGACAAAGACAATTTGGTCATTTTCTTCCAATCGTATATCTCTGATATCAGGTCTTGGTTTTGTGCACAGCTCTGTTACTTCAAGCCAATCATGCTCAGTGTCCTCTTCCTTTTCGATTTCAACAGTATCACTTGGAAGTAATGTTTCCGGGTTCAGCACTGTACATCTTTTCAATGTTACATTTTGAGCTTCTAAAATGCTCATTTCATACCTTGTTAGTCTGGCACCAGTCAAATACCGCGTTTTCGTCCTTGTCAATAAAATCTCAACTGAGTGAGGTACCATTACCCTCAGAGGGTATCCCATCACTACTCCCTCGCATTGTGAAAGGCTTTGACCAACTGCGGCAACTGCACACCGACAACCCGGTAAGGCTGCTGCACTGGGCGATAAGCACCTCCATGGAGCTGTGTCAAGACAGACAAAGAACAAGCATCACATTCATGACAAAACAATGTGAATTGCTTTGTGTAGTCAGCCATTCCAAATGCTGGAGCTCTGCACAAACTCTCTCTCAACTCAGTAAACTCTTTCATCTGATCATGGTCTAGTGTAATGGGACCTGTAAAATCCTTATGTTTCAGCTGCTGTAATGGTTTGGCAATCTCAGCCAAATTTGGAACCCACTGGTGACAATAACCTACCATTCCCAGGAACCTTCTGACATCTCTCTGTGAAGTCGGGGAACTTCTCTGCAATATCATTGTAATCCTTTCTCTGGAAATCCTCTTAGTCCCTTTCACAATTTGGTTTCCCAAATATTTCACTACTTTTTGATAACACTGCAATTTTGAAGGTAACTCCTTAAGTCCAAATTTTCCCAAATGATTCAACCGGGCAATCGAGTCATGCTTACACTCGTTGCTTGTTTTGGATGCAATCAGTAAGTCGTCAATGTACTGCACCAGAGTCGATTGGTACGGTAGTTCCAAAGACTCCAAATTCTTTTAAAAAATCTAATTAAACAGAGACGGTAACTCCGTGAACCCTTGAGAAAGCCTAGACTCTGCCTAGGAATTTGAGAAACTGACTATCCTCATAAAGAGGCACAGAAAAGAAAGCTTGTGACAAATCAACCACTGTGAACCATTCTGCTTTGCATGGAATCTGAAACATTATTACTGCTGTGTTTGGCACCACAGGACAACACTTAACCACTGTGTCATTCACTTTTCGCAAATCCTGTACAATTAGCACTTTCCCACAAGGTTTCTTCAGGCCCATTATCGGTATTCTTCATTAGTAATTTCATTCTCAATTTCTGGAGTTTGTTCTTCCTCATCATCACTATTCATCTGGATCTCTATTCCAGCAGCTGAACAATTAATCGAACAGTTGGTCTTGCACAATAAGTCCCTTCCTAGTAGGGAAACTGGACTCGAGTCACAGACTACAAACGTATGTAATCCCTGGAAGTTGCCAATCTCAACCTGTACTTGATCGGTGATCGGATTTATTAACTGCTTATTCGCTAACCCTACAACCTGAACTGTTCTTCCTAAGAGAGGTAGGTTCGGAACTTCTGCACTTCTCACTGTAGAGTGTGTAGCTCCTGTGTCCACTAGGAATGAGACTCTATGACCCATCGCTTTCCCTCTCACAAAAGGTCCTCGCTGATCTACTTCCAATGAAGCTGCAAGCTTACATGGCTTCTCATCCACAGTATTGTACATCCACTCACCACTTATTTCATTCTCGCTATGTAATGGGAATTGGTGCACTGTGTCACTACTTCTGTCTTGTCTCTGACCTGTGACCTGCTGAGTAAGCATCATCTGTTGCTGTTCTATCATGGCTTGAGATATCTGCATTTGCTGTCTAGGTACCATAGGAACCTGCTGCTGCACTGGTTTCAACTGTGTCATCTGTGCACATGGCATTTGCACCTGCTGCATAGGTTGAAAATTATGCACTTGATTCATGTTATTCTGAAAATCGGATTAAGTCCTCTCATTCTTGGGACTTTCAAAGTTTGCAATGTCTTGACATCACCACTTTGCTGAACTCCACCATCCTGCACTATTATTGGACACTCGTGCTTCCAGTATTCCACGTTTCCGCAAAGATGGCACTGTAACATCCACTTTATCCCTTGCACATCATTCTGAACCACTATAGTACTCAAATATGCTCCGTGATTCATATTGATTCCACGTCCTCTACCTCTCACATGAGGTTGGAATATAACAGTTCCCTGTTGCTGCGGTATCTGCTGCACAGAAACTCCCTGCACCCCTGTTTGAGCTGCCTTAATCTGCATCACCAACGCCTTCTCCTTCAACTTTTTGCTTCAACTCAATTTCATCACTACAGTATTTGCATACTGCAACACCTCATCAATCGGCTTTGCTTGCCAACAAATCAAATGACTCTTAATCATCTGACCTATCTCAGGTCTCAATGCTTCCACAAACCTGAACACAAAGTGTAACATGTCTTTCGGCTTGATCGCTTCCTTACCACTGTACTCCTTGAATGCTTTCAACAATCTATCATAGTATGTATGTATTGACTCTTTTATTTCCTGTACTGTCCTGTCAATTCTCTGCAAATCAATATTTTTAGAAAAATTTTCATCTTCAGGAACTCAATAACCTTATAATAATGTTTCATTACTTCGGGCGATGGTGCACCTGTAACTCTGTCCCTTTCTGGCTCACTTGTTGGCCAATCTACTGCCCTCTTGCATTCAACCCAAAAATCAGCAGGAACCACTATTTCCAACAGAGCATTCAAGGTTTCCCACAGACATTTTGAAAGTTTCACAAATCTATCTGTCTGCTGGTACCATTCAACCATTTTTTCCCTCAGCTTCGGATAATCATTTGTGAATGATAGAATATCACTCCTGTGCCAAGGAACATGAAAAAACTGCCCTCCTGGAATTTCCCTCATTGGCAACATTTTCACCGGATCCTTTTCTTTTTGTACACTTTCGGATCCTTCTTGTGAATTTCATTTCCGTTTATCCTTCTTCTTTGCCCATCTGCCTTACCACTTTTCTAATGCTCCCCAAATCTGAGCACTCTGCAATAGTTCTTCAAGATGCCCTTTCATCCCAGCTGATATCATGTGTTCAAAATCATTTGCTTCATAATCTAACCTATAGCTCCTTTTCAGATGCTTTGTTTTCCCAATTTATATGTCATGTTTTTCTGCCAAATCTGCCAACCTCTGATGTATCTTACCCACTTCTTTCGTGATTCTTGGGCATAATCATCTCAGCTCTTCTTCAGTATAGGATTCTAACCTATTCACTCCCATTGATCCCTCGACTAGTTCAGTTATTTCTGTAGCCAGCCTCACACAATCAATCTGCTCTTCACCTTTGGATGCATTCCGTGGAGTATTCAGACTATCTAACCACTCATTTAACTGCTGCGCTGTCAATCCCTGTAATGAGACATTACTTGTGTTCGGCAATGGCACCTGTTGTACCACAACACCTGGAGTTTGAGGTGTCAAAAGTTCCAAGCTCTGACTCACACTCAGGCCATTTGCGGCATCTGGAAATGGAACAAGTGGACTAAGGTCCATTAATGGCCTAGATCCATCAAAGGTCTGCCCCATAGATGAAACTACCTGCACATGCTCTCTCACCCCCTCATCATGAGGCTCTGAGACATTTCGTCCTGCTCTCCTGTAATTGGCTTCTTCTGTGCAAACAATGGTGCCGCTGGACCAACAGTAATCGTTAGCGATATTGCATCTGGTGTCGCTCTGACACCCACATTTTGCGGAAGGGCTACTCCCATGCTCTGATTCATTACTGGAGTCACATTTGACTGTGTCCCTGTCATTGGTGTGAACTTCGGCAAACCCAGTGGCTGTGCCTGAGGCATCAACATTGGAGTAGGCTTGGTCTGAACTAACATCAGCCTCAGAACCACTTGCTCCGTAGGAACCACTAAGTTCGAAGTTGTCTCAAGGATTGGTATCTCAAGATAAATTCTCTGTGCTGGTGGTGGATGAATCTGCGCTTGGACTACCAAAGTATTCACTGCATTGAGAGTACTCGGCACTACCCCTCGTACCTGTCCATTATCTGTCTGCACTGGTCCCGCTGTCCCCGACACTGGGGCTAGGGCAGTTGGAGGAAATCTAGTACTCGTACTCCCTTCATGTACCGCATATGGTGGAGGTCGGTCCCTCAGCACATGAGTAATAAGATCCTCAATATCTGAATCTTCTTCTTCTATGTAAGCTTTTTTCTTCTTTTTACTCCCTGACGAACTCTTGTCACCTTTGCTATTCTCCTCTTTCTCTTCTGCCTCATCTTCCTCTGTAGTAGCAGGAAACAACTTAACATCCTGCAATGTCACTGTTCTCCACCTCCTCTGTTCCCAATCCCATCTTGCTTCTTCTAGGGACTTCTCTACCTTCCTTATTTTCCTCTGAAATGTTATTTATTGCTGCTGTCTTGCTATGAGCTCCCAAACTGCTAATGCCTCAAACTGTGCTGGTCTCGGAAGAGGCTTTGTCTCGTACACATAGGTGGTCATTCTGACCCTGGTGGTCTTTGACCGCCAGGGCGGAGGACCGCGGGAGCACCGCCGACAGGCCGGCGGTGCTCCAATGGGGATTCCGACCGCGGCGGTAAAGCCGCGGTCGGACCGGCACCACTGGCGGGGTCCCGCCAGTGTACCGCGGCCCCATTGAATCCTCCGTGGCGGCGCAGCTTGCTGCACCGCCGCGGGGATTCCGACCCCCCCTACCGCCATCCAGATCCCGGCGGTCGGACCGCCGAGATCCGGATGGCGGTAGGGGGGGTCGCGGGGCCCCTGGGGGCCCCTGCAGTGCCCATGCCACTGGCATGGGCATTGCAGGGGCCCCCGTAAGAGGGCCCCTACATGTATTTCACTGTCTGCTGCGCAGACAGTGAAATACGCGACGGGTGCAACTGCACCCGTCGCACAGCTTCCACTCCGCCGGCTCGATTCCGAGCCGGCTTCATCGTGGAAGCCTCTTTCCCGCTGGGCTGGCTGGCGGTCTGAAGGCGACCGCCCGCCAGCCCAGCGGGAAAGTCAGAATTACCGCCGCGGTCTTTCGACCGCGGAACGGTAACCTGACGGCGGGACTTTGGCGGGCGGCCTCCGCCGCCCGCCAAGGTCAGAATGAGGGCCATAATCCGTAACTGATCCAAAATTCTCAAATTAAACGTTCCATGGTCTGGAAACGCCAAAGCTCCCTGTTTCTCTGTCACGCACCACTGCTTTAACCAAAGACATGGCGCAACACCTAGCTCCTCGATCACAATATATGCCGGAGAATTTTCCGGTGGGGTAGGCTCCCCCACTGTTGCCTTAATGTATGTATCTCCCTTCATGGCACTTTGAAAAACGTCCTCTCTTCTATCATTTGTGTGGTCGAATCAAATCAGGAAATTACTTTTACTCCCAGGATTCCCTTCACCTGCTCTCTCAACCAATTGTCGCTCATGGATGGCTGCCAATCCACCCACGACTCCTCTCAGTCATCAACGGCTCAAATGACGTCACACTAACTCACTGCGGCTGACAAAGTCTTGCGGCTCGTCCTCCTAAAACTCTGATTCACATAAAACTAATGCAAATTATTGTGAGCACTAATCAAAACTCAATAACCAAAACAAACCTGCTGGTTTACTACAGGAAGGTACACAATCGCTTCAGAGAGCTTACGGATTTTCACTGATTGCCCTTTTCGCTCATGCAGCTATTCATCTTTCTCAGTCTCCCACATACGCAAGCAAAGTTCCACCCGCAAATTTTACTCTCAGCTGATCAATGGGTCTGTCCTGGTGCAAATAGGACTCGCCAAATCTCGGTCAAAAGTTTCTCTTACCCACTTAACTTACGCACTGACTTGTTGGCCACACCCGATCAACCTACTAAACCAGACAGATTACAACATATAACCAAGTGTCTCCTACACTTGTCATTATACTCCGGAGACATAGACCACACAGGGTCCGTACATCATCAACAGCCACGTGGACAATTTCTGGGCACAAAGCACCACACACATGTGAAGTTCGATGACTTCCCTACTCTCATACTGCGGAGTACGCACACTCCTGCTAAACTTTACCTGGAGTACACAGACTCCCTACTTCCCTCACATACATCACAATTCACCTGTGATTTGCATAAGCTTTTGCAAGCGCAACCTACCACATTCATACTATCACAAAAATGCCAAGAACATACCCAACTTTACTAGCAGGATCCTGGATCAGGGAAAGTCATTTCTGGGCATAAGGGGACATTATTCTTGCTACAATTGCCATTACGAAAAATAAAATCCAAATCACAATAATAATGATGAACAACTAAATTAACTCAAACTACCACCATAACCATCGGTCACCACATTACTACTTCTCCAAGGAAACTAACCATCAAGCTGCTACCAAAACTGTTAGCGCGCCTCGTCCTTAATAAGTAAACTTATAAGGGGATGCGTATAAGTCGATGAACCTTTTGATTCGCATGGAGTATCCTAGCTATGGTGTAACCAACCTTCGTTCAATCATCAATTCACAAAATCAATAACAATTAAGCTAATTATCAATCAGCAGTTAATGACATCACATCATGACTTTTCAGTCATGAAGAACCACAACTCAATAATGCGTTTTAGCAAATTTATTCCCTATTAGATACAAAGTCATAAGATTATTTCAAAATGTATTCAAATCAAATGAAGATTACTTCATTAGTAACAACCATTAACACAATCTAGTCAGAACTTGAGATAGAATACATTCTAAAGAATTTGCATAAGTCAAAATATGAATCAAAGGTGAATACATCAACATGAGTAGCACAGTTCAGCAAATCAGTCCATCAATGACTTGTCCCTGTATATGTCAACGCCTTAGAATAGAAAACCTCATCTAGCCCAGATTAGCATCAGCATGTGGGACTTAATGCAAAAACAATTTAAATCATGAATTCGGAAAAACATCTAGCTAGGAGAAAAACTATTAGACAGTGCAGTCGGTACCTAGAAAGAAAATGCACAAAAAGTAATACAGTCACATTGTCATAGCTACCTATCTACGGTATGGATCAGCAAGAAAGTCAGTCTTCGTCTTCAGGTCATCAATTGATCAGCATGGCATCAGGCTCTCCTCTTAGAGAGTATGAGCCCAATAACAGAATCTCAATCTATTCTCCCCAATATCTTATCAGTTTCGGAACAAGGTCTCTCACATAACGTCTATCCCCATCCATCTGAAGTTTTTCTCCCTTGGTGACGTTATTATATTAATGTCACCCAGACTATCCCCTAATTCCTAATTGGTCAATTAATCACACGATTTTACCTTAACCAATGATCCTTATAATTCAAATCTATGAGTTCTAGCATTACACAGTTCCCATGCAGTTGATTGGTTCACTTTACAATTTCCTCATCATCCGGTTCGTCAGGTATCGAAAATGTTGCACCTTCCTCCTCTAGTTAATGTCTTCATTGTTCGAGTCCTGGGAAAGTACACTCTGAATGCTTTACACAGTGTTCGATACAATTTTGATTCCATCATCTCCTGTCCGTTGGTTCACGCAAAGGATTCTAGCTAAGCAGATTTTATTAAACATTGAGCAGTTCATGGTTAGTTCAGCACATCAGCGTCTTTACATTGAACGTTAATATTCAACTTCTGCATGAGACCTGGCAAAGCTAGGCCACGACTTGGGCTAAGTTTAGCTCTACAATATAAAGCAGAACATAAGTTATACCTCTTAATATGACACACTACTACATTATTTCAATACATTTTCAATAATTCACAGATTTTTTAAATATAATTTGTGTATCTTAGTGGCCACTCTCTGAGGGCATGTTTTCAAATGTGCACATTATTTTTCTACGTTAATCATTTTCTAAATTTTTCATTATTCAGAATAAATTAACATTGATTAATAGTTTCAATCAATATATTTGCGTTAACAGAGACAAAATGCGGATTTGTTTTTTAGACCTGTATCTCCTATTTTTTCTGTGTCACCTGTTTTCCCAAAAAGGCTTTTTAGTTAAATTTCCTAAAGAATTCTGCCACTTCATAATGAAGATGGAGTTTATCAAGTCGAGCAGTTGGAAAAAATCCCATTCCATTATACAATACACATAGTTGTGTGTCTGTCAGATCCATAGTCATTAGGTTGTGTTCCTGCTTGTCCCTGGCTGCACTTCCCTGGGCATGCTCCTTGTGTGTACAGCCCGATGTGACCGTCTTCCCATTTGATTGAGTATCTCTTTCTTTCCTCCAGATAACCCTCCCCTATCTAAAATGGAAAGCTTTGGTTAGAGAGTAAGCATGGTGATGGTCCCTCGTGGAATGGATTACATCCATAAAACTGTGGTGGTTTTGGGGGTGGGAGGAAATTGGGGACTGGATTTTGGTAAGGGTTAAAACTCTGCCACTGAGGTGCCCAGGGTCTATTCCTCTTTCTGCCTCTCTGTCTACCCCTATTTTCCTCAACACTACTTAATCCATCTGAATCTGGTGATTTGTCATCTGTTGATTTGGTATTTGTTGATTTGTTGCGTTTTTCACTAGCTGGAGGTACATCAGTTGGTGCTGAGTAGGGATACGTTTTCACAAAGGAGAAATGTTTTAAGTTTTCAGATTTTTTTTTATTTTAGATTGTATTAGCAAATCTTTGCATTCCGTCATCTCCTTATTTATTTAGCTTAGCCTCTTATATGCTGTGACTGTGGCCTCAGTTGGTTCCCTGAGCTCTGGATCTCAATCAGGATAGCTTCTGTTAGACTTGGCATCCTTGGCATGGTCTCCCCTAACTGCTCGCCTCTGTTTCCCAGGTTGTTGATGTGTACTGGACTCTGTTTTTGCTGTTTTTGTTATTCTGGGTGCTTTACCACTGCTATCCAGTGCTAACGTGCAAGTGCTCCTATACAAAATGTGTATGTAATTGGTTTATCCATGATTGGCATATTTGATTTACTGGTAAGTCCCTTTCACAGTGCACTAGAGGTGCCCAGGGCCTGTAAATCAAATGCTACTAGTGGGCCTGCAGCACTGGTTGTGCCACCCACAATAGTAGCCCTGTAATCTTGTCTCAGACCTGCCACTGTAGTGTCTGTGTGTGCAGTTTCAAACTGCCAATTCAACTTGGCAAGTGTACCCACTTGCCAGGCCTAAATATTCCCTTTTCTTACATGTAAGACACCCCTAAGGTAGGCCCTAGGCAGCCTCATGGGCAGGGTGCAGTGTATGTTTAAGGTAGGACATATACTAATGTGTTTTATATGTCCTAACAGTGAAATACTGCCATATTCGTTTTTCACTGTTGCAAGGCCTATCCCTTGCATAGGTTAACATGGGGGCTGCCTTTAAATAAGATAAAAGCGTAAATTTCCGTTGGTAGCGGATAGACATGTGGAGTTTGGGGTCTCTGAGCTCACAATTCAAAAATACTTCTTTTAGTAAAGTTGATTTTAAGATTGTGTGTTTGAAAATGCCACTTTTAGAAAGTGAGCATTTTCTTGCTTAAACCATTCTGTGACTCTGCCTGTTTGTGGATTCCCTGTCTGGGTCAGTTTGACAGTTGGGCTCTTTGCACCTCTTTCTAGTCAGTGACACAAAGGGAGCTGGGGTGTAGCCTGCATATCCTGATGAGCCATCTGTGCTAGGTGGGGGGGGGAGTGGCCACTCACACCTAAAAGGGCTGTGCCTTCCCTCACACAATGCAGTCTCCAACCCCCTGGTATGTGTCTGGGGCCTGGCCTGGGCAAGGGAGGATTTCACAAGCAAGAGAGACTTTCCTTTGAAGTAAGCCTACTCCAAAGGCCAAAATGGGTATAAGATGGTCACCCAAAACCACAGACTTTAGATCACTTCTGGACATCAAGAGGAACCTCTGCCTGGAGAAGAGCTGAAGAGCTGAGGAGAAGTGCTGCCCTGCCTGTGACTGTGCTTTGTGGAGCTATCCTGCAGTTGCTGCTTCTGCCTGGTGAAAGGGGATAAAGACTGGACTTTGTTGTGCATTCCTGCTTGTGAAGAAATCTCCAAGGGCTTGCCCTGAGCTTGCCTCCTTTTGTTGAAGTCTCAGGGCCGTCAAAGACTTCCCCTGCCAGCACCTGGACTCTCTGCTGAGACTCCTGCCCTGCCAAGTGGTACCTATCCAGTTCCTTGAGCTTTGACAGCTGAAGCTGGCAGACCAAGCTGGAAAATACACGCACAGACCAGTGTGCGTGGACATTTTTGGCGCAACCTCCTGAGCGCGGCTGAGAAAAGATGCGCCACCAGCTTTGCAGCTGAAATTGAAGCTCCGCTCACAGCGCGTCTGGAAGATTGACGCAAGCGGCTGGAGAAACGATGCACAACACTGCTGACGGAGGCTGACAGGTCGCAACCCACGCTGCGTGTTTTTTCGGAGGCTGTGCGGCTGGATTTTCGATGCAAACCTTGTTGGGCGTGCAAAAACGACACAACGCCTGCCTCGACCCGACTGCTGCCCGGATCGACGCTTCGCTCTCCTGCAGAGAGCAAAAACAATGCATGCCAGCCTGACCGGAGAAGAAGAAACAACGCACTGCTTACCTTTTTCGATGCACACTCATCTGTGCACGTTATTTTGATGCTACATAGGTACTTTTCAATGCTAACAGTGTTTCACCTGTTTACAAAAGGATTTAAGACTCTTTTGCTTTTAAAGTTAATATCTTGACTTGTATATGTTGAATTTTTGTAGTTTTGGCCTTGTTTTGTTTAGATAAATATTCCCTATTCTTCTAAACCTGTTTTATGTCATTTTGTATTGTTTTCACTGAATTATTGTGTGTGTTGGTACAAATACTTTACACCTGAACTCTGGAGTTAATCCTGTCTGCTTGTGCCAAGCTACCAAAGGGGGTGAGCTGGGGGGGGGGGTAACTGAGGGTTATTCTCCTTTACCCTGACTAGAGTGAGGGTCCTTTCTTGGACAGGGGGTAACCTGACTGCCAATCAAAGACCCTATTTCTAACAGCTTCTAATAGGTGTTTTGCTGTTTTGATAATTAATACGAACCAGTCTGTAGTACAATGGCAGCCAATTTGTCCTCGGTTCTTCTTAAAGGAAGCACCGTCCAGGGAGATTTAGGGAATGTTTGTATCAAGTAATCACCTGAGGGCAGAGCTAGATCTTAAATACTCAGTTATTATGGCTCAATAGAGTATTGTCCAGATTCTGTTACGTTTTTGTTCAGTAAGTGTTTCCCAATCTTTTGTTTGAGCTATGGTTTGTGCAACACTGAGGTCAGTCAGCAGGGGTGGACCAGACAATATCTGGTTCACATCCTCATCAGTAAATGTTAAACTTGGATTTTCCTCTGTTTTAATTGATCTCAACAAAGAAGCTAATTATTCCTCAATTAGCTACTATATTGAGTATTTGGCACCAAATTAGTTCCAACTATTCTGCGTTCTTCAATTATTATGGTAACCTGTACTATGACTTTCTCAGCTGTACGCTGCATATCCGGAAACAATATCATAAGACATTTCATGAAAAATGTTATTTGCACACTCCCTGCACACTCCCATCTAAGATCCAGAAAATCAGTCTTAATTGAAAATATAAAAAAGGGACTAAATAAACATTAATCTCTTTCTTTAGGATCCTTCTTTCTGGTTTCCTCAGCCTAATTATGTAACATGAATCCTGTATACCTTAATGTATGCTGCCTGGCCTTCTAAAACGTAAACAGGCTTCTAACCAAAGGCCTAATGTATAGTTCAGTGGACAGTGTGGTGCTGTACCCTTTCTGTCAAACCATTGCTTTGCCCTCTCTATTTTGAGTCCGACAGACCTTCAAGTTTCTGATGGAAGTGCTTCCGCTGATTTCACCATCGGAAACCTTACACCAACAGCTTTGTGGTGTAGGAGCCATCGGTGTAAGAACATCAGACTGCTTGCCCTACTTAGAGAAGACAGTCTGATGTGTTTTATTTCTGTTTAGGGCTACCAGAGAAAACTTGACAGTCCTGAGCAGAAAATATTTATTAATAAACTTCACACCCTTGGAAAAACTTCCAGGCTGTGGGTGTATTAGCCTTTTGTGTTTTTTCAATCAACATCCCACTTTTGGAGTCTGTTTTTGAAAAACAAATAAGTTTGGTGTGCAGCCTCAAGAAACATGATAGATGCTCAAAAACGTGTCCGTGCCTTCACAGGAGCTGATGTAGGCTGGCAGTCATCTCACAATATGGTGGGCAATAGTCTGTCAGGTTGGTGGATGCAATGTTCTGTGCCACGCTGTTAAAGGACAAGAATCTCACCAAACTATAAATCAGGTCCCACATCTCTTAGGTTGCCTGAGCTCACACTCTACATCCACTGAAAAGCAGACATGCAGATTTAAAGGTGATGCACTTAAGCTTTAGTGACCCGTGCAATATGTTTAACCTGGTAGGGATGGAATTGAGTCTCTTTCATTTACCAGCAAGTCTTGTGGCTGTCTTTTTTACACATATTTTAGTCAGGCTGTTTCGTTCCTTGCTTGTGCACGTAATCAAAATGGAATTGGCAGAGTCCAATTTAGACTTAATTAATTAACCCATAATGCTTTTTGTGATATTTCTTATCAAAGGAGAGCAATGCCTATTTAACTGAGCTCTATATCTATACACCCACAACTATTTGATTTATTTGTAGCAATGTAGGTTGAAATCTATATAGCTCTGTAATCTGTTATTTTTGGTTTGAACCCATAAGCAGATCTTAGATTTTGGTTCAACATGATCGAGGCCACTGATATTTAAGCAAGAGGCAACTTCACCATATTATTTTCTTTGTGCCTGGAAATCATATTTTATTACTTTTAAAGACAGACATACAGAAGTGACTTATGCATATTGGTGGTAAATCTAGCTCCTTTAGCCCTTCCATCTCTTTATGTATTTCTGGAAGAAAGCTTTCTGAAGATAAGAACAATGGTTAAGACAAACAGTACTAGACAAATCACAGTTTAACATTACTGTAAGAAATTGGGTTACTGGATAAGAGGAGTGGAAACCCTACTCAAGCAACAACCATAGTCTTCGTAAGGCTGAACCACAAAAGTCACAAAATTAACCTGTGCTTAACTCCCCGGTAGCTTGAGCATACAAACACTAATAAAGTGAACCAAGCAACATAAGAAAAATCTCAAACCAATTTAGAAAACTAGAGTCAATTTTAATAAATAAAAAGATACCCAAATTACCAAAATCTGTACAACCAGAGATATTCAATTTAAATATTTTCTGTGAAAATAGTGCCTAAAAACATAAAGTACCATGTGCGATCATCTGGTTGCTTAATGGGGAGAAAGTGATAAGAAAGGACCAACCTCGATGGAGCATTGGTCGTACGCTGGGGCAAGGTTAATCCTACTGAAAAGTTACTTTCTCTAACCTTGGATGAAAAGTTTGCTTTGCATTGGAGGAGGCCACAAGGAGGAGGCTTTCATTGCAGGGTGCAGGTTAAGCATTGCAAATGGTTGTTGCTGTAGCACGAACATCCGGTTGTTCCTGGAGCATTGCGTTGGCTGTTGCAGCAGGCTGTTGTTGCTGTAGCGTGAAGTACAGGTCTTAAGTTCATAGTCATCTCTGATGGTCACTGTCAGCGTGAAGAGAAGGTCTCACCAGAGCTTCGCATTGTTGGTTATCGTGGGCGACACAGTTTGTGTGCAAACAGGCCCATTTACCTTTGTGAGGAGCCCATACTTCAGGATTTTTCCCTTTCCTTCTTTGCCTTTGTGTGGTGAATTCCCTGACCTACTACTAACCCTAGTACTAGAAAGTTCTTCTCCTTCATCTGGTCAAACAGTCTGGGGTGGAAAAAAGGCAGGACAGACTTGGTGTCAGGTTCCCTTTTTTGTGCTTTAGGCATAGCCCTGTGAAGGGTACAGCTCTTCTCCCAGCCATCCTGCCAGGATGACCTATCCTGTCCACAGCCATGCCCCTTTTGCCTCATAGTATGGAAGCAACACACAGACCTAGTAGCGAGACATGCATAGCCATGTGACTCAGAACCCTGGCAGAAAGGCACGGTTGGTTGGGACAAGGAAAATGCCAACTTTAAAAAAAAAGTGGTCTTTTCAGAAATGTGACTTAAAATCTGACTTTGTCTTAACCATTTACTGTTAAGGAATATTTAAAATGTGCAGTCCATTTAAGTGTATACCCATTGTTATCGGCCTACCTTGGGGTGGCTTATATAAGTATTAAAAAGGAAGGTTTAGGCCTGGCAAAAGGTTTATTTTTGCCAATTTGAAATGGCAGTCTAAAACTGCACTACTGGCTGCAGTGGTAGGCCTGAGACATGTTTTTAAAGGGCTACTTTAGTGGATAGCATGAGTGCTACAGGCCCAGTAGTAGGTATTCGTGTACAGGACCTGAGTACATGTAGTAACATTTACAAGGGATTCATTGATAAGTACATTAAATGTGCCAATTAGGTGTAGGCCAATTTTACCATTTTTGGGGCAGGGAGCGGAATCACCTAGCACTGGTTAGCAGTGGCAAAGCGCACCAAAGCAACACGAGCCAATTTGCCAAACAGGCGAGATGAAGCAACATGTTTGGAGCTTACCAAGCTAAGAAATCCATGTCTAATAACTACATTTAAGATTGTGTTCATGCTTTTCACATAGAGCTTGCTACTAGGGCTTAGCACTACAACATAGGAGGTGCCAGGACTCCCCTCACTATATTTGCATGCCACAAGACGGACCTCAAGGATCCCTAAAATAGTTTTCATGTGTTCGACTACATTTTTGTAAGACTGAGTGCTAATTGTTGGATTTCCAACCCGTTACAAATATGTTGTTTATTCATCCAAAATGTTAGAAATTAAACAGTGTCCAAGGGCCTGATTTAGAGTTTGGTGGATGGGTTACTCAGTCACAAACTGATATCCCATCCGCCATATTATGATTTCCACAGGACATAATCGACTCATAATATGGCGGACAAGATATCCATCACATTTGTGACAGGATAACCCATCCACCAAACTCTAAATCAGGTCGTAAGTGGTTTCAGCTTTGGCAGAAAAGAGCAAAAGGCCACTGAGCAGTTAAGAGATGGACATCAATGATCTATAAAATTGTTATAGTGTTTGATTGCATTTTTGTTTAACTGCGTTCCAACTGTTAGATTTATACACAATACAAATTGAAAAGAGCTGTAGACCACTGAGCAGTAATGAAATTTACTGAAGATAATGTGTTGTGGTCGAGCGGAGAATCTATCTAAGTTGAACAAATGCAAAATAAACCTTGACAATTGATGTATTTGAATAAAAACATGGATGCATGGGACTCTCCAGAACTTTGTTTCTTTTTCCTACTGTGCATGCATATCCATCTGATTCCTGATGGCTTCTTAACTCTCTCTATGTTTCCTTGCATGTCCTGGCTTTCACTCACCTTTTCCTGGCCCTACTCTGTAGGCTCGGCTGAAAATCTGCAGTCTCTTTCTGGCCACCTCCAAGCCAGACCTGTCAGCTCTCTACCAGTTGTCAAAGAAGAAGATGAAATGGCTCTCCAAGGAACTTAGGGATCTTCTCCTTTCCTTGCTTTACCTTTTACCTCTCTTCCCCAAGTTCTCCTGAAAATCTTTATGCTCTTTGGACTTTTGGTTTTGTTTGTCTTAATTTTATTTATTTTTATCTGTGACTGTCAACTGCCTTTTTTTGTTTCAATTTCTATTTTTAATTCCAACTCTCCAATCAGCAAACCTGTGTGTTAACTAAAATGTAAGTGTTGTCAATAAACTCATGCTATTTTCCTCTTATTGAAGATAGCATAAAAAAACACAACGTCAGAAAATAGCGAGGTGATGTGTCAGAATTAATGGCAGGCATTTGAATGTTGAGTATTTAGAAGTAACATGTCCAGTGATTTCCCTGTATTAGTCTATACCATTATTTTGTTGAAGACAGTATGTAAAATAAACAAGTTTTATTGCTTAAAATCGCCCTGGCCTTCATGATGTTATAGGTTATATTGCAAATTTGGGATCAGATGAGCACGGGAAAAGACAGAATAATAAAATAATATTGATTGAGTGCTGAAATGTGGATATCTAAAAGAGGTAACTAACTTTTATGAGATTAGGATTGGAGGAGTAAAGAAACAGAGAAGGGGTTTAGTAGGATAGCTGTTTGAAATGGAGATAAGGCATATGCTTCTTGGGCTCAGGAAATGGTAACCTAGGCTGTGGCAGTGGAGAAGTGATACATAATGCCACCCCAAGCTGGAGTCGAGGAGCACATAGAGATCCTTAGTAGAATGGAGTGGGGTTGGAGTGTTTGTGGCAACATCATGGTCATCAGTATGGTAGTTGGTTGGAAGCACAATAGTGGATATTTAAACTAAAATTAAAAGGAGCTTAATGCGAGTTAATAAGGAGCCATTCAATGTTAGACTGGCCAACAGGCAGTATGAGATTTGTCCAAATATTGAAGAAGCTGGTAAGGAAGAATAATGATGTTTTTTGTGTCATTTGCATAAAAGTGTAAAGAGAACATAAAGGATGACAAATGCCAGCAAAGGGAGTGAGGAATAGGGGGCTTAGGACAAAGCCTTAAGGGACGCCTACAGAAGAAGATTTGAGGAGGGAGAGTGTGAAATGCTAAGAGACTCTGGTGAGATTAGAAAGACAAAAATAGAATTAGTGTTGTACTGTGCATGTATACCTAGACACGGTGGGATGGCAGACAATGCTGCCTGTGCAGCAAGGTCAGAAAGGACTTCTAAAGTGAAGATATATTTATGATGGGCACTAATGATGAAATCAGATACATGAGGGGAGGTGATCCATGCATGTGGAGTGAAGTTCACAACATCAGGATTAAAGAGGATTCATTAGGCTATGTGTGGAGATATACAGGATAATTCAATTGAACACTAATAACTTGAGATGAAGTAGAGGGATTAGGTGTGGGCATCTTCAATAGTAGGATAAATACAACGGATTCTAAAACAGCACGGATAGGTAAGCAAGAAGCAAAGGTCTTCAGGACTCTGGAAGACAGAGTCAGAGGTTTGAAGATGTGGTCTGGCTATACAGAGGTATTGGCTTCCTAAAGACAGGGATAACTCCATTATATGCAAAAAGCAACTATTATTGTTCTTAATAATATTAGTAGTAGTAGTAGTAGTAGCAGTATAGTAGTAGAAGCATTATTAGTAGTAATTGTATTGTTTTTTGTTGTTATTATTACTCCTACAGATACTACTGCTACTACTACTACTAATAATAATAATAATGTTGTTGTTACTGTTGCTCCATATTAATAATATTGACTTTTATATAAAGCAAATCTCAAACCGTTTTTTTAAGGAACTTTAAAATATGGTGCTATTATTACCCAGCTCAGTATTTATTTCTTTATTACCACCTAAAATTTGAGAAGAAGAGACTACCATTTCAGCATCAAACCCTTCTTACGCAGGTTTATTATAGATCCTCTTTATCATAATGTATGCTCATTAAAGTTGACCACCTTTAAGTTTTAATGTTTTTATACTTTGTGACCACATGAATTTATAATACAGTAACTCACAGTGCAGAGTTCATCTTGTGTTGCCTAATTTTGTCAACGCACTGTTTCTGGGGAATGCTCTCTATGTACTATCCCAAGACAGTGTACATTCATGTTAGATGCATATGAGTCACGAGCTATGTCTACTCTTAAACTTGGATAGGTGAGAATAGTGTTTGAAAGAAAAATATGCTTACCTTTTGGAAACAGCTACAGCAAAGAACAAAATCAGAAGCAGTAGGAAAAACATAAAGTAAAAGGATTATGTGTTCCTAAACATAGCAGGCATGTATCTCTGTGTAAAGGCATTGCTGTCATGTTTTTGATAATGGTAGGATAACTGACAGCTGCAAATAAATTAACCCCTTCGCTGCCAGGCCTTTTCCCCCTCCTGTGCCGAGCCTTTTTTTGGCTATTTGGGGCAGTTCGCGCTTAGGCCCTCACAACGTTTTGTTCACATAAGCTACCCATGCCAAACTTGCGCCCTTTTTTTCCAACATCCTAGGGATTCTAAAGGTACCCCGACTTTGTGAGTTCCCCAGAAGGAGGCCAAGAAATGTGCCATAATACAGTGAAAATTTCGTTTTTTTCCAAAATATTGGAAAAAGGGGCTGCAGAAGAAGGCCTGTGGTTTTCCCCCTGAAAACGGCATCAACAAAGGGTTTGCAGAGCTAAAATCACCAGCTTCCCAGCTTTCAGGAACAGGCAGACTTGAATCAGAAAACCCAATTTTTCAAAACAATTTTGGCATTTTACTGGGACATACCACATTTTTACGATTTTTTGTGCTTTCAGCCTCCTTCCAGTCAGTGACAGAAATGGGCATGAAACCAATGCTGGATCCCAGAAACCGAAACATTTCCGAAAAGTAGACAAAATTCTGAATTCAGCAAGGGGTCATTTGAGTAGATCCTACAAGGGTTTCCTACAGAAAATAACAACTGAATTTTTTTTAATTGAAATTGAGGTGAAAAAAACTGCAATTTTTCTCTACATTTTACTCTGTAACTTTTTCCTGCAGTGTCAGATTTTTGAAAGCAATATACTGTTACGTCTGCTGGACCCTTCTGGGTGCGGGGATATATAGGGCTTGTAGATTCATCAAGAACTCTAGGTACCCAGAGCCAATAAATGAGCTGCACCCTGCAGTGGGTCTTCATTCTATACCGGGTATACAGCAATTCATTTGCTGAAATATAAAGAGTGAAAAATAGGTATCAAGAAAGCCTTTGTATTTCCAAAATGGGCACAAGATAAGGTGTTGAGGAGCAGTGGTTATTTGCACATCTCTGAATTCCGGGGTGACCATACTAGCATGTGAATTACAGGGCATTTCTCAAATAGATGTCTTTTTTACACACTTTCTTATATTTGGAAGGAAAAAAATGTAGAGAAAGACAAGGGGCAATAACACCTGTTTTGCTAATCTATGTTACCCCAAGTCTCCTGATAAAAATGATACCTCACTTGTGTGGGTAGACCTAGTGCCCGCGACAGGAAATGCCCCAAAACGCAACGTGGACACATCACATTTTTATAAAGAAAACAGGTGTTTTTTGCAAAGTGCCTACCTGTAGATTTTGGCCTATAGCTCAGCCGGCACCTAGGGAACCCTACCAAACCTGTGCATTTTTGAAAACTAGAGACCCAGGGGAATCCAAGATGGGGTGACTTGTGGGGCTTTGACCAGGTTCTGTTACCCAGAATCCTTTGAATTCTGGGGGCAGAAATGGCATCAAAACAATTTGCCCCCCCACCCCACCAACCCCACCCCGGGAGCGACCCTTGCCTACGGGGTTGCTCCCCCTGCGTGACATTGGTGCCAAAAAAAAAATCCCCAGTGCCTAGTGGTTTCTGCCCCCCTTGGGGGCAGATTGGCGCAGCAAAAATCAACCGATCTGGCCTAAATACAATTTTCCCCTCCAGGGGGAGCGACCCTTGTCCAAGGGGACGCTCCCCATCTGTAAAAAAAAAAATATAAAAAAATCCCTGGTGCCTAGTGGTTTCTGCCCCCCTTGGCGGCAGGTCGGCCTAATCAAAATAGGCTGATCTACCCCCCAGGGGAGTAGAAATGGTCTAAAATAATTCCCCCCCCCCCAGGGGAGCAACCCTTGCCTAAGGGGTCGCTCCCCTTGCGTGAAATTCACATAAAAAAAAAACTCCCTGGTGTCTAGTGGTTTCTGTCCCCCTTGGGGGCAGATTGGCCTCATCAAAATAGGCCAATCTGCCACCAAGGGGGGCAGAAATGGCCTAAATATAATTTGCCGCCTAGTGGAGTGACCCTTGCCTAAGGGGTCGCTCCCCACACCTAAAAAACAAAAAAAAAAAAAAAATCCCTGGTGCCCCTCTCGGGGCCCCCCTTTCTGCCCCCCCGCTGGGGGCAGATCTCTGCCCCCAGTGGGGCAGAAAAAGCCTTCTCAAAAAATGCCCCCCCTGGGAGCGACCCTTGCCCAAGGGGTCGCTCCCTTATGACAATTTAAAAAAGAAAAAATCCCTGGTGTCTAGTGGGTGTTTCAAAAGCCGGATTGTAAGCAATCCGGCTTTTGAAACGCTTGGAGAGACTTCAAAGGGAAGGAAATACATTTCCTTCCCTTTGAATCCTCTCCGGGCCTCCCGCAAAGCATTTCTCGATGGGGGAGGCTTTGTGATTGTCAGCGCGCGCGCGCTCGCGCGCTGACGTCACGGGGGGGTCTGGGGTGGAAGGGGAAGGGGTTCCCCTTCAGGACGTAATGGTTACGTCCTGGGCACAGCAGCACTGTGCCTCAGGACGTAACCATTACGTCCTGGGCACAGAACCGGTTAAATCGAAATGCAGGTTTAGCATAACTAACGTGTCAAAGCTATGTCATTAAATGCATGAATATGTGAAAAACAGTATCACCAATTAGGAAAGCCAACTTAGAGGATCAGCAATAGCTGCAGTTAGCCAACAACCACAGCATTACATACTCACAAATACTTTAAAACAAGTGAGGAGCAAAGCAGACTCCTCATTCATGCCACATAAAGGTAAAAAAGGAATAGAAACACAATGCTAAATAAGGCCAGACCCTATCATTAGCATACTTCAAAATCCACCAATCCACCCTGCTTCCAAAGCCATGGGATCACTGGGAGTAACCTACCCCAAAGCCCCATTAAATGCTCCCTGAGAATATTTCAATTACACCTAAGAAATAATTTACATTTTAATGACAGCCATGTAACTCTCTGAATCAATCAACCAAACATTAAAATGTCTGACCCCCAAAACCTACTCTGTATCAGGCAACCTAACCGCAATGCCAACACAGCACTTTCTAATGACCACACCACCTTTTCCCACTTGCCTTCCAAAAGCAGCATATACCAATTAAGAATGTCACCAACACTGTTATTAATGACTGGGTTACACAATAATGACAGCTCAATTTAGACATATACCATAAATTACAAAAATTAACAATACCCTAGAATAGTTGGCAAAATTGTCAAAGAAATGCAGACTGCAGACATTAAGTCTACCAACACCTCCTCCTCCACCCAAAAGGTGATGGGTCACCTATTCAGTACATGTTTTTATCAGACATATGCCTGCTAGAAGAAAAGGCTCCTGAAGGCCCTCCCTGATGTGTCAAATCAAGACCAGGTAAGAAGGGCAGATTAATGCGTAAACACTTGAAAGACAAGTAAACACTGACACATTTTGGGGGAGAATGGCAACGTTCTAGAAAGAAGCTGCTGAAGGGGACTCTAAGAACATTTTGAATATTGATTCCTTTAGAACACATTCAATTATACATCCAATCCCCAATCCAGTGTGAAAGCTGGGTGGTATATTGTTTGGTAACATTCTGGAAGGTGATATCACAATTTCAAGGGGAAGTTAGTATCACCCTGTCCACAGACCTCAGCACCTTCTTAGAGGACAAAACTTGGGCAAAGTGAAGGTGATCATTTTTTTTATACAACAATGTATACTTGTACCCTTTGATACTCTGAAAACTGAAAAGGCGCCTGTATGAAGTGTAATACTGAATTCATCAAGTAATCTGTTATGGACCCCAGCTCTAGAAGACATATTCGGGAAGTTTCTTTCCATTTTTTAAAATTATTAGCATAATGATAGCCCAGTATGAGGATGTCAACATTAATGATCTGCATTTGTATAGACCTCAAGGTGCCGTATACATGGAAGCTAAAAATTCTAAACAAATTATACTGAAAAAGTACATTTTTGTTGGAGGAAAAAAAAGTACTTTTGTTTGTAAAAGGAGAATTTACTGTAGGTCTTTTCAAGTGTGGACCAGGAATTGATCTTCCAGTTTCTGATCATTAAATTTGCTATGAGGAATAAAGTATCCCTGTATGCAACTTTCCGAGACATCTCCCAAGGGTTTGAATAGGTTTAAAGAGAATAACTTTGGGAACAAATGAAAAAGTCTGGAAACAAATTGCACCTTGTCCACCTTATTGAAAACCTGTATAGCTCCTTATCTGCATACGTTCTTAGGACAAAACAAAGAAAATGATTAGGAGAGGGCAGATGAACACTTGAGTAAAACAACAATTCCTACTTGCACAGCATTATTCAGTCTCTATGTAAATGGCCTGCTAGAAGTGACTCAGAAATTCAACAAACTAGATGACACACACATTCAATTTCTGCTTAATGCAATTGATTTAGTTATGTCCAACTGAACTGGAAATGCCATGCAGCTTGTGTTGTTAAATTGCAGTATACTGCATGCATTCAGTTATAATCATCAACAAAGGCATATTAAAAGCCATCTCATAGAGTCTCCAACGCAACAAAAACTGCAAGCAAGAAGTTCAATGTAGGTGGGGGACTCCTAAAGAAAAGGAAGTAGTTCTAGTACCTGGAAATAGCTGTATATTTCTGTAAATATTCACAATGCAGATTTTGTTTAATAAGAGTAACATTTTTATTGCTCCTGAAATTAAACTACCAATTAAATCATATTCTGTCAGTTCTTGGTTCTTGAGGTATGTGTCTTCACAACACTGGCATCACTAAGCAGTCTGTGCAGCCTCTCTTTTATATCTAAACCTGAAGGTCCTCAATGAAATATGCTTTCCATCTCACTTTTATTCCATATATGGGCTGTTACTTAAGTCGACCTTGGTATCTTTATTTGTATATATTACCAAATTGGGAGAAACAAGTTTGCTTGAGGTTCCTAAAACAATTAAGAATGAATTAACATCAGGTCCTAAAAGTTCCAGCTTGTGTAACCTTCCTCAAGTAAAGATTCCCTTCATATTCTATAGACTACTTTCCCTCTCCCATTAAGCTCTGTGATTGGCTGAGAACTATACCCTGCGCATCCTAATCCTTTCCCTTCCCTTTCTTTGGTTGAAAGTATCCACTCACCCCATCTCTTCAGAAGTTCCCTTCCTGCCTCCATCCATGGCACAGTACCGGTCATGATGTTTGTGCATCTTGATTCCCTGAGCGCTGACATTTCCCACTTGTCCCAATTTTAGCTGCTACCCAGAGTCTCTAATGTATGAAGACTATTGAAAGAGCATTGAGATTTAGTGAATTTCAGTGGATACTTACTAGCAGTAATAGTGTGGTTATCATCATCTAGGCACTGCTGACCTTCTTTCCACTGAAAAGAAGCGTACCTCCCAACCACGCATGTCCCTGATTCATCCTTCACGTATTGTATACTGGGTAACTCCTTTATAGCCATATGGCTCAATGCTGGTTTCCTGCACAGTTTGCTTGTTCACATACACCCAGCCTAGACCTAACATTCCGTAGCGGAACATAGATTTGTGAGCAACTGTTGTCTATTATGTGGTATGGTTTTGCGACCTCACCATGGAATACACAAATATTATTGACTTGGGTCAAGTCATGCTCATTTAATAAACCTCAGCTCAGCCCTCAGTGGCTGTGTCTTCAATCAGTTAAGCTTAAAAAAAGAACCGGTGTAAAGCATTTACAAGTAACATGAGCAGGGGACCACAGACAAAGTTCTCTCTTTGCTAGCCCAAGGATCAGCAGGTGCAGTCCAGTCTTTGGTGCAGCCTCTCTTGCCAGGTCAAGGGGTCAGCAGGGTAGACCTTCTTTGGTCCAGATGTGATCTGAGTGCTAGGAGCCAAATGTATGCCCAGAAAGTGCCCTCATGGGATGGAGCTGTTACTAGCATTGGCTACTAGGGCCCTCCCCACCCGATAATGACTGCCTGCAATGTGCAGCATCCAACTATCTCAGAGTGCACTATTCTGCCCACTTCCAAAATGGCAGAATCCCTCGCTCGGTGTATGGTGCTTGATTACCCACCCTAGAGGTGTGGCTACCTGAGGGCTACATGCCCACTGAAAAAGGGGTTTGAAAACTGGTCTCTTCTCTCTGTCGCAATGCCAACTTGTCTACCATGAACGTCATTTAGGGGTTGCCAGGGTTCATAGGTGCGACACCCTGGCTTACCATTGGCGACACCTGGCACTGCCTTTGTGACCTCTGGCCTCTGAGGTGGCACATTCAGTGCCAGGAACACAGTGGCAGTTCATACATAAGGATGTCAGTGCGGCCTCAACTCTCGTTGTTTTCTGTCATTTTTTATTGCACTTATATTATGCACTATCAGCATAATAAAATGGTGCACAATTAGCTGGAATATGCCATTCAATGGCAGCTGAGGTAAGAACAAATATGCCCTTCCATCCCAGCTGAGGCAAGTAAAAATACTTTTAAATGTATATTGTGTGTATGCTTGCGGGTGGGAGTGTGTTCATGTGACAGAATGTATGTCAGTGTAAACGTGTGTATGTATAAGTATGTGTGTGTGAGTGAAAGTGGAGGACAAAAGGCTGTGAATTGTCATTTTTGTTACCCCTGGCAGATCGTGAATTGATGTCCCTGCCGCCTAGCTCAACAAAAGTGCAGCCCCTCTTATGTGTGTTCATCATGTGCCCTACGATGGTGGCATCCCCTTTGAAGCACCGCTTTTGGGCTCACAACCTGTGTTGATCCTGCCAGGAAGAGATGACACCTCTACCAATAGTAGGCCTCTGTTGTTCATACTTCAGGAAGTTGTTCACACTTAGGTGAAGATCAGGGGGGGGAACAGAGTGGCAAATTTCTTTAAAAATGACATTAAATTCAACTTCGGCATCAAGTTGAGTTCAATGCAATTATCATTTTGATACCTTGAAGTATCAACTAGTCCAATTCAAAAGTTAGCATCCTGAATTGTCAACATGTAACCCTCTACTCTCCAATGGCATTACTGATGGTTTTGCAGTAAAAACAACAATTTGGGTTTTTTATTGTTAGGATATATGTCCTGCTCCTTAATATACAGCACCCTGTCTTAGGGCTCAACATGCCTGCAGTAGGGGAGACATAGATATATATTAAAGACGGAGGTTAAGGCTTTGCCATTAATGTAAATGGGCATCGTTGAGTTAGCGGAACTGACCTGTCAATCAGCAGTAGCAGGCTGGGAGACACGTCTTCACCTTGTCTCATCCACAGTGGCACAGTAGGTGCTGCAGTTTTTATGTGACACTTTAATTTACAGGTGGTGCCAGGTACTAGGGATTTATGGATAATAAAAGTTATACACATTGGCTGTAATCCTATCAAAAATATACTTTGTAAGGTCAGTACACTGGCACTGAGTTCTAGTTAGCTGGAAATAGTAGATTCCCAGAGTCGAAAAACCACCAGCATCACTCCAAAAACCTTGGACTGATCAATCAAAAAGAGGCATTCCCTTATGCAGTGTATTTGTGATAGGAAATCTGCCAAACTCATAAATCTATCTGGTTGATGAATCAATGCAAATGAAAAAGGCTGTAATGATAAAACCCAACACATTTCTTGTTGATTACCGTCCTTATTTTGGGATGAGCATTTCAATAAGGAATGATCATTAACCACTAATCAATATCTACCCAGCTGAAAATGGCTGAGAGATTCAAGCGTTCAATGAATTGCCAGGCATTCTTTTCCTTAGTGACTTATGCCATCTCATGAGATACCAAATTCTGGTTAATATAAAGAATTGTTGTGGGCCACCTTTGAATTCTGGGAACAGTAGAACCCCAAGAACCATTCTAAATATGCATCAATATGCAATATTAAAGTTCTACTAAAACCAGGGCTTCTTAACACTGCACCAGAGGCTAACAGGGATTGTATGAAAAGCAGTTTCTTGTGCATCACCACAAGACACTATGGGCCAGATTTACAAGAAATGGAGCAGTGTGGCTGCTGTGCATAATTGGCAGCTCCACGATGCGTCACTTCTAAAATGCAGGCTTTGCACTGTATATACAATAATATGGTTTAACCTTGTGTTTCCCCCTGCACCAGTGCTAAAGCTGCTTCTGAGTGACAAAGCAGCCCCCCCCTTGCGCCGTAGTGCATTGAGGGGGGATTGTTTTTTGGGGCGGAAGGAGCCTTCCTGAACATAAACAATCTTCTATGGTGATTTGCTCTTTCTATGCTTGCAGCAGAATGCAGCACACATAGAAAGAGAAAACTGCAGGCATAGAGCAAAACACGAGGAGAAATGAAAGCATTTCTCCTTGTTGTGCCATTCTCACATCACCCCTGGGGTGGCATTACATTTAGGCGCTGCCTCAGATTTATGATTTCACGTAAATATGGGACAGTGTCAAAATGCAATGGGTATTGCTGTGGAACGCCCACAGCAATACCCATTGCACACCCCTTTTATGCAAAGTGCTGAGTGTGAAAGGGTCGTATTTACAAGGTGGTGTTAATCTACAAAAAGTGACTTAATGCCACCTTGTAAACATGGCACACTGCCACCAGAGCGTCACAAAAAGTGACGCTGTGGTGGTGCTAGGGCCTTGTAAATCTGGCCCTTTGTTTGGAGACGATTTCATAAGTACATCCCTAAGATACTCAGATAATGTGGAAAAATGTGGAATAAACTATCTGTAGTATCCTGCAAACTCCACATCAGACAGCACCTTTATGTTTTGTTTTTTTGGACAGGGAATTAGATGGAGAATTCTGTTTTTTTGGATCTAGTGCTGAATTGTTCCATTACCCATGATGTAACTTGGATACTTACCTTGGGTAGTTTCCAGGATCCATTTGGTTATATTAACTACTAAACTGACTTGCTGCAATGAGACAAGTATAAATGAGACATGGGTGTAATGTAGTCCCCTGCAAATCATATAGTGCAGGGGTGTCCTCAACCCTTTAGTGGGCCCTACCCTTTAGGTGTCCAACATCAAGCCCAAGACCGATGAACAACTGTGATAGATGAGTGACTCAGGCCCATCATCCCATTCTGCATGGGAGCCCCATAATTATGTGTTATGTCACTGTGTAAGACCTGAAACTGAAACAATTTAAAGGGTGTGGAAAAGGCAGTTTTATGTTCATCTTAGTCTCATAAAGACACCTGCCAGTACTCTTTTTGTCAAGTTCATTGTTGTTACAAATTTGGTTGACCCATGTTGCTCTGTAAGATTGTCAAGTCAAGGCTTAGGACAGTTAGCAAATGAAGGGTTATCATTGACCTATTTAAAATCAGTACCAAACCATCCATGTGTCCTTATTGGATATTGTAGTGTCTTCCCCAGCCCTGGAGCATACATATGAAATATGTCCACATGGGTGCAGTGTTGAAAAGTTACTTTATTCCTCAACATACAATAAATTACTGTGCATCACATCATATTTTCTGTTAACCACACCTTAACACCTCACATCCATTACGTACTTCCCATTCCAAATCTGCCCAGAACCACAAGGGTTGCAGTGCGCATACCTTCCTAATATGTGTACCAAAACAATCAGAAATGTTCAATCATTCCTAAATGGATCAATTATGACGAATGAATGAATAATGTACAAAAGTGCTGAGAAATACAACGATGCACTTCAATCCCCATCAGAAGATTAGCTGCTCCATTCTGCATAAGCTAAAGTCAATCTCAAAACTTGTTAGGAGAACCAAGGTATAGTGCAATACCACATTCTACCAGTGATTTGATTAAGGCCAGTATTACCAATTTACAATGTTCCATAGAAAGCAAAGGTAAAACTTTGCACATCTACTACAAAAAGAACAAACAACGGGAGACTGATCTAGTTAGGTCTGAGTGAAAGATGACATCTACATTTTTGCTGATAATTATCGTATAGAAGATTAGCCCTAGTCCTGCAGGAACCAGTAGTGTAGAGGCATCCAAATTGAGGCCAATCAGTAAAAAATGATGATAACTATGTTAGGGCCTGCCTTTGAATTCCAACATGGCTCAAACACTTTAGTAAAATAGTATGAGATACAGTTCCAAATGCTGCTTGCAAGTCTGAAAGGATGAGCATGGCCTTTCCACCTAATTCGAGAGTTTTACAAAATGATTCAGAAACAGACAAAAGAGTGAGTTCTGTACTATGAGGCCCTGCAACTAAACTGAGGAGAGTCCAAATCTTCTGCAGAATGAATTACATCATTCACAAGGCTAGTCCAGTCTCATTCACTTTTCTTACTACACCTCAAAGGGCTTCTTGGATTCTATTAGGCCTTATTCAGATTTTTGTTTGAGATGGGGGTTTCTTTCCTATCCTCTACTAAAGTTGTGTGGCCAGGTAAAGAAGAGAAAACTTCTCCAGACATCCTAATTTTTTAAGTGTATATCCTTGCTTTTCACAAAACAGTAGAGATAGGGATTGGTTGTTTTCCTTGGGTTTGTCTAGGGTGTACCTAAGAATTACCAACTTCTCAATAACTTTATATGGCTGATGATACTTCACAACCATGTTATTCTCACATGTGGATAAGCGGACTGCAGCCTTGTAGCCTTACTCAGTGGTACAAAGACATATTCCTCTGTTATACTGCTCTTCCTGGGTATTTTGAGCCTCTTTAAGGTGCTCTGCCACCATCCGCCTTATAGTTTGAAGTCTGCTATTAATGTTTATGACAAATTTCACGTAGGGCTCTTTCTTCACTCTCTACTCACTACTCTAAAGCCATATCAAAAATGGATCAGGGTTGTCTTCCAAACACTAACTCAAGTGGGAGGAAACCTGTAGAAGCTTGAGGTAGACTGTGTATGGTGAAGAGAATTAGGTGGTTTAGCAACTTAGCGCCAACAAAGACAACCTTGCACCACGGTAAAAGAGTGCCTGATTTGTCGCCTGGATTGTTTTTGTGCAGGAAGGGGCTCCTTCCCCCACTGAAACAATCCATACAGGTGCTTTCCTCTTTCTATATGTGCTGCAGAATGCATCACACATGGAAAATGGAAAAAACAAGGAGAAATACAAATATTTCTCCTGGTTATGCCTAACCAGCCTTCAAATCTATCATTTGATTTTCTTGGTAAATGCTACTAAAAAGCCTACTTTTCATTTCACTGTTAGGACTGGATTTTTCCAGTATTTGAATTCATCTGTGAATAAGTCTGACTAGCAAAGGGCGAGTCTTGCCGCTGGTTATCGGTCTCAGAAAAAGAAGCAGTTTACAAAATAATAATAATGGTTTCTCATACTATGAACTCCAGGAGACAGGATAAAAAGTTAACATTTATAAGGAAAGTGTGACCTTTTATTTCTAGCCTTATCTGAGTAGTAGATGAGATGTGGTTGTCTCCAAGTGCACAAACGGATTCAAGATTATTCCTCTACTAACACCACTGTAAGTATATTCAAGACACACTTTTCAAACCAGAGCAAAACGTTTATTGTTCCAGAAATAAATGAAACAATTACATCAAATGTAATGATTGTTTCCCCACAGGTATGGCTCTTCACAATACTGGCACAACTGAGTCAATATTGTCTTCCATATCTTCTAAACCAGAAGTTGCTCAATGAATTAGCTGTAGGTACTATGCAATTTAAGGTATAGGATTTCGGTAGAGGTTCCTGACACCAATAAGGAGGAATTAACTACAGGCCTGCAAGTACCCACCAGTCTCTCTCTTCTTACTAAACCCCACTTACCAAAAACAAATAAAGAAGAAATAATACTAGATCTCTCAATTTCCAGACCATCTACCGTTCCTCGAGTAGATCTCCTTTGAACACTTTGATCACTCCTTTTACCCTCTAATATTTTACAGTGAATTACTTTGTTAGGAGTTAAAAACCTTGGTGGGTTCCATACAAAGAATGCCTACCTCTGTATTGCTGCAGAGCCTATGTTTGCAACCTGTTGTATTATTTAACAACACTGAGTCCTGATGGTGGTCTGACGGACCTCTGACTGCCACTACAGGCTGAAACATTGACATTACCTTCTCATTTGACAAGCTGAATTGAAAGTCCATGATATTGCTTGAACTGGGACTGAAAACCGGGCAATTACTGTGCAGAACTGTGTCTTGAGGAAGGTTATAACCCCTTCCTGGATCTGCAGTTGGTATTCCATCTTATGATCTAGAGCAGTGGTTCCCAACATTTTGATTTTTGTGGACCCCCACTTTAACCTTAATGGAACCCAGGGACCTCCACTGAATCATCATGGGAATCCGGGGACCCCCACCTGAGTCATTACTGGAAGCTGAGGACCTAATTTGTCAATATTAGTTCATATTTTTTAATTTTCTAGGCTCTCGCGGACGCCCTGAGAAGGCTTCGCGGACCCCCGGGGGTCCCCGGACCACAGGTTGGGAACCACTGATCTAGAGGGGTTATGTACAGTGTTGTTGTTTTTTAAATGGACATTCGTTGGAATTGTTGTACATTTTTTTAAGCATCCTAAATCCTATTGAGTAATATATTTAATTTTAACAGTACGAAATTGTCTTATTCATTAATTGAAGAGTATATCATATGTATGCATACTATATCTAAATAATTCCTCTAGGAGCATTTTTAAGTGAGATACTGTCTGTACCCAGTTCCTAGGGAAATACTGTGTTGCCCCTAAGTGTGTTCATAAAATCAAAAATTGCCATGCCACAGTGGAGAACAAAGAAGTATATATTTTGCATGTGTGGATGCTTTTATCGCACAAAATGCGGGGGTGTTAAATCCATATTGCTCAAACAAATCAACAGTGACAGCACCTAAAAAGCTGCAGAGTTTTAAAATTGTCATGCCTACTAGGGTTATGAGGCATAGAAGACCAATTATGTGGAATGGCTATCTAAATTGTGCGACAAAAATGTAAATTATGCAACCCATTCTCTGTTAGTATTATTGGTATCCATTTGAAAAAAACATTTTTAGTGAAATCTGCAAATATTGTGCAAATATTGTAATGTATGTGGTAACTGTAATAGTTCATAATTATGTGCTAAATACTGCAGCCACAGAATATCCCCAAACCACTGACACTCACCATTGGGCATTGCTTTATTAGCAATTTGTACAAAAAACGTAAGAAAAAAGTCTAAACATTTGAATTCCAACCAGTACCCATTGTTAGCTGCACTTTGAAAGAAAACACTTTTACAAGGTAACTGCCCTAAAATAATCATATAATATGAAAAGATACCATATAGAATGTGGCCCTATTTTGCATTCAATAGGTTCTTTTGACAATTGCGACCCATTTGGCCTTTGGCCTCATGGTTTAGGATGTCACTATGACTCCTCATTGACACTATTGAACCAAATTACACAGTTACCCAATATGTACCAACCGTCATATTGTCTTCTGGTAGAAACCAAGGCTCTAAGTTCTCAAGATCGACACAGAGAGAAATCCCCACCTTGTACATCTGAGAGAGGGCTTCCAACAGATTTACCTTGCTTTGGAACATCAAACTTATCTTAAATGGATTTAATGTCAGGAACCTACAGCCATCCAACACTGGATGGCAAACAGGCACAATTGAAGGATACGCTAAAGCTGTTAGTGAGACCTGTCAAAGCATTGATAAGCGGGTATCATCATCTTTAAAAAATGATTCCACCTCTTCTGATCTACTATTCCTGGCCAAAGGATGCATTATGTTAGGTTGTATAATGAAACAGGATGAATACCATAGAACACCAGATGTGCAAATGGCTTAAACTTATAAGGTGGAAGAAAAAGGGTTAGAAATCTTCCAGAAATTAAGAGCCTAAAGGATAGAAGGGCTGCAATTTGCAAACCTATCTCCACCAGATAGTAGAGGAGAATGCAATGAACCATTGTATCAAAGGTGGCAGAAAGAAAAAGTCCTGTAGGGTGCCCTCCATCTAACCCCAACCTGAGCTCATCCCGCACTGTAACTTTCATTGTAATTCACACATTCTGCATATCAATCTAGGTCTGAAGCCTTCTTTTCAAAATGGTGAATAGTCAGAAAGTTAGATTTTTTTCTTTATACCAATAATACTCTTCATTCAGCACAGAACCACAACTGCAGATGAAATGAGGCATTGAGTAATGATGTTAAGGCACGTTTCATCACGGTTGCAAAAACTTTTTGAACAGGTGTAAATCATTCAGCATTAGATTAACCAGATTTCATCAATCACAATGAAGAGGCCATCTCCTGTCCAATAATAGGAAGCAGGAACTTATGTGTAGTTTCCTTCTACAGCCCCACCCCCAGTTCTTGGTATCCACTAGCAGTGGACATCCTTGACCTCCATCAGTGTGAATACTGTCATAAATAATCTGAATCCTATCATTGAAAATGTGGGCAAGCCTACATATGAGGTACACCACTTAAGGTTTATTCACTTTCTAGCCAGATGTACTAAGATTGGATTCGCAAAAAGTGGTTGCAATGTGTGCACTGCCATTTTGCAAATTCTATTTTTTTGGGAACTGACCTATGTATTTATTGGTTGGTTCACAAAATATTGAATCAAATTGGTTTACAATTTTACACATCTCATGAATATTAATATGCTAGGATGAACAATGCAACCCACTCAACTTCATACAATCACAGGGATGGTGGCCTGCTGTGGTCATCACATCACCAAGTTTGTGAATGGTTTTGAAACAGTGTTTTTGATGCAGACCTCGGAAGAGACTTGAAATGTGATGGAAGCAGAAGCCAAGGACTCTTGGGAGCAGACAGACTACCAATCTATTGCCTCACAGAGAGATGATTAATACCTAGTTACATAATAGGTGGAAGAAAATCCATCAGCAAGCACTTATGGGTATACCTTATGTGAGGAATTAGGTTTTTGGTTGACTGGGGTGTGAGCCCTGGTCAAGCAACAGCTATAATCTTTTGCAAAAAGTCACTAAATTACCCCTGCACTTATCCCTGGATAGCTTGGCACAAACAGCAGTCAAGCTTAACTTAGAGATAATGTATAAAGTATTTATGCAGCACATAAACAGTAATAAAGTGAAAATACAACACAAGACACATCCCAAACCAATTTAGAAAAATAGAAGAAACGTTAATATATTATATGACACCAAAACAACACAAATCTAATCAATAGAATGAAAGATACAAATGTTTATATTTTTCAGTGAGAACTAGAACCTAGAAAATCAAAGCTCCAGTCACAGACAACTAGTCACGCAAGACTGGGTCAAAGTAAAAAACTATGGCTGACAGCAATGGAACACGGTTCGGACACACAAAGAGGATTGGACCCAGTCAGCACTTACCTTCGGAAGTTCTAAGAAAAATTGTCTAAGAAGGTACAGTTCAGCATGGCAAGGAAGACAGAGGTGTACAAGAATGGAGCGTCCTCATTGGATAACCTTGGATTGAAGCCGTGGTGAAGATTTCTATTTTCAGACCTACTGCCTGATTTACAGTTTGGTGGAGGCGTTACTCCATCACAATGCTGATGGATATCTTGTCCCGACATATAAATCCCATTATATTCTATGGGATTTATATTTTGATGAACAGGATATCCGTCACTGTTGTGATGGAGTAACCCCTCCGCCAATATCTAAGTCAGGCCCTTAGTCTCTGAAATGAAAGTCATAAATTCCGGCGTAATGAGTGCGAGGGCTGTAGCAGGAGACAGTTTCATGAGGCGGGATGCCCCTTTGGCAAAGGACCACTGAATAGAATTTGCTGCTGTGGAGAAGAACCTAGGGGGAGAAACAGTGAAGTGAATTTGACCGATGATGCACCTCGGACCGATAGGTAAGCAGGTTGGTGTGGGTCTCCTCCTGGTTCTCAGAACACGTTTAGGCCAAAATGTGTTTGTCTTCAGTTTGGGATTTTGACCATCAGGGCACCTTTAGCACTATGTCCAAGGGCCCAGGACTGCAAGGCACCACCTGGAGGCTGCTGGAAATGGCCCTTTTGCAAGGTTATCACCAAACTTTTTGCCTCTGACTTCCTGTTTCTGATTTTGTGCTGCATTTTGGTTTTGCTGGCTTTAGGACCATTGCTGATCACTGCTAAAGTGCAAGCGCTCCCTGTCTAAATTGGAGGTGTGATGGGTCTATCAACGATTGGCATATTTGATTTACTAGTAAGTCCCTGGTACAGTGCACCAGGTGTGTCCAGGGCATGTAAACCAAATGCTACTAGTGAACCTGCATCACTGATTGTGTCACCCACATGAGTAGCCCTGCAAACATGTCTCAGGCTTGCCATCACAGTGTCTCTGTATGCAGTTTAAAACTCTGCACCCACATGCCAGGCCCAAACCTTCTCTTTTTGTATCTGTATGTACCCCTAAGGTAGGCTCAAGGTAGACCCATGGGCAGGGTACAGGGTATTTAAAAAGGTAGGGCATGTAAAGGTGTGTTTTACAAGTCCTTATAGTGAAATACTGCTTTATTTGTTTTTCACTGTTGCAAAGACTATCTCTCTTTCAGGGTAACATGGGGATTGCCTTGAAATATCTTTTAATTATAATTTCCCATTGGGAAAAGATAGAGGTATGGAGTTTTGGGGTCTCTGAACTAACAGTTTAAAAATATATTTTTTGGTGAAGATGGTTTTGGAACTGTGAGTTTGAAAATGCCA
Source organism: Pleurodeles waltl (assembly GCF_031143425.1). Classification (NCBI taxonomy): domain Eukaryota; kingdom Metazoa; phylum Chordata; class Amphibia; order Caudata; family Salamandridae; genus Pleurodeles; species Pleurodeles waltl. Next base: position 536,386,466 of record NC_090449.1, on the reverse strand, counting down.
CTGTTAGAAAGTGGGCATTTTCTTGCTTCACCATTCTGGCCTCTGCCTCTCTGCTGAATACACGTCTGGGTCAGGATGATAGTTGGGCTGTTTGTACTTTCACTCCAGACAGTCACACAAAGATACTACCAGGAAGAAGAGGTGGATGCTGAAGGAGGCACTGCCACTCTGCGTGTTGCTTTGTTGTTCTGGCCTGCTGCTTGCTGCTTCTGTCCTGAAAGGACTGGACTTGACTTTCTACATCCTGCTTCCAGAGGTTCTCTGAGGGCTTGGGCTGAGCTTATAACCTGCTAAGAAGTTGCAGGGACATGAAGGACTTAGGCCCATATTTATAAATTTTACCGCCGGCTAACGCCATTCCAACGCGCCATGCGGGCGCCTTATTTATGGAATGACGTTAGCCGGCGCTGCGGACTGGTGTGCGTAAAAAAAAAAGACTCACACCAGGCAACGCCGGCGTATGGGAAAATGGGGGTTGTGCATCAAAAAATGGGGCAAGTCAGGTCTGAGGCAAAATTCAGGCCTCAAACCGGATTTGCGCAATTTTTTTTGACGCCCAACCTCCATTGACATGACTCCTGTCTTAGCAAAGACAGGAGTCATGCCCCCTTGCCCAATGCCCATGCCCAGGGGACTTCTGTCCCCTGGGCATGGTCATTGGGCATAGTGGCATGTAGGGGGGCCCAAATCAGGCCCCCCTATGCCACAAAAAAAATCTGAAAAAAATACTTACCCTGACTTACCTTTACTTCCCTGGGATGGGTCCCTCCATCCTTGGGTGTCCTCCTGGGGTGGGCAAGGGTGGCAGGGGGTGTCCCTGGGAGCAGGGGAGTGCACCTCTGGGCTCCTTCCGAGCCCACAGGTCCCTTAACGCCTGCCCTGACCCAGGCGTTAAAAAACGGCGCCCATCAGGCTGTGCGTCGTTTTTTAAGGCCCACCCCCTCCTGTGCGTCAAAATGGCGTCAGAGTATAAATATGGGGCACAGGCCTTAAAGTCATTTTTTGGAAGGGAACGCCTACCTTGCATATAATTAACGCAAGGCTGGTTCCCCCTTCAAAAAATGACGCACATGGTGGAATTTTGACGCCCGCAGGGTCGGACGTCAAAGTATAAATATGGGGCAGGGTTTGCGCCGATTGTGCGTCAAAATATTTTAAGCACATCTGGCGCAAACAGAGTATAAATATGCCCCTTAATCTGTCAGTGCCTGGGCTCTTTTACTGAGAGTCCTAACATGGTAAGCGGTGCAAACTCCACTCCCTGGGCCCTTGGAAGTGCAAGATGGTGATGCAAGGGAGAAAATCTATGCATCAGCGCACTGCTCCGAAAGCATCGACGCCGCACTTGTCTCACTGCTGAAGAATTGATGCAGCGCCTGCTCTACAATTGGAGAATAGATGCAGCGTCTGTCTTGCAACTGCAAAATCAATGCATTCCCATCAACACAGTGCGTCTTGATTTCCTACGCATCATCCCTGGGCACCAATTTTTCATCAACCCCACACCGCAGTAAGGAACCAAGGCTGTTTGTCTGGAAATAGACACACAACATTTCCTATGAGGAGAGAATCGACCCATCACCTCCCGTGAGCAGTTTGGAACTGGAACTGATGTATTACATTTCCAGTGCATCACCCCCCCCTGTGGCCCACATAGGCTTTGTTTTTGATACATCATAGGTACTTTGTGCTAAAGAGATGCAACTATTGATTCCTATGGATTGAGAAGAGCTTAAATGTTTAAAAAGAGATTTCTTGACTTGTGTTTTTCGGATTTTTGGCATTTTGGTCTTGTTTTACTCAGATAAATTTTGACAATTTTACTAAACTGTTGTGGAGTCTATTTGTAGTGTTTTCTCTGTGTTACTTTGTGTGTGTGTGTGTGTGTGTGAATATAGATACTTTACACATTGCCTCTGAGATAAGCCTGACTGCTTGAGCCAAGCTGCCAAGGGTGTGAGCTGGGGTTATCTTGGTTGAGTGACTCTCTTGCCCCGACTAGAATGAGGGCCCCTACTTGGACAGGGTGCAAATCACTGTCATATAGAGACCCCATTTCTAACAGAGGACCAGGGCTCATTTGGGCTGGGTCCAGGTGTTGGTTTGAGATGAAGGAAGCCTCTAGCGTCCCTCTGGCTCTGGAAATAAGGCCAGCAACCTAGCCCATGTGAGTCACTCTGGAGGTCCTGGGACAGTTGAAGGTCCAGTTCTTGTAGCCCTGCAGAAGGTAGCAGGACAACAGGACAGTAATCCAACAGGGCAGCAGACATTTAGAAAAGCAATCCAGCAGAGTGGTAGTCCTTCCAGCAGCATAGCAGTCATTCTCCTTGGCAGAGTATCCAAACGTCCAGAATTGAACTGAAGAGTCGGTGTCCCTTTTTTATACCCTGGTGCCCTGGTTCTGGAAGATGGGTGAAGCTTCTCAAGACAGTGGCTTTGAAGTGCATGGAATTTCCTTCCTCCCCTGCCGTGGCTCCAAGCTAGTTGCAGTGACAATGTGAGGTCGTTAAGCCCTTTGTGTGGAGGCAGAGCACAGGCTAATCAGTTGCAAGTGAGTCTGTGCTTAGCTCTGCCTCCACTCATCCTGACAACAGCTGGCCCAATCAAGCACACCTAATCCCTCTATTGTGTGACTTTCTGGGAGGATTTCACAAAGTCTGAATTTCAATTACACCCAGTCATGTGACCCAGGCCAGGCTACAGGCACAAAAGTGCCCAAAATAGAAAAATGCCAACTTTCTAAAGGTCTATCTGGAAAATGGGGGAATGAGTCATAACCCAGGGACCTGAATATACACAATATCAGGCACAAATAGTCCCCAAGGGGGAAGTGTAGCCCTTGACTTCAACAGTACTTTACTATATATATAGAGAGAGTTTAGTGGAAGGAAATAATCATAAACAAATACATTATAGTGTTTTTTTTGGATATCTATCCTTTTGGATATCCATATCCACATTTGGTCAAGTTAGTAACCAGTCCACAATTATATGTTTTGTCGACATTTTGACCCTATTGTAGGATTAATCAGTGCACGGTCATCACACTGCGCAGCTCAGCTGTTTAATTCTTGGCACAGTTATGCGACACCCAGGTCTTTTTAGCAGTGTAAATATTGGCACTGGCCTGGCTTATCATTGATTGAATTGTTTTTGAAACATTATTGCCCGCTCGCGAGTGTCTCCACATAGATATTCTTCATCCTGATGATGACCCTGCAAGGACAGATATTCTAGGACAACACTATAATTTATTCCAGTCACATATATATATATATGTATATAGCACCAATGCACCTTTTTGACTTTGTCACTTTGCACTGCGCTGTCACCACACTGGAGCAACGTATACATTTCATGTCATTATAATTGTCTTTCTTGATACCCAAATGAAACCTGTGGCTGTCATTCAAAATAGGCACAGAAATAATGTGTATTCAGAATGCCTGCTGCGAGCATCCACTATGGAACTCCACCGTGACTACCCCTATATTTGCATCTGCTGCAAGCACATGACCAAGATTTCGAGGCCACAGCCATAACTCAATTTCTCACCTAAAACAGCAACTTTAATAAAGTCTTCAAATAATGATTGAATCAATGCATTGAATGGCTGAATAACCATGTGGTGTCTGCCAGGTGGAATATGCCCAATAAAACAATATGCCACCAAATAATCACTAAAGAATTTAAAAACAGTTTAGCCCCTAAAAAGCTACAGATGCGACTCCTCAATTATACCTAATAAAACATTAGAAAAATACACCTCTGAGACTGCAGTAACAATAATTCTAACATAACTTTCAACTTTTAGGTTAGTAGCTGCAGACTTAGAAAAGTGCATGTCTTTGTGCATTCTATTCCCATTTCATCACCCCATCATTCAATCCCCACAAACTCTGGCAATTAATACACAATTGGCTCATCATTTGAAATTGACTTTTTGGCTAAAATTTGCAGTAACTCTATCAATGGACATTTCTGTTGTCTGTGGATTGAATGGATTAAGACAATATCAATGTTTAGAGCCGAAACAAGTTGTGAGTGGTGCCTATTCTGAGGACTTGTTGTGGGAGCAACAGGTAGTTGGTTGAAGCAATGCAGTACAGCTCACTGGGAATATGGGATGAACGTTTGCTACTCCTCCCATGATTCAGTTTGAGGATGACTGGTGACCCAAAGCAGACACTGCCCACAGCTCCTGCAGTGCTGCCTAAAGGTATGGGCCTGGTGTCTTCGGGACCAGAAATATCTGTTCTAGAGTTTGTGGATCTTGTACTTCCAGACCTAAATTCACTGGAATTCTTAGAATGGCCTGGTGCAGTATTCTTCCGGGATACAATTATGGGCCACTGGAAATGACCATTTTCTGCATATTTTGAATCTTCTTTATTAAGCCTGATAATAAGCCTAATTTTGCTAGCATGGCAAAATAGGTTTTGTTCCTTTGTTTCCTAGAGTTCGCCATTTTCTCATTTTCTAATAAATGATTGTCATAGTTCTCCTGACTCCATTCCCTAATTCACTTCAATGTTTCAGGTATTCCCCTGTGTCCACATGTTATTACTCATAAAAATAGCTCCTAATACTTTTTTCATCTCAGTTAAGTACTATGTGATTGTTGTACTCTCTTACTTTAACCTATACCAAATCATACATATTTGAAACCTCAGCTAGTGATAAGTATATTTTGAAAAAGTTGATGGTTACTCCAGGACGCAGAACTGTAAAGGTAATAACTGGGAATGATGTAGTCCTGAGTGCTGCACTATGTTTAGAATGGATTCACAAGAGAATAAAAAACCTTGGGTACAGTTTAAAAAGTAATATTGTTCCAGAGTGGAAAACATAATAGACAATGGGGGTCATTACAACCTTGGCGATCTTTTCACAAGACCGCTGAGGGCCCGCCGTGCTGAAGACCGCCAGTGGTGGTGGTTTTCCGCTCGGCATATTATGACTGTTGGGAACTCTACGTCGTTGTTCCGACGGAGAGCCGCCAACAGCCATAGTGACAGGCGGCGGGGAAGTGGAGGTTGCTCCACCTCCACCGCCACGCCAACAGAACACCGCCCAGCGAATCACGTCCTGTGATTATGCGCGGCAGTGTTCTGTTGGCGGTGTGGTGTCGGCGGAGCTGCCCCCATGGCTCCCGTCCCTTCCCGGAGGATCGACGGAACAGGTAAGTCGATCGTCCGTCAGGGGAGGGGGTTGGAGGGGTGTTGTGTGGGTGCATGGGGGTGTGCATGGGTGTATGTAGAAGGGGTTTGTGAGTGCGTGTATGCTTGCGGGGGTGGTGCGTCTTTTGGGAATGAGTGCGCGTATGTCTGTAGGTATGTCTGTATGGATGTGTGCGTGTATGTTTGAATGTGGGTGTGCGTGTCTGACTGTGTGTGTGGATGTTGGCATGGGTGTCGGTGTGTGTGCGTGTATGTGTGTTGGTGGTGCCTGCGTGTGTGTCGTGTGTGAATGAGTGATGTGATGTTGGGGGTCCGGGTGGGGAGGGGGTCCTGTCACCTTTGGGGTGGCAGGGGTGGTGGGGGGTGTAGGGGAGGGAGTCCGGGTGGGGGAGACCCCTATCAGTGCCAGGGAAGGAATTCCCTGGCACTGATAGTGCTTACCGCCATGGTTTTCATGGCGGTTCCTACCGCTGGAAATCCACTGCGGTAAGCCGGGTCAAAATACCGGCGGCGGTTTGTCACGGCCGCCGGGCTGGAGACCCAGGTCTCCAGCCCAGCGGGCGGAACGAAGAAGCGGCCGATGACCATGGCGGTAACCGCCATGGTCATAATTCCCCAAAAAAGACCGCCAGCCTTTTGGCGGTCTTACCGCCGCTTTAACACCTTCCGCCAGGGTTGTAATGACCCCCAATGTTTTAAAAAAATGAGTATATAGTTAATGTATAATTAGGGTTATGAATGATACAATTATTGCTAGGTTCACAGGACTCTTACAATACAGCTTATCTCAGTGTGCTTCGAACTTTCATTATCTATAACACAAAGCGATACAGGGATCATTCTCTATTTTATAGGTGTCTTTCTGAATGTGCTAATCATTGAAAATTTCCCTGATTATCACAGAGAAAACGTTTCTTCACTTGGGAACGAAAGCACCCAAACGTATTTGATTATTAGGACTCCAGCTTCACCTAGAAATAAAGGGGTATATTTGTACTCTGTTTGCACCAGATTTGCGTCATTTATTTTGACGCAAATCCAACCCAAACTTAACTCCATATTTAGATTTTGACGCTAGACCCATCTAGTGTCAAAATATTGGAGTTAACGTAATTTTTTGCCTGCAGAAAACTACCTTGCATCAATGAGATGCAAGGTAGGCGTTCCCGGGCAAAAATGACTCTAAAACCTTTGCGCCTTATTTATCCTCCTTTGCAAAAATCACGCACAGGAGGAGGAGGGCCTTAAATAATGACACTGAGCTTGCTTAGCCCCATTATTTAACGCCTGGGTCAGGGCAGGCATTAGAGGAGCTGTGGGCTCATTTCCATGGTCAGAGACCAAGGAAGTAGCCCACAGGGGCCCTTCCCTGCCCCCAGGGACTCCCTCACCCACACTTGGAGGGCACCTAAGGATGGGGGGACCCATCACAGGTAAGTCCAGGTAGGTATTTTTTATTTTTCTTTCACAGTGCCATGGGGGGCTAACTTGTGCCCCCCCCCCCTACATGGCACTGTGCCCAATGGCCATGCCCAGGCGACATAAGTCATCTGGGCATGGCCATTGGGATGGGGGGCATGACTCCTGTCTTTAATAAGACAGGAGTCATGTCCATGGGAGTTGTGTGTCAAAGAAATTAAGCTAGTCAGGTAAGAGTCATTTTTTTTACTCTAACCTGGCTGGCGCCATACTTTGACGCGCAACATCCTGTTTCCCCTACGCCTCCCCCACCCGGTTAGCATCATTTATTTTGACGCTAATCAGGCCTTACCGCCAGGTAGTGCCATTCCTTAAATATGATAACTGGCTGGCATCCAGGAATGGCTCTAGCCGGCGGTAAACTTTTTGACGCAAATCTGCACTAACGCAGGTTTGCGTCAAAAAGTATAAATCAGGGCCAAAATGTTCACATCACAAAACAAGATAGCATCCATCTAAGCAATTTTAGAATGCAGGCCTACATTAGCTATAATCGGTCTAAACATAAATGAGCATATCCTTCGACAAAGCATGTTAACATTTCTACATGTCCATCTATTATTAACCTAACCATTTATTATATAAAAAAACGTTATTCTTAAAATCACCAGAAACCGCACTTTCAATAATTGAATTCTCCCATTACAAGGACGTTGTTGATTTTCACAGCTTGCGTTTAGACTCTTCTAACCCTTTAAGCTCACAATACACCCTGTCTTGGATGTCACCCAGTTCATACTCAATAGGTTTTCTCTTGTTGCTGACAGATGCTTCTTTCAGTTGCAATTCAACTCACCCTTTCTTGAGAACATTTGTATTACTCTTATGAAAAGAAAAATGCATATCACACAATCAAAATTATTAGTATAAGGCTTAACATAGTTTTCAGAATTTTTCCACCAATACCACTTAACCACTTGCCAATCTTGGAAAATCCTTTCCCTATTATTGCTTCCCAGGCACCTGCCTCAAGAGAAATTTCTGTCATCCTAGTTATTAACTTGTTAATTGTATTACTTGTATCAGCCACATAGATGTAGCATCACTGGATATGAAGCATGGATCAAAATCTGCCCTCTTTTGCTAATAAGATATCTAAAGGAAGCCTATGCTTCAAAACCATAGTATTTACAGCTGTAAGCTCCATATTTATTGTGGTTAACACACAAGCTGTGTTAGTAGCCAAACAATCTACCAAAGTAGACAGCTTTCTTTTCTTCCAATCACCTAAAGCTATCCCTACAGAAGGCATTACAGCTCCAATTATACTGCCTATTATTTGTGAAGCACTACTCTTAGCTTTCTAAGGAGCCACTACCAGTGGCATAATGCAAAATTACCCCCCCCCCCTCCCCCAGAATATGACGAGTGGGTCCGAGTCTCCCATGTGTCACAGATACTCAATGGGCTTGGGCTGAATGGGGCCCTCCTCGAAAGGTTGGGAGTAGACAGTGTGAGGGCCCCCTGCACCAGGGACAGGAGGGTCCAATTTAAATGCTCTTGGCCATTACTCTCTTATCATTCATGTTTTCTACATGATATACTTTTGTAAACACTAAAGCTAATTAACAAGTACCTACTAAATTTTGCGGAAGGTGAAAATGAGTATTCTTCCAGCACACATACTATACACATCTAACAACAGGTTCTCTCCCTGACAAAATGTGATCAGGCATACCTTTAAATTGTTTACACTATCACCCTAACCCACCCTTTCTCGTCTTTGCACACAATATTTCTGTCTTACTACACACACATGTTTTTTGTTTGTAAATCCAGACGCATTTCAGAGGTATTTCTGAGTTAATTTTTGTTTCTTCGTCTTTTTCTTAATAAAACTTACTCCTTTCTTTCCCCCCTTCCCAGTTTTTGTCCTCCTTCTATTCAACTCTTCTACAAAGTCTTTCACAGTCCTATTCGATTTACATGAAGCCCTAACGTTAGTGGGGTTAGTAACATTAATTTGTGTGACAGGTAGTATATAATGAACTACGTTCGCTGTGCACTTCACCTCTGCATTTGGATTCACAGTCTTAAACATAGGCACCTCACCCAAAGACATATCAGAGCTTGAATAATAATACTCAAAATGATCTTGACAGTAACCAGATGCATGGTTATACTACAGATGAGGAGACAGAAAAAAGGCAGGTGGTGGTAGGTTTCACCGGCTGCCATAGACACAGGCGAATACCTACAAATATAGCACGCTTGACATTCAAATACTCATTTAACAATTTATAAAAACATTGCCTGAAATATTTCCTATAAAACCATCCACCTTTGTGCAATAATTTCATATTAAATCTATGTTGCTCATCTGAATAGGCTTGGTTAATTTTAATCTTGGTTGCCTCATGCTCGACAGAAGAGTTCAGACTCTCTATTAAGCCTAGTATTAATATAACTATGGCTACTGACAATATTTCTATGATTTTGCAACCATTTTGTGTGATTGACAACATGTTTTTTTCTCGTCAGAACAAAAAGAAAAAGAAAAATCATAAATCTACTCATTAACACTACTGTGCAAAAAGCAAAACTCAGCAAATCTTTCAGTGTTTTCACTATTAAGAAGGTGATCAATTGCGCCTAATAATGGGATAGTGGGTGAAAATGCACGGAAATCGTGTTTCTGCATATTTGTGCTCTGTATTTACTGATTTGCAGTAATACTCCTTTCACCATGTTTTAAGTTCTGTCAGCAAATCATGTACCCGTTTTTATTTGTTTTTGTTTTTTCTTACATCCCTTAATGCTGCAATTCAGCAATAAAACCTCATTTGAGCCTCAGCAAGGAGGTCTGAAACTGGTATGAATTAATTAGATTTGACCCTTATACGCAAATTGAAATACTTTTACTTGATACCTAATACAAACAATGTCTTCGTCCTTGTATGGGGTAAAATGATAGTCTGTAATTGACTCAAACTATTTTGGGATTATAATCACATCCGAAGTTTTCATTAGAAATACTTAACATCCATATTAGCATAACTCACCTCTCTAAATAAGTGAGTCATCATCACCATTCCAAAAATAATGCTTGTTTTTATTTATTTATATAAGAATGCGATTTCAGAGGATGCTGCATCTGTTTGGTTCATAATGGGTAGCGAATATCTCTTCTCTGTGGTGCATACTTAATAGGACACAATAGAAAGGCTGCAAAAATGTACTACTGCCATTCATAAGATACAACCAATATTTTTATATGGTCGGTGGACTCTTGTCGGGAAATTATGTTCTCTGAAGGCTAATTATGGGCAGGTCATTATTCCGTAATTAGCAAAAGCGTTGCCATGTGATTACTCATCTAAATTAGAACAGGATCCACAGGGAAAAATAAAGAAGTGCAGCGGTAATTGCTAGTTTTAGTTTTCCTGTGTCATCTGCATTTAGCTCAGTGTTTATCTGTCCTTTTGACACCGAGATAACAGGCCTTGAAGATAATCAAAGAGGCTGAACAAAATTGGTGCATATTTAGGCAAAACAAAGAAAATGACTTACTGTGCTGTTTTTTTAGCAATGTTTTTCATTGTTGTTAGAAATTAGGTCTTTGGTTGGCAGTCGGGTTACCCAATGTCCAAGCAAGGACCTTCACTCTAGTCAGGGTAAGTCACACACAATTCAAATTATCCTGTGCCCACCCTCTGATAGCTTGGCACTGAGCAGTCAGGCTTAACTTAGAAGGCAATGTGTAAAGTATTTGTGCAATAAATCATACACTAATACCATATAGCACCACAAAAATACACCACACAGGGTTTAGAAAAATATATAATATTTATCTGGTTAAATGCAGGTCAAAACGATTAAAATGTTGAGATGTCACTGTAAAAGTGATATAAAGTGTCTTAAGTCTTTTAAAAGCAATCAAAAGTCTCTTTCAAGCACAAAGTACCTGGTTCGCGTGCAAAATCTCCGCAAAGAACCGCAGAGGAGGAGATGCGAGGAAACAAAGGGGTGTGCATTGATTTCTCAGGCCACACACAGCGATGCGTAGTTTAGTTTTCACGCAGGAACCGCTGTGCGTCGATTTCCGGCGCTCAATCATGGATCCTCTTTGGGTTGCGGGGTTTTCAGACGCCCCAGGGATGATGCGTGGATTTCCTGAAATCACAGGAGCTGCGTTGATTTGGTAGGCATTGCGTTGAATTTTCTACCGCACAGCAGGTGCTGCGTTGATTCCTTTCTGGAAGTCGGGCTGTGTCGCCCTAGCTCAGCTGTGTGTCGATCCGGTGGGCCGTGCGTCGAATTTCCAGTTGCTACACTGGCGCTGCGTCGATCTTCTTGTTGCGAAGTCAGGCTGTGTCGTTCTGGTTCGGCGTGCAGTGAATCTTTCACTGCGGTACAGGCTGTGTGTCATTTCTGGCAGGCTATGCGTCAAACCTCACCACACAAAGAGTCCTTCTTGTAGAGATGAAGTCTTTTTGGTCCTGAGACTTCAGGGAACAGAAGGTAAGCTCTATCCAAGCCTTGAAGAGCACATCTTCACCACAGCCAGAGAGCAGCAAGGCAGCACGGCAACAGCAAGGCAGCAGTCCTTCACAGAAAGCAGACAGGTGAGTCCTTTGGGCAGCCAGGCAGTTCTTTTTGGCAGGAAACAGGTTCTGGTTCCAGTTTCTTCTCCAGGAAGTGTCTGAGTTGGTATGGGCAGAGGCCCTGTTTAAATACCCAAATGTGTCTTTGAAGTGGGGTAGGCTTCAAAGAGTTTCTTAGAAGTGCACAAGGTCCGCTTTCAGTTCAATCCTGCCTGCCAGGCTCCCAGTAGGGGGTGTGGCAGTCCCTTGTGTGAGGGCAGGCTTCTGTCCTTTGACATGCAAGTGTCAGGCCCGCCACCCTCCCTGCCCAGGAAGACCCATTCAAAATGCAGATGCATGCAAGTGAGGCTGAATATCCTGTGTTTGGGTTGTGTTTGAGTGAATGCACAAGGGAGCTGTCAACTAAACCCAGCCAGACGTGGATTGTAAGGCACAGAATTGCTCACTTTCTAAAAGTGGCATTTCTAAAATAGTAATATTAAATCCAACTTCACCATTCAGCAGGATGTTGCATCACCATTCTGGCCATACTAACTATGACCTTCCTACTTCTTTCAAATCAGCAGCTACCACTCAAACAATGTATGAGGGCAGCCCCAATGTTAGCCTATAAAGGGAGCAGGCCTCACAGCAGTGTAAAAACGAATTTAGGAGTTTTACACTACTAGTACATGTAAACTACACAGGTACATGTCCTGCCTTTTGCCTACACAGCTCCCTGCCCTATGGGTTACCTAGGGCATAACTTAGGGGTGTCTTATGTGTAGAAAAAGGGCTTGGCAAGTACTTTTAAATGCCAAATCGAATTAGCAGGAAAACTGCACACACAGGCCTTGCAATGGCAGGCATGAGACAAGGTTAAGGGGCTACTTAAGTGGGTGTCACAATCAGGCCCACTAGTAGCATTTAATCTACAGGCCCTAGGCACATATAGTGCACTCTTGTAGGGACTTATAAGTAAAATAAATAGTCAAATTGGGTATGATCCAATGTTACCATGTTTAAAGGGAGAGAGCATCTTCACTTTAGCACTGGTTAGCAGTGGTAAAGTGCGCAGAGTCTAAAAAAACAGCAAAATGAGTATCTAAAAAGTAGAAGGAGGCAGGCAAAAAGTTAGGGGTGACCACCCTAAGGCTGTCAGGTCTAACAATAGTCAAAGAAAGAAAATGATTTTCAGGGAATATACCAGAGTGTGTCTTACTAGTCCGTGTCTTGCCGGGTGCAGTTTGTGATCGCCAGCGTTTCCATACATGTAGCCAGGCTCTGTAACCAAGCGGTTAGTATTGTATTCAATGTGATTTCTAGCACATACTCTTTCTAAACAATCAGCTGGGGCAAGTGAAAAGACAGGTGATATTATCGCGTATAACGGTGGGTTTGGGTGTCGTAGAAGTATGCCTCCAGATTCAGAATAGTAACTCGTCCCTTGTTATGTGGAAGCATCAGTATTACCCAATGTATCTGCTGCTGTGTGCCCTTAAAAACCAACCATTTTAACAAGGCAGTTTTCCTACTTTGGATAATAGCAGCGTGAACCACTGATCTACTTGAACCTCTTAACCACAGGGTCATCATTATCTCTGATCACTAACTTAAAGACTCTTTGAATGTTAATCACCAAGTTTTCAGTACTGTATAAACACCACCACATTGGGTACTCCAGTTGAACCCGAACATTAGCCAGTGTGAGCGTAACAATTTCCGACTTTTCTTAATTTACAGAAATACTGGAACAGCTGCCTACTCAAATTGTTCTCCAGTGGATATTTAATAAAAAGAAGAAATTAATCTGCACACATAGAATGGGAAAGAGTTGACCTCTCATGAATGTTAGTCCTCTATATGTATGGTGATATTCATGTAGCCGACATGTTAAGGGTTCCACAGCAATCAAAAGCAAAGAGGGGAGATGGGGCATCCCTGTCTAGTCCCTGTATGAATATCAAAAGATTTCTGTACTGACCTATTGATCTGTACTTTGGCTGTAGGGTTAGCATATAATAGCTAAATAAATCTGAGCGTGCAGGCGCCCAATCCTCGTCTGAGCAGTGTAGGTAATAACCATGGTCATTTTAGTGAAACAAAAGCTTTCTTGGCATCATGAAGAACTGAAATTGATTCAAGCTTGGGTTTCAGTACTTCACATGCTCTCCACAAATCAATTGATGTGGCCCTGCCTGGAATAAATCCAGTTTGATCTGGCAAAACAATTTCTTCCAACAGCGGAATCAGATGGTTGTCCTCACTGGAGTAAAGATCTTATAATCAACATTGAAGAGGGACATGACTCAGTTAATCTGTAATAATGCACATCATGACATCTCTACTGGGTTTGTGCAATGCCATGATAAGCCCTTCTCTGGTTACTGACAATAGCTTACTGTTTGATAATACCTCACTGTACACCTTCTGCAGGTGTGTGGCAAGGAGTTAATTGTAAGCTTTAAAAGATTCTGCTGTAAGGCAGTCAGCCACTATTGCTTTACCTTCAGTTAAATTTTCAAAGGCAGCCTTGATTCCTGTTTTTGTGGTAACTTCACACACAATAATCAGTGCAGTACTCTACTTCAGTCTAGAGACAATGGTGGTCATTACAACCCTGGCGGACAGTGTTAAAGCGGCGGTGAGACCGCCAACAGGCCGGCGGTAAAAATTTTGGTATTATGACCATGGCGGAAACTGCCAACAAAGACAGCCACATTAACACTCCGACTGCCGCGGCGGTACAGACAAACAGCACGGCGGTCACCGGCAACAGACAGGCGGAGGGCAATGTACCACCCACAGTATCACAACCTACCAATCCGCCACCTTTTCCGGGGTGGATTCACCGCGGATAAAAACACGCCGGAAACAGCCATTTTAAAGGGAAAACGCTCACCTCTACACACTTCACGAGGAACGAGGGCACCATGGAGCCAGAACTCCATATTCTCCCCCCGCGATAGTCTTCCTGCTCCTATACGAAGATCAGCAACGCCGGCGGCGAAGACCACGGTGAGTACTGCACCTACGACATAGGGGAGGGGGAGGCAAAAACACAGGGTCACACACAACCAACATCCCAACCCCCACCCCGACCCTCACCCACTACAACACACACACCAATGCATATCTATACATTACAATAACAACCCCCCCCCCCCGGAAGAATGCAAAGACAAAAGGAAATGAGTTGAACCATTGTAATATATCAAAATACAGTAAGCAAATATATACATATATATATATATCACATTAAACAAAATATACACCACGATTAGTAGTGCAGGTATTGCACCATTCATAGTCCGTGGACCAATGGGCCCAAAATGCATGGATACCCGATCTAAATGGAGAGAACACTGCAGGGGCATCAGATCGAAATACAAGAGGCACCTCAGGGGGAAGGGAAGGGGGGGCACCTCAGCCGGATTAATGCACCACGCCAGATCCACAAGGGGGCTCCATGCCCATTGATGTATCCTGGGGAGTGCAAACCCACAGTCTCTCAAGTCTCTGCAGTGGGTGGGTTGCCCACTGTACCATCCTGGGGAGTGCAAAGCCACAGTCTCTCAAGTCTCTGCAGTGGGTGGGTTGCCCACTGTACCATCCTGGGGAGTGCAAAGCCACAGTCTCTTAAGTCTCTGCAGTGGGTGGGTTGCCCACTGTACCATCCTGGGGAGTGCAGAGCCACAGTCTCTCAAGTGGATGCAAGTCTCCACTGGTTCTGGACGGGGCTTTGTGCCCAGAGTGCTTCATCCTGTCAAGGACTGAGGAAGTGGATGCAAGTCTCCACTGGTTCTGGAGGGGGCTTTGTGCCCAGAGTGCTTCATCCTGCCAAGGACTGAGGAAGTGGATGCAAGTCTTCACTGGTTCTGGAGGGGGCTTTGTGCCCAGAGTGCTTCATCCTGCCAAGGGCTGAGGAAGTGGATGCAAGTCTCCAATGGTTCTGGAGGGGGCTTTGTGCCCAGAGTGCTTCATCCTGCCAAGGACAGACGGAGTGGATGCAAGTCTCCACAGGTTCTGGAGGGGGAATGGTGCCCAGAGTGCATCACACACCCCGTGACGGTCCCAGTTGCGTTACTGCCCCTGCCGTAAATGGGCTAGCGGTGCATTCCATGGCGGTCTTTGCCCTGTTCAGCGGTCCCTGGCCTGTGCAGCGCTGCTTGAGATGCCAGTGTCAAACCTGTTCAGCGGTGCATTTCATGGCGGTCTTTGCCCTGTTCAGCGGTCCCTGGCCTGTTCAGCGGTGCTTGCGTTGCCAGTGTCAGACCTGTTCAGCAGTGCATTCCATGGCAGACTTTGCCCTGTTCAGCGGTCCCTGGCCTGTTCAGCGGTGCTTGCGTTGCCAGTGTCAGACCTGTTCAGCGGTGCATTCCATGGAGGTCTTTGCTCTGTTCAGCGGTCCCTGGCCTGTTCAGCGGGGCTTGCCAAGGCGGTCCTTCATTGCCCAGCAGGGCTGTGGCTGGCAGTCCTTCATGGTTCAGCTGGGCTGTGGCTTGCGGGGCCCTCCTGGCCAGCTGGGCTGTGGCTGGCGTTTGCCTCCTGGCCAATGACGATGGGGCTGGCCTCCTGGGCAGTGACTCTGGCGGTGGCCTCCTGGCCAGTGACGATGGGGCCGGCCTCCTGGGCAGTGACTCTGGTGGTGGCCTCCTGGCCAGTGACGATGAGGCTGGCCTCCTGGGCAGTGACTCTGGCGGTGGCCTCCGGGCCAGTGACGATGGGGCTGGCGGTGGCCTCCTGGGCAGAGGGGATGATGGCGGTCTTCTCCGCCGTGCTGCACCTCCCAGACTTTGGAGATTTCTTCTGCCCCTTCCCCACCTTGGGAGGAGTCACAGCTGAGTCGAAATTCCCCCCGGGACCCTTGTGAGCGGCTTTGCTGGCTGGAGTCTTCCCCCTCTCCCGCCGGGCACTGTCCAACTTCTGGTGCTTCACAGGGGGGGACTGGCTGTGCTGTGGCTCCGTGCCACACTGGCTGTCCTGGTGGGCGGTGCACTCCACATACCTGTAACAACAGGCACCACTGGTCCCGGAGATTTTTTGGATGAGTTGCTAGTACGGGACCTATGAGTTGGAAGGGGGGTGGTGGGAAATAGGTTAAGGGGGGGCCAGGAAAAGTTTTTGGGAGACACTGGGACGGGTAGATGGAGGGGGTTTGGAGTGGAGGAAGAGGTGGTGGTTGTAGGAGGTGTAATGTTTGTGGATTTGGGTGCAGGTGCATGCGCTGGAGGCTGTCGTGAGGTGGATGAGTGTTGGGTGGGTGTGTGCCTGCGTTTGTGTATATTGGGAGGGGGCGTCACAGACACACTGGGAGAGGACACAGGGGACGTGTAGATGGTAGTGGGGGTGGTGAGTGCACATGAGCGGGGTGTGGTGGTGGGTGTGCTTGTGCGGGACGTAGTGGCTGTAATGGTAGTGCATGCAGGTGTGAGTGTAGACGAGACTGGTAGGGAGGAGGGAGACGAGGAGGAGGAGGACACAGTGGAGGCAGTGGATGTTGGTGTGTCTGTATGTGTGTGATGCTTGCGTGAGTGCCTGTGGGATGTGTGATGCTTATGTTTGCCTGAGCTTCCTTTGTGTGGTGAGGTGTGTGCAGGCTGGTCTGATGGTGTGCTTGGGATAGGCTGGGGTACAGGGGATTGAGTCTGGGTGGAGGAAGTTGGAGGGGGAGCCTAGAGACAGGGACAATGGCAGTCATCAGTGCTGAGGTCAGAGTTTGCAGGGTTCAATGAAGGGCAGCCTGACCAGAATGAATGCCCTCCAGGAATGCATTTGTGTGTTGCAATTCCCTTTCTACACCCCGGATGGCATTCAAAATGGTAGACTGCCCAACAGTGAGGGACCTGAGGAGGTCAATGGCCTCCTCACTGAGGGCAGCAGAGGTGACAGGGGCAGGGGCTGAGGTGCCTGGGGCGAAGGTGATGCCCAACCTCCTGGGTGAGCGGGCACGGGACACATGCTGAGGGGCTGCTGGGAGGGTGGTGCTGGTAGGGGGGTGTCAGCTGTACCTGTAGAAGTGGGGGGCACAGATTTTGCCGCCACCACAAGGGTGCTCCCATCGGAGGACGAGTCCGTGTCGCTGGTTGCTTATCATTTGACCGCCATTGTGCTCCCCTCGCCCTCCGACAGAAGAAAGACAGGTTGAGTGCATGGCTTGCCGCTACCGTTGGCGGACAAGACAGACACAGCAGCCCCCTGCACTACGTCGCGCTGTTGGGCTCTACAGATGCAATTCCTGGGATATGACCTACATGGCAATGGTCGACATCTGCACACATAGATGACACAGGGGCATGAATACCTGTACTTGGCACTCTACAGAAGTGGGGTGGGGTGCCACATGGCCTGCATTACGGAGGGGCCTAGCCTATGGAACTCGCCCTGGCCTAGGGAAACCCACAGCCCTCCTCCCCCACCCAGCCACCTTCACTGCGCGCAAAGTCTGCTGAATGATGTTGTACTCACCCCCTTGTGTCTGCTGTAATGCCCTCAAGCGCCCATCCAACTCAGGGTAGGCCACCGCCAGGATCCTGAACATCAGGGGGGTCATGGTTCGACAGGCATCCCTCCCACGTTGGGAGGCCATCCCCAGCTGAGCCTCCGCTGTCTTCTTGCTCCAGCGGCAAATGTCCTCCCATCTTTTCCGGCAGTGGGTGCTCCGTCTGTGGTGGACCCCCAGGGTCCCGCCATCCTTGGCGATGGCACGCCAAAAATCCTTCTTCTGGTGGGCGCTGACCTACATGACATGTACAGGGGAAGAAGAGAAGTCATTACCAACTGCACCGTCTAAGTGAGTGGCCCACATCCCTACCCTAGCCATATGGCACATGCAATCACAGTCCTTCATGCACGCAGAACTGTGCCCCCTTCATTCTTACAACCAGCCCTCTCCACACAGGCATAGCCCACACAACGTGTTCCCTGTGTACTTACCTGTTGGTCTGGAGGACCATAGATTAGTGTGTACTGGGGGAGGACCCCATCCACGAGCTTCTCCAACTCCTCTGCAGTGAAGGCAGGGGCCCTTTCCCCAGACGCACGAGCCATTGTCTCTTCCAGACCGAGGTCACAGCAGCACTTGCAGTGTAGGTCCTCTCCTGTCGAAGATCAGGTATAGAGTGATTGAACAGATAGTAAATGGCGGTCACGTCCGCGGCGGTCACGTCCGCAGTGATGCGTACCATCACCGTCGGCATACATCGTCATTGGCTCCTGGGACCCATAGGGTCCAATGTTAAGCAATGCCGCATTGCGCCGCGGTCTTCGACCGCCTACCGCGACGGTGTACAACGCCAGCGCAGTTACCTCACATCCCATTGTCCCACTTTAGAGGTCAGGCAGCCTCCATTTCAGGGGCCCACATGGCCTCATTACCAAGTGTGTCACACAGACCTAGTCCTTGTCTCACAACACAAATACAAGACACATTTTGTGTATGAATTGTTTTCTGTGTAGACTGTGGGTACATACCTCTGAGTTGTTTGACTCTGTGGTCGCTGGTGTCCTTCCTAGGCACCGTCCGCTGGGACATGTGAGGAGATGGCGGAATCCTCCGGTGTACCGACCGCTGGTGGACCTGTCGACAATGGAGGAAAGACATTTGATCCTCACCTACAGGTTTGACCGTGCCACAATCCAGGAACTGTGTATCTAGTTGGAGCCTGACCTGATGTCAGCAATCCGCCATCCCACAGGAATCCCTCCTCAAGTGCAGGTGCTATCAATGCTCCATTTCCTTGCAAGTGGGTCATTTCAAACAACAGTGGCCATGGAATCAGGGATGTCCCAGCCTATGTTTTTCAACGTGTTGTCCAGAGTGTTGTCTGCCCTTCTGAAACACATGCGGAGCTACATCTTTTTCCCTCAGGTGGAGGATTTGCCTACAGTTAAAGGTGACTTCTATGCCCTCGGACATATCCCCAACATCATAGGTGCCATTGATGGGACCCATGTAGCTCTGGTCCCCCCCACAGGAGTGAACAGGTGTACAGGAACCGGAAGAGTTATCATTCTATGAATGTACAGATGGTATGTTTGGCAGACCAGTACATCTCCCAGGTAAATGCTATATCCTGCGGAATAGCAGCATCCCTTATGTGATGGGTCAACTCCAGAGGCACCGTATGTGGCTATTAGGGGACTCTGTTTACCCCAACCTGTCATGGCTACTGACCCCAGTGAGGAATCCCAGGACCAGGGCAGAGGAACGTTACAATGAGGCCCATGGGCGGACTACGAGGGTGATCGAACGCACCTTCGGCCTCCTGAAGGCCAGGTTCAGGTGCCTCCATATGACAGGTGGTTCCCTATTCTACTCCCCAAAGAAGGTGTGCCAGATCATCGTGGCCTGCTGTATGCTTCACAACTTGGCTTTGCAACAACAGGTGCCTTTTCTGCAGGAGGATGGTCCAGATGACGGTGTTGTGGCAGCTGTGGAGCCTGTGGACAGTGATGAGGAGGAAGTAGAGGAAGAAGACATTGACAACAGGGACTCAGTTATCCAGCAATATTTCCAGTGACACACAGGTGAGAAAACATTCCTACCTACTACAAGTACTTTCACACTTCTACCTCTATCCTGTCTGTCGATTTCAACCAGTATATGGTCACTGAGTTGTACATTTCCCTTACGGTTTCACAGGTGTGGCTTCCAAAGTGTGTCATCTGCTTAGATTCCTCATGGACTTGAGATGTGTGACATAGGTATGTTGACATTACATTTGAAAACGCATTTTGTCACTGTCATTGCTAATACACATTTTCTAAATCACAGACTGACTCCAGATTGTTTTGTGCTTCACGGGTGTTTATTGAAGTGCTAAATATTGGAGGGGGGTTGTAAAATGGTGAGGGGGGATGGTGGAGGAATGTCAATGGCAGAGTCCATTCTATTAGTCTCACAGGTGCATTGCCCATATGGGCATAGGAAGTGGAGCTGGGGCAGTTCCAATATGGACAGGGTTACAAAGTGGGACAGTTGGATGACAATCAGGGTGGTCTCATTTCTTGGCGGGGTCTTGGCATCGTGCTCTGTCTTGTTCCTGGATCTCAGGGACCGCTTGCGGGGTGGTTTTCCGTCTGTTGGAGGTGGGGTGCTGGTGTGGTGGTCCTGTGGTGGTGCCTCCTGTCCACTAGCGCCGGCGGAGGTGGTGGGCAGTTCAACGTCCATGCTCGTGTCAGGGGCCCCTTGTAGTGCCACAGTGTCCCTCCTGGTGTTAAGTATTTCCTTCAGCACCCCTACGATGGTGCCCAGGGCAGAGCTGATGGTTCTGAGTTCCTCCCTGAAGCCCAAATATTGTTCCTCCTGCATGCACTGGGTCTCCTGAAACTTGGCCGCGACCATTGCCATCGTCTCCTGGGAGTGGTGCTATGCTCCCATGATGGAGGAGAGGGCCTCGTGGAGAGTGGGTTCCCTTGGCCTGTCCGCCCCCTGTCTCACAGCAGCCTTCCCAGTTCCCCTGTGTTCCTGTGCCTCCGTCCCCTGAACCGTGTGCCCACGACCACTGCCCCCAGGTCCCTGTTGTTGTTGGGGTGGTGGGTTATCCTGGGTTCCCTGTAGTGGTGGACACACAGCTGATTGACGTGTCCTGGGGACGGAGGTATGGGCCCGCTGGGTGGGTGCTGTGCTGGTGTTACCAGAGGGTGGAAGGTCTGTGGTGGGCTGTGCCTGTGTGAGGGGAATCGACTGTCCCGAGGCCCACGATGGTCCGGGCTGGTCATCTGGATCCAGTTGGCCAGAGCTGCTGTCATCACTGTGGGCCTCTTCTGTGGGTGGGGTGGAGATGTCTGAACCCTCCTGTCTGGTGACGTTGGGTAGTGGTCCTGCAGGGGTGTAAAAGCATGATTATTGCATCTGTGTGTGTCATGGTGTGCAATGGGTGGGTGACCGTGTACCCCAGTGCTAGCATTTCTGTGTGGGGGCTTGTGTGATGATGGCTGAGTGGGGTGTTATGGGTATGTGCAGTGGGCATGCTTTAGTGATGGGTGTCCATGCTTTGTTTTGTCATGCAGGGCTTGGTTTTGGGATGGGTGGTTTGTGTCATTAGTACATTTGTGAGGAGTTGGAGTGATAGGGGAGGGGGCGAGAGTGGGGGTCTGTGATAGCATGCAGGTAGGGTGGGGGATATGATAGTTAAGATTTGACTTACCAGAGTCCATTCCTCCACCGACTCCTGCGAGGCCCTCAGGATACATAATCGCCAAGACCTGCTCCTCCCATGTTGTTAGTTGTGGGGGCGGAGGTGGGGGTCCGCCGCCAGTCCGCTGTACCGCGATGTGGTGTCTTGAGACCACGGAACGCACCTTACCCCGTAGGTCGTTCCACCTCTTCCTGATGTCGTCCCGATTTCTTGGGTGCTGTCCCACTGCGTTGACGCTGTCGACTATTCTTCGCCATAGCTCTATCTTCCTAGCTATGGAGGTGTGCTGTACCTGTGATCCGAATAGCTATGGCTCTACCCGGACGATTTCCTCCACCATGACTCTGAGCTCCTCCTCCGAGAACCTGCGGTGTCTTTGCCGTGACATGGGGTGGTGTAGGTGATGTGTGGGGTGGTGTGTGTGGTGATAAGTGTGGTGATATGTAGTGGTGTGTGGTGTTTTGTGCGTGGAAGTTGTGTGGGTGATGGTGTTGTGTGCCTGTGGCTGCTAGTTTGTTGATGCTGGTGTCTCTCTCTGGCCTTCTCTCTGTAATGGTGGTCGTAGGGGTTTGTGGGTGATGTGGGTGTGTGTGTTATATTGTTTTGGGTGTGTGGGAGTGGTGTGTGCATGTGTATCAAGTGTGTGTATTTCGAATTGTCCAATGTGGTGGTGTTTTGGAGATGTGTGTGTATTTTGAGCGCGGCGGTTTGTACGGCCAATGGAATACCGCGGTTGAAAGACCACCGCATGGATTAGTGTGTCGTGATAGCATGGGTGTATTTCTGTTGGCGTGACGGTGGAGGTTTTCTTTTCGACAGTTTATCACTGACCTTTGGAGAGGCGGACTTGTGTGGGTGTCTGAATTTTGTCGATTTCGAGATATGGGTCGTAATAGCTGTGGCAGAATTCTGCGGCCGCGGCGGTGTGTTGGCGGTTTTCTGCACGGCGGTAAGCGGCTTTTACCGCCAATGTTGTAATGACCCCCAATGTTTGCATAAAATGCAGCAAAGGTTATTAGAGTTATATATAACCTCTCTCTCTCTCTCTCCAAAGTGTCTCTGATTACTGCCAGACCCCTAGACTCTATCATTAGGGAGTAGATAAGCCAACATCTTACCTGACTGCTACTCTCTGATTTTGGTAGACCAGTGCACGCTACTGCTTTTCTTTGTACAAATTTCAGGGACCCTAAAGGGCTATTGGATGGATCAAAGTTCACATTGAGCTTCTTCAACAACAAAAAATTCAGTAAATGTGAAGCACATAAGCTTCCACAAGAAAGACAGAGAACAATTACATGTTCAAACAATAAAGAATTATTAAAAGTTTAATGATTACATATGTCAAAATCAGATTAGTAGCAAATAATCATACTATGAATGTATCAAATAATATTAAGTTCAACTCAAAGCAAAGTCATAAGTTAAATTACAAACCAGCATGGAGTCGCCTTAAAAAGAACGACAAAGAAAGGGAGTTTCCTCATTAAGATAGCACTCTAAATTTCCTACTGTGCTCTGCTTTAAGTTGCATTTAAAATCAGTCTGAACTATAATCTACTGTTCACTAACTTAAAACACACAATTCTAATATTTGCTACACCTATAAATAGTTCTCATGAGATGGTTCAATATGATTAAAGCACGATGATACAATTATGTACCCGCAAGATTCTCAGGACTCTCACAATACAGCTTCTCTCAGCGCCCTTCAAACGTACAGTTTGTGTAACAAAATGAATTTTCAGAGATAAACCTGTACTCTGCTGGTGTCTTGTGAATGCTCTAATCATTAAAATATTCCATGATTACCACAAAGAAAAGAAAACATCTCTTCAGAAGGTGAATAAAGCAGAACATTGCATTCAATAATTAAGACTCCAACTTCACCTAGGAATACAATGTTCACAGATCAGCAGCAAGACAGCAACCTAAGTTAGCCATTTTAGAATACAGGCCTATGTTAGCTATGATCAATCTAAACGTGAATGAACATATTATTTTACAAACAGTGTTAACATGTCTATGTGTTATTGTTTTATTAATGCAAAGATTTAATGTTTGAAAAAAATCAGCGCAGATAAACAAAAAAAGTGATCTATCAGTAGGCAAATAATAGGAGCTACTCTCAGCTAAACATTTGGCATCTTTTAAATTTACAGGAATTTTTATGTCACACTAGGTCTTTCTGCAGACATTGCACCTGAGTCCACAAGACCCTCAGGACCCTAAGCTGTTTAGAAATAGTCACACCCTAAATACAAACTCTCAACCCTTCCCAGGCAGTGGCATACATAGTCACTGATTCCACATTTTTTCATGTCTGGTGATCCTGATGTGGAACAGCATTTTCAAGTATCACCAGAGAATGTTCTAATACATTGTGGGGCATTTGAAGCCTGTGAGACTTTGCTATGAGAAAGAAGCCAGTACTACACATGTGACAACAAGTCATGGACTAAAGAGTAGTATAAGAATCTGTTATCATCACAATGTCTGATACTACAAACATCTTCGACTCCAATAACACCATATTATGAAACATTTGCAGCAGTACTCATGGCAATTATCACATGGCTAGATCTGTTTATGTAGTGGATCAAGGGTTAGGTTGAGGTCTCCTCTTTTTTATTAGGTACATTGATCTTTCGCCAAATGTTGGGTATTGTGTTTAAGAATGTGGGCGAATCAGTTCTAGGACTGTCTGTTTTTATATGAGTGATAGGTGTATCTAGAAGTGCCCTCTGCGCCAGCAAGTACGCAGTCTTTATGTCTATATCTGCAACATGAAGCTTAAAAATTAGCATTTTACATATCACTATACAACCTTTCTGAAGTGTGAAACATGTGACATAAGAAAATCTGTAGTTTCCTCATCTGATGTTAAATTACATCTACCATCAGGGCTCAAGGTGTATTTCTAGTAGCATAATTTCGTCTGTAGATTGATTGTATGACAGAATATCACCAAAAAAGATATTGTAATACAAAATATTGGCACAAAAATAAAGAAGGCCTAAATATAGTTATAAAACAGGTATTATTTTAAAATTTGAAAATATATGAACCACTAAAAACATTATACTAAAAAAAATATTTTAAAACAATTATACAAAAGTATAGCTTACAAGCATAAATGTATGTTTTTAAAATAAATGCAAATAAAATGAACATAATATGTAAATAGATGCAATTATTAATTATTAAGTACACCAAATATATATATATATATATATAATAACAGTAAAGAATAATAAAAACAATATGCTAAAGGTTATTCATGATATACAATACAATTATTACATGTACCACATTATTATTAACAATAATATTACTCAGAAAACAGTAAAAATAGATAATAAAAATAATAATATAAGTTAGAATTACTTTTAAAATACAATTGCAAAAATGTATGCTGTATTTTTTAAAACAAATCACATAAAAATAGACATTGGGGTTGAATTCACTTTTCATACCAAACTGAGCCACAGTAGAGAAAGTGCTGAAGATTGAAGGAGTTAAATTTACTACCAGTACTAACAGTAGGGAAAGTGTTTGAAGGATCAGATTTACTATTCTCACTCCAATGTAAACAGGAGTAGGGAAAGTGTTGGATTGTGGAGGGGTAAGATTTCCTATTCCTACCTCAACCTCAACAACAATAGGAAAAGTGTTAGACTGTGGAAGGGTCAGATTTACTATTCCTTCTCTAACCTGAGCAACAGTAG
This sequence comes from Pleurodeles waltl, assembly GCF_031143425.1. NCBI lineage: Eukaryota > Metazoa > Chordata > Amphibia > Caudata > Salamandridae > Pleurodeles > Pleurodeles waltl. The sequence goes on along the minus strand of NC_090449.1, from coordinate 536,361,414 downwards.
GGAAAGTGTTGGACTTGGAAGGATCATATTTAGAATTCCCTCTCAAAGGAAACAACCGTAGGAAACTAGATGGACTCTCGAGGGGTCAGGCATACTATTTCACTCTTATCTGAGCAAGAGAAGGGAAAGGGTTGGACTGTGAATAGGTCATATTTACTATTCCCGCTCCAAGCTGAGCAACAGTAGGAAAGGTTTTAGACTTTGAAGGGGTCATATTTACCATTGCCACTCCAAGCATAACAATATAAAATAAAGTGTTGTATTTGAAAGAGCCAGATTTACTACTTCCCATTCAGCATAAGCAACAGTAATTACATTAAATTGTATTTACCAAATAAAACATTACAAAAATGGATAGATTTCAAACACTTCCCACCTTATTACCCTAAAAATCCAACACCCACAAAAAAGTAAAACTAACATCAGCAAAAAATAACAATACTCACTAATTTAGACAACAATAATAGTGCAAAACACTAAAACAATATAATAATTAATAAAAACAACAAAACAATTTACAAAAGCATGTTGATTTACCAATTAACAGTTAGAGAAATTACTTTTTCTAATTATCTACTAAATAATTTTAAAATAAAATATTTTAGATAACTAATAATGAAATTAACAATTTCTAAACAATTAAAAATCTAGATATCAAAAAACTCTCACCCTATTCACTTACAAATCCAACAACCACCAGTCAATAAATAAAACTGCAAAATAAAACAATCCTATAAATATATTACCAAATAAAAAAGCTCAACTAAACAAAATAACACATTCATACCAAATAACACATTCATAGCATTAAACAACTAGAAAATATTACTTAAAATGTAATAAAACACAACAAAATACTTAAAATGCTATAGTAGATTCATTATATTTTAAAAGCAATATGCTACTTAAAAAATATATTCTGACCACAATATTATTGATATCACAATAGTTTTACATAATATGTGTGTCAATCATTATTTCTGAAACTATATTAGGTCATACACCACATCTGCCTAATGCCAGGCTATATAGGCCAACTCCGGCATGGCTTTCCATGAATTATGCAGTCCTTGTTTGTTTCAGGATAATAGCATTGTTTGCTGTTGCGATTTTCTGTCGCCTAAGCAGATGTCCTTGGCATATGAGTAGGAATGAAGTAGGAAGGGATAATTCGTTTTTACCCAAACCATTTCTCATAACTAACCATAGAACAATCAAAGAGTAATACACAGACTGGCACATTGATCTCCACCCCACCATCAAATGAAAAGAAGGAGTGTATAATGCATAATTAAGTTATTTCTCACAGTAGGAACGCTTCAGTTTCATAAGTATCAGCATATGATGGATAATCATACCTCCTATATACAGTTGTGGGCACAACCGCAGAAGCTAGGCCCTGCATATTTAGCAGCAGACTAGAATGACCTACTCTCCAGTCCAAAAGTCACATCCAGCTACCTTATATAAACAAACAAAAGTATTGGTTCTTACAGTTATTCTTTGCAAGGCCTGTGACTTCTCTTCTCTATGCTGAGCAGATTCAGTCCATTTTTCTTCTCTAATGTGATTTTTGATCTATTCGGAAGTTCCACTGTATCAGTGAAGAAGTGGGACTTTCCATGTATAATTCTTTTAAAGTTTTGCTAGGTAGAGGAGTGAGACTTAGAACCATTGGCCCTCTTGATTTCTTTCTAAAAATGATATTTTTATTTCCTATAAATGTTTGGCAGGAATCATGCTAAGCTGCCATAAAATCTGGCAATACATTTATAAAGTTATAGTCATTCCTTGATTTTGCCAGTGGTCTCTCTTGCTGGCCTATTGCATGGCTGTGCATCATTGTGTTAGTTAAATAGGTAAGCTATGATTGGTCTACGCGCCTCAAGGGGGTCTCATGTGATGCTGTTTCTACACTTCAAGTATACGTGAAAAACAGAACAGCGCCTCCAATAACTCCTCAGTATTGCCATCTTGGTGGACTACAACATTTTATTTGAAAGCAGCCCTTGTCCCTTAAAGGGTCTTGGGCTGCTTTAAAAGAATGTCTGCATTCTGTAAATGTGGATGCAGGAATGGGTCACAATGCAAAAAGAGGGTAAATAACACTGGTCATCCATTATTGTCTATGGAAGTGTGTTGCATTATCTATGAATGGCCATATGAAGTGCTATATTTACTCCAAATCTCCACTAGAGTATATTTGCTACTGTTTTGGTTTCCTTTTTACTACAGTAACTTTAGAAGTGCAGTTTGTGAATAGCAGTAGGCTTACCCTTTTGTGAGAAGTTAAACCTCGACGAAGCCCGGGTATATGTTTGGCTGGAGCAGAAGAGGATAAACCATGAACCATGGTGCGCTTACCATCAAGGTGATGTTGAAGGCAGATGACTTCATTTCAAGGTCCATCTTGAAGATGCCACACTCTTGTCTGAAAGTCATTACAGCAGCAGGTAAAACTATGGTTGGAAAATCCTATTTTGGTGAAGATGCTTTCATGAGAATGTAAATAAATGTGCTTAAATTACTGAAGCTTCACACAGGTCCCTAAATTGGTGATCTTCATACAGTTGGTCCCAGGATTTGAAAGGGTTACAGCAAGTTTATCAAAAGACACTTCTGGTGCAATTATTTGGTCCAATTGCACTGATCCCAATCATCTGTTTTATAGATTTCTATAGTCCACACTATTCTATGGTTCCTGGCCTCCTCAAAGTCAGCAATGATGCCCTTTTAAAAAAAACGTGTTATTTAAGTCAAAACAATCAATACACATATACCTTCTAAAAAAAGAAAAAAGATCCCTAGAAATGCCAGGTTGTCCCATAATGGGATATTCTCACGTATAAGCTGCAAAGAATATTTGGCACAGATTTATCCCATCGAATGTTTACCATATCCCCAACAAACTTAAATCTTACCAGCTTATAGTAGTTGGGGTCTACTATTCTGTAAGAAAAGCCTGCATTTAGACCCTGGTGCCAAATGATAGCCTAACCCATATGAATCCAGTCCTTCTTTGGTAAGCAAATAGCACAAACGGCCAGCAAATGCAGCACAAAAATATAACTGAAAATCAGGCAGCTGTAATCCCCCCTGCCGGAACAGTAGTTTTCATAAACATATAGCATGCCTAGCCCACTTTTAAACACAAATAAAACACTTATGACCTCTTCCAATCTTTTGAAGAACACATTTAGGACCCTAAGTGGGATTGCCTGGGACAAATATAGAAGTTTGGGACAGTCATTCATTTTTATGATGCTACAACAGTCGTTAATGCTTATCGGATGCCTATTCCAAAGCTGTAATTTAGAGATAACAGACTGAAGCAAGCGCTCATAATTTAAATGAAGAATATTATCAACCTCTGCACTTATTTTGATACCCAAATAGGTAGCGGTGGTTACTACCCCAGAAAGTGGAGTAGCCGGCTTAAAGTTCAGCAGCAGTGGAGTTTTGGCAACATTCAGTTTATACCAGAGACCGTAATGAGTCTCTCAGCCACATCGACTATGCATTTTATAGCTCCTGATGGTTTAGAAAAGTATATAGCAACTTCATCAGCATATGCACTAACCTTAAGTTCAGAGTCACCAGATATCGTAGGCCAAATCCCAACAATCATCTGCACTGATCGTACATACAGCTCCAAATAGAGTGCAAATCAAAAGGGGAAGTGGACACCACTGCGAGTGCCCCACTGGATCTTAAAAAGGAAATGAAGAAATCCAAGGATAGCCCAATTTAGCAGGGGGGACCTATACAAAGGCTGTACCCATTTACTGAATTGGTGGTCAATCCCAAAGGCCCCCATCATAGTCCACAAAGAGCCCCAGACCACACGGTCAAAAGCCTTCTCTGCATCTAATAAGATCATGGCAAGCTTGTTCCCCATTCTCTCCAAAACGTCAATGACTACAATTGCCGTACTGATATGGGTAGTAGTGTCTCTACCTGGAATAAAACCATGTTGCTGTTTAGATATTACATCTAGTAAAAGAGGGCCAAAACCTTGGCAAATATATTTGCATTAGCATTAGTCTGAGAGATGGTTCGGAACTAGCCCATCTCATCTGGTGGGTTATCCTTCTTCACAAATACCATGATATTAGTCATATTCCAGGTGTCAAGCATGTTTCCTTCTGCATCAATACACTGTATGACCCATAATAGCAGTGGACCTATGATATCCCTAAATGTTTTATAAAACCCCAAAGGGATTGTATCCTCTACTGCAGCCTTACCCGAGGGCAGATCTATGAGAGCAACTTCTAATTCCCCGGTGGCAATATGTGTCTGAAGTACTCTCAACTGAGATTTCACTAATCAAGGCACATAGTTTGGGTTTGGCTATACAATTCCTGGTAAAAAAAAAAAAGAAAACTGCTCGGCAATAGCTTGGGGAAGGGTGTAAGTCAATCCATCACAGCCTTTGATGCGCTGGATCAGACCCCTAGCTTTTGTATCTGAAATTTGATGGGCCAGAACTTGACCGATTTGCTCCCCATATTCCTATTGTGAAGCCCTAATTTTAAGATAGCTAGCAGCCACCTTCTCCCTCAAATTTAGCCCCAGTTGGTGCTGCTTATTAATAAGTTGAACAGGAAGGGCTCACCCAGGACTCCAGGAACTTATAGCTAAAACATGAGATTTTTTCAATAGTACAATTACCTGGCCAAGCTGTCTGGCATTATTTTCTATATCCTGGTTTTGGCTGAAAATAAACTGCACTGCAATACCCCAAATATTAGCTTTCATTGTATCCCACACCACTAGTAGAGAAGCTGTGCCTGTATTAACACTAAAAAAATCTGCGAGATCATTTCACATGACCTTACAATAGTCAGAATTGGTGAGACGATGGCGAGGAAATTAAAACTAATGCCGCCCCCCACCCCTGAAACATTTAGTAGCAGTAATATGGGATTACGATCATACATGATCTTAAGGCAGAACTTAATTTCCACATTTTGCAGAGAGTCCCTATTAATGAACATCATGTCTATCATTGAATAGTGTTAATGTGGAGATTAATAGATATAATGCTCTTCACGCATCCACAGACCCCATGCAACCGATCAAGTTCCAGGATAAATGTACTTTTTTTTACTATACCGAGAGAGGCAGAATTAGTAATTAATAGTTTTGTCTATAGTGTAGTTAATCTCACAGTTAATGGTCTCCCATTAGTAATATCTCACCAGGCCAATCTAATATTTTGAGATAGAGCATGTTCAACATCTTGGGGTTGTCTATGTTTGGCCCATAAACAGTGCAGGATAGAAATCTCTGATCGAATATCGCAAGCTGAGCAATACCCCATCTACCCCTTGCATCAGAAGCAGTTCTCAAAAGGGAAACTGACATACCATTAGCAGGTGAACTCCCCACTCCCCTGTACCTCTAATGTTACCCCCCTTAATACTATGTTATAATGTGGTTCATGTTTCAAATTCCACTAATATTCCTGTAATCCTTTGACAGTAAGGATCCAAGGCAGTTAGACATAGCTTTGCAGCTAAGAAGCTGTCCCCAGCCTGCGTTTTTAAAATGAGAAACTGGCTTTAATCCACTCCTTTGAGAAAATCATTTAGGGTTATATATGTCACAGCTCAGCCACAAAGCAATACAGATAATACAAAAATAATTTAAAGAGAGTTATCAAGTTTTAGTACAAAGATAGAAATGGCAATAACAAGAGATAGAAGACATTTTGGAAGCGACTCAAAACACATAATTAAAAATGGAAAGAAGTTCCTTTAAAGAAATGGACCAAATGTTTTAATGCCTATCAATAAGGCAAATAAGAAAAGCCCTGGAGAACGAACAGTACCTCATTGTAAGTCTGTTTTATCAACTCGCTTGAACTGTGTTTTAGATGGAATTCTACATTTAGCAGACCACCCTAGAGATTATTCCTGTGGATGTGTAGTTGAATCCTGGACTCGACAGCTCAAATTTCTCATGACCAAGGTTCATAAATGGTTGAAGCTCTGTTTCTTAGATGTCGCGCATTGAAGAAGTCACAGTATCTGGTTGGGAACAGTGCAAAAAGTCACAGGTTTGGTGAATTCACCCATAGTGCAATGTGCATCAAGGTGAGTTTGAGTCTATAAATGAGCCAACTGAACACTGGCTAGGTGTACTAAAAGCCATGCAGTTCAGCACAGCAAGAAAAGTCACTGAGCTGAGTTGTGTGCAAGTGAGCTGGACAGCAAAATATCTTCCGAGACATGGCACTGTTGTGGTCTCTCTCTTATGATGGCACACAATAAAGCTCTCTTGTATGAAAACTTCAAGTTGGTGAATGAGCGTTCCTGAAAATGCATTTTGGTGTTTTACATAGGTCCCATCTTGACGCTGTTGTCAGACCTGGTCCAAGGATCTGGAAGGGTTGTTTTAGTTTTATCAATTTCCTATTCTGGTACAAGTCTTCAGAACTGTGTTTATTTGAACCCGCTCTTCTCTATTCTGTGAAGCTATAGTCAAAATCATTCACTGGTTCCTCTACCTTCTCAACTTCCCATCTGCCAGGATTTCTAATACTTTCTCCTTCTTCCAAAATGTCTCACGTATAAATCAGACATGCACACTTTTAAAAGGGAGACTTGCATGCCAATCCAATTTCCTAGGTGGTTTTAAAGACTGCAGTAGCACTATTAGACCTGTCAGCCTTCGGGTGGTCTTCACCCAAACTCTTTGCCTCTCCTCCATTTTGCTGATATTATTTTTGTTGAGCTAGGCACTCTGTGCACATAACCACTGCTAACTAATGCCAAGGCACTTGTGTTTACTCCCCTAACACTTGGTTAAATTAGCTTTTACCAAACTGACATATTTAAATTACTTTAATTCCTTGTAGAGTGATATACCATATATCTAGGACCTGTAAATTGAATGCTATCAGTGGGCCTACATCACTTACTTTGCCATCTACTTAGGTAGCATCTTAAAACATGTCCCAGAACTGCCAGTTCTAAACTTTGCAATAAAACCTCCTTGCTAAGCCCTAAACTACCCTTTTATAAAATATAAGTCACCCTTAAGGTAGGCCATAGGTAGCCCATGGGGCAGGGTGCCTTGTAATTGAAAGGCTGGATCTGTCCTTTTTAGTTTTGCATGTCCTGGTAGAGAAAAACTCCTAAATGTATTTTTCACAGCTGTGAGATCCACCCCTCCCAAAGGATCACATTGATGATTTCTTATTACATATAATAAGCCGTAATTGCCAATTGGCAAAGTCAGGTTTTCGATTACAATTTTGAAAGTGTCACTTTTAGAAAGTTGTCATTTTTCTGCCCTTAGCCCTTTATTGCCTGCAGCCTGTCTTAGGTCATGCGATTGGGTGTAACTGACTTTCTTTGTGAACTCCTCCCAAACAGTCACACAATAGAGGGGTTAGCTGTGCCTGAATGGGCCATCTGCTGGCTGGATGTGGGGGAGGTGGGACTGAGTATAGCTCCACTTGCAAAAGAATAGGGAGTGTTCTGCCTTCACACGAATAATCTATCACCTCTACATTGTCACTGCAGCCACCTCGGAGCCACGAGAGTTTGGAAATTCCATGCACTTCAAAGCCATTGTGTATCAGCTTCTCCCACTTTCCAGAAGAAGGGCACCCGGGTATGGAAGTAGGATCTCAGACACCAGAACTTCAGTTCAATCCTGGACCTGCAGAAGGGCTCTCAGAGGACTGTTGCTGCTAAGGCCGGCTGAGCACTCACTGTACACACAGGCTGTGCTAAGAACACACCTTGGAATGAACACAGTCAAATGATATTGTCCAGATGTGTCAAAAGCCACTTCTGAATGCTCAACTGTGGATTATCAAAAGATCTCAAGCACTAATAAAATTAGTGCCTCTCTTATCCTGGTAGCAAGTCCCTTACTGGTGACTCATTTTATTGTACTCAGGTTGCAAAGCGAGTCTCCAAATAGAGATGGCCTGGCTCATGAAGTGGGACTCCTGGACAATCACTTTTGTATGTTTCCCTTCTCATGGCACCAATCGATTGTGGTTGGTGCCAGAGATCCATTGCAAAAGATACTCTGCCTAAAATATGTGTTCTACAACATCAGTTGCTCACACACCAGAGGGAACCTGTGTACTCATACAGCTGTTTCTACCATGATTAACAGCCACCAATTTGAGCATGATTTCTCCATCAAGCAGCAGAAAGCATGCATTGAACCAACAATCAAACAACACACATCTTCAATGTTCATTACCAGAGGTCCATGGGTGCCTTTCACTATCACTTTTACTTCTCTTGCCATAGTTATGACATAAAGTTGTTCAATGGCTGATTATATTGCTGGTGGTAGTGAACTCTAGCATAGCTCAAAAGTTCTGGTAATGCACCTTTGGGTGCCTCAGAATCACCTTTTTCTCCCAGCAAAAGGTTCATAAAGGAGGGAAACATGATACTCAGCCCGGTTGGGACTCCTCAGACATAGCACCATGTCTCACAGAGACAGAACATTCTTCCACATTCATAATAGGATAGAAGGCTTAATGTGCCAAATATTTACATTGATGATTAGGAAACATGATTGATACGTCTATTGGCAGTATTGTATGAGACAGCTGCACCCCAACTTTTCTTTTATAACTGCCATCTGTTGAAATTGCGATTCTTAAACACACCCACTTACTTTAATGGGAAGGTATGTTTTAAAAGAAAGGAGATGTAAAGTAGATTGCAAATTAAATCAAAATGTATTTAAATGAGTGTTTCATCTGGCCTGCGATATTTAAATGATTTACTGTGAATATTCATGAATATCCTTCCCAGGCAAATTGTTCAATAGCAAGTGTGAAAAAAAATATTTATCCCACTGCAGTACTGTGGAATATTAAAATAAGCATAATAATATGAAAATATAAATATTTAAACTCAACTCAAATGAGCTCAAGTAACATTTATGCCTGTCTCCACATGTGTGATGCCGGCCTGCAATCAATTATCACATGGGAGGGGGTCAATACCCAATCTTACTTACCTTGTTAGCAGGTGAAGGGGAGTTTAGATGAAAAGAGTGGGTGGAAGAAGTAACCAGCACCACAACGCTGTCAGCATTGACCCTCCCTCCATCACATTTACAGACAATGTCAGCTGCCTAATCCTCACATCATTCCTACAAAGAGGCCGTCTCTGGCAACACTGACAATTCAAAATATTGGTTCTACTCAATATATTAAACTTCCAAAAACAAAAGTAAATTGAAATCAATTTAGACACTAAATAGAAAGGATACCGAAGATAACGCTGATGATGATCCACAATAGGTCTAATCCCATTTTCTCTTGCATTCATTGACAGTGGCTGCTTCTCTGGTGTGGAATCCCATAGCTGGCAATCTTTCTTAATAACCATGCAAAATCACATCCGAGTCCTATACTGTCTACACTGCCAAGCAAAACCCAATCCCATCCAGATTGCAAAAGGGCATCTGCACCGGATGTTTTGACCATCATCACGCTTGTCAATCTTCATTGATAGGTGAAAAAAACAAAGTTTACCATATATTTTCAGCCAGCACTTTAGGCTTCACATGAATGATTTCAACAAGAAGTCATGTTCCACTCGACAGAATTAGATGATTCATTACTGAAACAGAGGTGATCTCATCTGATTGTGCTACAGAAGCCTCCGGCATCAAATATCTAGAACATAATCTATGACTAGCTTAACTATATGGAGAATCACCAACAAAGGAACAATCTAAAGACTTAAGAAGAAGCAGAATGATCTAATCTTGCAACTTCCTGACAGACCTACTGAAAAAGGCATTCTAAAAATCAACTCTTGGAATTTATCTAAAGAAATTCAAAGGACTCTTAGATTCCCCTATAGCTTCCCAAAGATCAGATCTGCTATCTATTATTTGCAATTATGATTTTTTTATATAACATTTTAATTTGTAGCACTAGGCAAGTCTCAAACTCGAAGTGTAATAAATAAATTGGAGCATTTGTTGTGGGGTGAAACCTACCTCAGGTAATAATCACAGTTCTTGTCAGGGTGAACCACAAAGGTCACTAAATAAACCTGTGCTTAACAGTCTGTTTGTCACAAAAGCAGTCAGAAAGTACTTAAGCAGTACTCAACCAAAACAAATGAAAACACAACACAAGAAACATCCCAAACAAATTTAGAAAAATAGAGAATATTTTAAAAATAGACAATATTTTAATAAAGAAGATGACATGAAAATGAAAATATAATAATTACAACTGGAGATATGAATTTTTAAAGTTTTACTTTAAAATAGTGCCCAAAAGCACAATCCACCAACTGGAGTTGTCTGGTCACGCTAAACCAAATAAAAGTCACAATTTAGGACTGACCGCAATGCAGCACAGGGAACATACAGATACCAGGTTCATCTCTTGGCAAGTTTACCTTTTATGGAGAAAAAGTGGTCATTGACAAGTTGGCAGCGGGACAAACTGCAAGGTGGATCTGAAAGAGGGCTCAAAGAGGGCAGGTTACTTAAGCGTGGGTTCCTGGTTTGGTCATCATTGAAGACGGGAAAGATCTGAGCAGGTAAAGTCTGAACCCTGTGCTCAGGAAGGCATCAACATTGATTGGTTGCTGCTCAGCATCACTCCCAATGAAGCTCTCAAGGTTGAGGCTTAGAAACCTTTCTGGAAGTCACATTTCCTTCAGTAGTGCTAACCAGCAGGTTGAGGCCAAACAGTGATTCAACAGCGATGGCTGCGACTTTTACAGTGATCTCAGGCCCTGATTTATACTTTTTGGTGCTAAACTGCACTAACATAGTTTTGCACCAAAAGGTTTAGCACCGGCTTGCACCATTTCTGGGCACCAGCCAGGCACCATATTTATGGAATGGTGCAAGCCAGTGCAAAGGGTAGGCTAGCATTAAAAAAAAAATGACGTTAGCCGGGTGGGGCTGGCGGTATGGAAGAAGTTGGTTTTGCAACAAAAAATGACGTTAGACAGGTTAGAGTTTAAAAAAATGACTCTAATCAGCCTAGTGTTTTTTTTTTTCTGATGCAAAACCATCCATACCACATGACTCCTGTCTTGGAAAGGACAGGAGTCATGCCTACCACCCAAATGGCCTGCACAGAGGACAAGGGTCCCCTGGGCATGGCCATTGCACCCAGTGCCATGTGGGGTGGCCCATTTCAGGGCCTCCAATGAGACTTTTAAAAAAAATACTTACCTCTACCTGGCAGTCCTTCTGGTGTGGGTAGGGGGTCCCTGGGGCCTGGGGAGGGCACCTGTGTACCTATTCAATGGTGTACCACCAGGGAATTGGCCCAGAGGTCCCCTGACACCTGCCCTGACCCAGGCGTTAAATAATGGCTCTAAGCAGGCTCAGCGCCATTATTTAGGTTCACCTCCCTCCCGTGCACCATTTTTGCATGGGAGGATAAATAAGAGGCTAGGGCCTTGGAGTAATTTTTTGGATGGGAACGCCCACCCTGCATCTCATTAACGCACTCCATAATTAGTGGGGTGGAAATCTCCTGTGGTGACCCTACCCACTTTTACAACACTTCCTGTGTTTTTTACTGTAACCTATCCAATAATGCCTCTCTGTACCTAAATCCTATATGGCAGAACCATTCTTCCCTGATCAGAGTTCACTCTGCCCACCCAAAGGTGTATCTATGTATAATGAGCAGTCCTCACTTGTGGTCACTCCACACCTGTTTCGAGGCAGCTTTCTCCTCCCACTCAGTTTGGAGACAAAATGACTTAAAAGATAAAGAGGTAGTCAGGCGTAGGTGTGAGCTACATCTGCCAGTAACAGGATAGATATCATTTGAAGCTCAGAAATGGACTGGTCGTATCCCCCAGGCCATTCTGCTCAAGGAGCAAAACACCACCCACACCCAAGTCCCTTATCCAGTGTCTGAGAGAAATCCACAGGTCACCAGAGCAAAGCCATTAGGAGTCAGGTGACACTGGACATTGGCAGAAAGACCCCTTTAGGAAAAGGCAGGATAATTCTAACTTTCTAAAAGGGAAATTTACAAAATACTAATATAAAATCTGATTTGTCCATTAAGTTCGATTTTCAATTACTGTGAAAATGAGTCCTTGAACCATTGTGCTAGCTGTTTCCAAACTGAAACTAAGCACTATGGTCCTCATTTTGTAATTGGTGGTAAAAATCTCCTACCGCCGCGGTGACGGCCGCAAAAAATACCGTCACTATGGCTACCACCCATCCACCATATTATGATAACTGCTGCATTTCTGCCACAAGAAGGGAGGAAATCCGGCAGTGATCATACTGGTGGACGGTTGTAAGCTGGCGCTGCTACCATCAGCACTGCCACGCCAGTTGAACGCCGCCAGAGGTTTCATGACCTATGATACGGCCTGTCGGTGTTCTGGTGGCGGGTGCTGCTGGCAGTAGCAGCCCCCCTTCCCGTTCCCTGCCAGAAGCCCTCCTAGAACAAGGTAAGTCAGGCTTCCGACAGGGGAGAGGGGTAGGGGGTTGTTGCGTGTGTGTGTGCCTGGTTGTGTGCATGAATGTGTGAGTGAGTGTCAATGTGTCTGTGTGTGTTGTGTTGTTTGCGTGGGGGTATGCTTGTGATGGAATGCATGTAAGAATGGTGAAGTGAGTGCATGTCTGCATGTCAGTGTGATTGTGTGTGAGCATGTCTGGAAGTATGGGTGTATGCCAGTGTGAGTGAATGGGTGTATGCGTGTCTGCAGGTGTGTGTGTATGGGGGGTGGGGAGGAGTGAGAGGATCGGATAGGGTGAGGGGGAGTTAGGAGTGAGAGGATCAGATGGGGTGAGGGGGAGTTTGGATGAAGGGGGGGTGGGGGTGTCAGGTGTGTGTTGGGGGGTGCGAGAGACACCTACCGGTGACAGGGAAGGAGTTCCCTGTCACCTGTATGCTCAAAATGCTGCCGACTGTACTATGCTGGCCGCTGGGCTGGAGATTGACATCTCCGGCCCGGCAGCTGATACCGCCATGGCGGTATGAGTGGAAAAGTGGCTGCAGCCACCATTCTCATAATGTGGCGGTATTTAGCGCCAGCCTGTTGGCAGTACCCCTATATGTTGTAATAGTGTAACCAGTTGTTTTCCTATAGAGAGCCAGACTTGTCACAGTGAAAAATTACTTTGGAAGTTTATCACTGATAGGGCATGTAAAACATTACATTTACATGCCCCACTTTTTAAATACCGTGCACCTGCCCTATGGGTATTTATATCCAACCTTAGGGGTGACTTATAAGCATAAAAAGGATGTTGTAGGCCTTGCAAAAGGTTAATTATTGCCAGATGAAAATGGCAGTTTAAACCTGAACACCCAGGCTTCCGTTGCTTACCTAGAGGCATGCTTTACAGTACTGCTTTATGGGGTGCTGCAATGAGTGCTGCAGTCTGCTAGCTGCATTTACAGGCCATGGGTAAATATAATACCTTATGCTAGGGACGTATAAGTAAATTAACTATTTCAATCAGGCATATGCCAATCTTATCAGAGCACAAGCACCATGTATCTACCTCCAGAGGAAAGCTGGGGAACTTACTTCCCCTCATGGGAGTTCTCATCACTAAGGTGGAAAACCTTCAAAGACCATCAGCACCTGTGTGGTCTGTTCCAGGGCAATATTCTGCTGTAAAATACATTCCCTTTAGGGAGATGGGCTACCTCAATAGTTTGGGATTCTCACTCCTTCTTTGCATCAGTCATGTGAGGAGTCTATTGTCTGTCTTAACCTGGAAGTGAGTGCCAAACACGTATCACCTCAACTTCTTCAGTGCCGAGAGAACTGCAAAGGTTTCCTTCTCAATTGTACTCTACATCTGTTGCCTGGGAAGTGCACTCTTGCTGACAACTACAGGTTGGTAGAAATGCACATAATTTAGCTTTGATTAGGCAGACCCAACTACAATCTGTGAAACATTCATCTGAGCTAGGAAACACTTGGAAAAGTTGAGCACTGTTGCTGTACACATGCCTCTTTCAGGGTATCAAAATTCTTCTGCCATACCTCTCTCCATTTAAACTTTCTGGGCTGCTTTGTAGAAGTCAGCTAGTTAAGGGGCAACAATGGTGCCATAATAATTAACAAATCTCCTGTAGTACCCAGTGAGACCTAAGAAAACTCTCACCTTGTTCTAGGTCGCTGGATGTTCCCAAGACTTAATGGGCTGCACCTTGCCTTCTCCAACTTGGTGGCCCAAGTACACTACTAAACCCTGCCTTATATGACATTTCAAGACCTTGATATTCATGTCTGCCTAGTGCAAGGTCTGATGTACCTCCTAGAGGTGGTGCAAGTGGTCATTCCAGCTGAAGCTGAAAACAAGCACTGTCAAAGAAGTAGGTGGCACTGAAGTCTACTAGCCCACCCAGGAGCTGGCTGACCAACATTTGAAAGGTGACAAGGGCATTCTTTAGTCCAAAGGGCATCAGTTTGAAATGAAAGAAGCCCTTTGGGGTGGACAATGCCAGCCTCCCCCGGACGTCTCAGTCAGGGCAATCTGCTTATACCCTGATGTCAAGTGAAAGATACTGAAGAACTTGACTGCCCCTAACCGATCAATTAATTTATCAGCTCCAGGGATAGGGTAAGTATCAGTCTTAGGGCCAGATGTAGCAAAGCGTTTGCGAGTCGCAAAAGCCTTACGGGAATGTAGAAATGCATTTTGCGAGTTGGATCCGACTCGCAAAATGCATTTCCGACTCGCAAATAGGAAGGGGTGTTCCCTTCCTATTTGCGACTCGCAATGCTATGCAATTCCATTTGCGACCGCGAAAGCGTTCGCAAATGGAATCGCAGTTACCATCCACTTGAAGTGGATGGTAACCCAGTCGCAAACGGGAAGGGAAACGGGCTACACTTTGAAAAAAAAAGACTGCTTTATTTAAACGCAGTCACGGACATGGTGGTCTGCTGTCTCCAGCAGGCCACCATCCTCGTGAGTGCCCAGACTCGCTATGGGGTCGCAAATTGCGACCCACCTCATTAATATTTATGAGGTGGGTCTTTGTGACCCCATAGCGAGTCGCAGAAGGTGTCTGAGACACCTTTCTGCATTCCAAATTGCGAGTTGCAATTTGCAAGTCGCTGGGACTCGCAAAATGCAAGTCACAATTTGGAGTTTTGCTACATCTGACCCTTAGTGACTGAATTGGGGTCTTTGTAATCTACATAGAACTTCAGTTCAGTGAGCAGCCTTGGATAACAGTACATCTGGAATGGACCAGTGACAACAGGAAAGCTCTCCAAATCCAATTGTTGATACCTCATCCTTGATGCTGACTCTCACTTTGGCCAGCAGCCTGTAGATTTTATTCTTGACAGGCATGTAGCCACTGTGTCTATGTCAGGGGTACACCAATCAGTGATCCCTGGGATAAGTAAGAATAAAAAAATGAACTGCTCCAACATGTGGCTGCAGTCCCTGTGTTGCTCTGCGGTCAGCGTTGGGGAGATGACAATGTCTTCCTCTGATCCATCCTACCTATTGGAAGACTGGATGTCTGAGAGGTATTCACCCTCCTCCTTTTCACAATCATCTGTTACTAAGGGCTCATTGGCTTCAGACCTCTCAAATGAGGCTTGATTTGGTTCACATGTAGGACACTTAAGTGGGTCTTAGATGTCCTGAGGTCCACTATGGAGGTGACCTCCGCTTTGATTCTTCACCTTAAAGGGCCCAGTCTATTTGCCCTTCAAAGCCCGGGACTCCACAGCCTCCATCACCCACTTCATCTGGCTAGGCTGATACTCCACCAGAGTGGCCTTCCGGTCATACTTGAATTTTATGGCTTCCTGCATAGCCTGTAGGATACCTGTGTCCTCTTTCCAGAAGCACTTTATCACCATTCTGAGGGATAACATGTGGCTTTCTACGTCTTTAGGGGATTTCTCACCCCTCTGTCACAAGAATACATAGAAGGAGTGGTCACACACAAGGTGAAAAGTACTGAATCCTACTACCTTCTTAAGCACTTCCCTGTATACAATTAACAGACATGTCAAGAGGACATCCCACTTACACCTCCAGGGCTATGATAGGCCCATGATCATGGCTTTCAGGCCTTCTGCCATAGGCTATCAAGAGTAGAGCACTCCCCCTGCACCTTGCAAAACTCTACCTAGAATGTAATCCTTCAGTTAGCCAGCCATCTAACTCAGGTAAATTTTCCAGGGCAGCAGTGTCTTCCCCAGTTGGTTTTGGGGCATCACCCACAGGTTGTGAGAAACGCTGGTTAGGGTTTCAGTCATCCCTTGCCCTTTCTCTTTTTGGCAGACCCCTGGGCCACTTTTACAAGTTCCATGTCCTTCCTAATCTCCTGAAGGGCTGCCATGGACTGTATGGTCAAGCACACCCGCTGAGTCAATCCCAGCATCTACAAGTGGGACCATAGTGGCACCTCTTTTTAGATGGTGTCCTCTACGTCATTTCCTAATGGTCAGCAGTCATGGGCAAACTCACAGCTACCTCCAAGGAACCTGAAACCCTATTCAAAGAGAACTAGAGCCATTGGATAATGACTCACCTGGTTGTCTGTTGCCACTATATTGTGCAATACATCAGGGACAACCTGCTCAAAGGACACCAGCTGACACCTAACACTACTCATACTGGCTCCTTTGTCTCTCAGCGCCTCCACTCTCTGCCCGTTGATGGTGATCCGCTGCCCATACCTTTTAGTGTTGTCAGGCATGTTATCATTCAACACCATCTCCATGTCACCCAGGAACACAAGGGTAACCTCTGCACTCCCCCTAAAACTAATTGGAGCAACCACTTCTCGAAGCACTACACTGATTCTTCCTGGGGTACACCCACCATTGGGGGCTGCTTCCTGCTGGGACAGATGCAATCTCCCTTAAGGTGCCTATACTGGTAACATTCATGGCACTTGGGGCAGAAGTAGCTTTATACTTCTTTCTATTAAAACAACACTTCTTCGTCTCAGGTAAGTACCTGGATTCCTTCTCCTGGTTACTCTTTTCAGGGCCTTTAAATAATTCCTTTTGGCTTTTCTTGTTACCACCCTCCTTTTGTGAGTGGGTACCCTGTCATCTTTTCTTGTGGTCTCCCTCAAGTACTTTCTTTGAAACTCTTTTACTAACCCAAAACTCAGCCTTGTTTGCAAGCTCTCTGGTTACAGTGAGCTTTGACTCAATTAGGTGTTGACACAGCTCTGAAAAGCAATTATTGAATATCTGCCCCTCATAGTCACCAATTTTACTGCCCTTCACCCAACCTTCTAGTGCTCTAATGGAGTAATTCAGGAAATCCACCCAGGACACATGAAATAATTTTTGGATCTCCCTAGATGTCAAGTGGTATTTTTCTGAAGTTAGATCAAAGTTGACAACAATGGCTTCTTTAATGGGGCATACCGTATCCTGCTAGCTTTATCTACCATCACTAAGGTATCCCACGTTTTGACGGGACTATGCATCCAGAGACTACCCTCCCCCCAATCCTCCTCTGTGACAATAATATTCAAATAACTTGCAAATGTCATACCACAAAGCTGTTGGGAATGTAGATCCTTTACCTCCTCTAGGCATCTCTGTGTCACTTCCACCATCTTCACTGGACTTTGTGACCCTTCAGGCTTTCAGGTCCAGTTCTTCGGGTTCACCATATGAGCTAATTACATTTTCCATTCTTCCAGGGCCAACTTTCTTTCCTCCAGTGCCCTTGTTCTGGCTGCTTGCTCAATGGCCAGCTTTTTCTCCTCAAAGGCTAGTGTTGCCGGTTGCAGCCCTTGCTCTCTCTCAATGTGCCTGACCTCCAGTTCTTCAGGGGTCAGGTTGTGAGAAGATACAGTGCTCCCAGCCTTGTCCTGCAGTGGACCTCGCTCTTGTGGGCCCGTTTCTCTTCTCACGATTAATACACCATTGTATTTTATCTGAAATTCCTAAATAAGATTATTTTTTATCATATCAAGGGCACCCACTAATAAAAGTAGTCTCCTGGGTTTACCCTAGGTATTTTTAATCATACTGCTTAAGGCCAGGTAAAGAACTATCCAAGCCCTGCCAAAGTGGTTGTGTCCGCCAGAGTGGTATTAACCTACTCTGGCGGGTTAAAAATATCTATGATGAAGAATGCCATGATAAGTTGTAGATGAGGCGTCTTCTCCAATATCTTTTCAATAGAACCAATTTATAGTGAGTACTATAACTAGTATATTAGAAATTGAATCCATAGGTTCAAGCAACGTTTGTGATTTTATTATGATTAGGAATAAACAAAGATGAACTGTCAACTACACCTAGTCTTGTGACACAGGAAAAGGCTGCAGGTGCCAAATGGTTAGGACTAGAAAACCCCACTTTTCTAAGTGACTTTTTATAATTGTTACTTAAAAGTTAACTTTATCATTAACGAGGGTTTTTAAATTAGAATTTCTCAGAGACCAAACATGACTTTCCTACCTGGTCCTAATCAAAAGTTACCATTTATTATATGTAATAAGGTAACCCAGTCTTCTCCTATGGGGGAGGTAGGCCTTGCATTAGAAAATCATTTAAGTGTTTTTCACTACCAGGATATGTAAAACCTAAAAGTACATGTCTATCTTTTTTAAATACACTATACTCTGCCCTATTGGCTGCTCAGGGCCTACCCTAGGGGTGAATTATATGATTTAAAAATTGAGTTTTAGGCTTGGTAAAATATTTATTTTGCCAAGTCGAAATGGCAGTTTAAAACTACACACAGGCTGCAATGGCAGACATTCAGCATGTTTTCAAAGGGCTACATAATTGGGCTGCACAATCAGTGCTGCAGGTCCACTTGTAACATTCAATTTCCAGGCCCAAGTATATACAATACCTCTTTATTAGGGACTTATAAGTAAATTAAATGTGCCAACTAGGTTTAAGCCAATTATTGTATGTACAAACCGGGGAGCACAAGCAATTTAGCACTGGTTAGCAGTGGAAAAGTGCACAAAGTCTTAGAAAGCCAACGAAAAATGGTTCAGAAAACAGGAGGAGTGATGGAAATATGTTTTGGGCTGGCCCTGCAGGGAGGGCCAAGTCCTATAGTCACACATTCCGATGCCAACCAGCAATCATTTTTATCATAAAGTTTATAACCATATTGCATAAGGTTTATAGCAATCTGCCTAACAGTGAAGGGTGGTACTAGTGGGAGGTTTGATTTTCCATCAACTTGAATATATACTAAGGAGTCCATGCAGAAGTACCAAGCAACTCATAATAAATGCCATTGTACAACTAACTATGGACTATGTTTTGATTAACTGAATTTGGAGTGACAGGAGTTGAAACTGTTATAAGAGCAACCTTAATACACTTGAGGAAACCACTCATGTCTGGCAGGGAACAACCCTTAAGTGCGTGCCTTGTATGATCAGCCATGGTATATGCTTTGGGAATTTCCTCCAGGAGCAACAAGAACCAACCCTATCAAATGGACATTATACAATTACTGGATTGCTGCAACCAACATGAGTTGGTGAAACTGCCCTCAAAGAGAGGGTTGTATGGTGTAGAATACTGTGGATTGAATAGTTAGATTTAAAACATAAAAGAGACTCGGACAAGGATCACATTTGACAGGAATAAGAGTAACCCAGGAGAGGGGTTCTGGCCCTGGAAGATTCAAGATGTTAGTAGGCCCGGCACGTGAAGACAATACAGGAAAACATCCTCAACCTGTTCGCCCTTTTCTTGTGGTCAGTTAGAGACTGTGGGGTCAAGAATTAAGTAGAGAAACTACAAGGGCGAGCAATTAGGGTCATACCACAGAGGAGCAACTCATTGGAATAGGGACTGTTCAACTATGCCATAGAAATGTTATCTTAACCAAATACTCTTAAAGTACTAGCTCACCCCAACATGCATCCTGGCACTGTGAAAAATGATGGTGGTTGACACAACAGAACTAGACAATTCAACTAAATAATTAAGAAGAGCCACAATTTCTTTTTCTGGAAGACAGTTATAGATTTTATGGGTAGAAGGCAGGAAAAAAGTCCATTGGTTATGCATGAGAGCAGAAAAATTCACATTTATGTGGTCTCTGGTGACAGTAACATACCAATAGAAGCATATTCAGGTCAGCTGGCCAGGAGTCACACATTAGACATTTTTCTTAGTGTATTGATTAAGAAACATAGCAACAGCATTAGCGCAGCATATTAAACTGAATTCTTGCCACAGAATGCAGCCAGGTGAGAGTTTGTAGCAGGGATGTATCATGCAACTTAGGTGTGCTTTGCATAATTCTTGTAAAAGAGGTTTGTATAGATTTAAATGTTTTTTCAGGGTTTGTGGAAGTCCCAGTTGCAGTGCATTACTGTAGTCCAATTGTGAACCAGTAATAGACGAAACACACATTTTTACTAAAGGGAGTATGGGCAAGATGGGCTAGCAAGAAACAGACTACAGGTTGGACTGCATCCACCCTGTCATGTTCTCTGTTTGGTATCAGTTAACCTTCAGTCAATTTTACCTCATCCACTGTTTTATCATTTGTTGTATGTAACTAAATATATAGCTTTATTCTTGATATTTGCATGCCATATCTTTCTTTATTTATTGAATTGTGCATTCTATCAATACATTTTATAGTATTGTTTGAATAAGGAGATCTTGTCTATGACTGACACATTCAGGACACTATCACCTCCTTAATGCTGCGTATCATCTGATCACCATGGAAATCCATATCATCCTGTCAGTCGATGATTTGGGTATCATCAAAATACATAGAGAAGAAGAGGCTTTGGGAGAAAGTGAGTCTGGTTGAATGTACAATGTATCTTTGAACAGAAAAGGGGAGAATGAGAAGCCCAGATGCACTCTCAAAGTAAGAGCTTGGAATCCTGCTTAATGGAAGCTAAAAGATTCCTCAGAAAACATCCATATGAAAATGATCACAGCCAGTTTAGTTCCTGATCACCATCACTCACCTTTTGAACTTGCCCTAGAGGATGGCATGTTTAAAAGTGTCAAATGCCTCTGACAGATCGAGAGCAATCAAGGTGCTGGAATAGCTTTAGTACCCTGGTGGGGTGGATACATGGCTCGTTGTCTTCCAGAATATTATTGACTTCCAAATTTGATTTCAATTGACTGGTCATTCCCAATTTCCTGAGCCTGTCCATATCCTGTTCAACCACTATTAAATTAAATGATCGAAATGCCCTGGAGAACAATTTAGAATGTCATTTCACAAATCTATTGTTGAAATTAGAGGTTCTGTTAACAGATCCTTTCACCTTAAAACTGGTAAAAAAAGTTTTCTAAATACAGACTCAAAAACTACTGACAGAGCAAACATTGAACTAAAGCTAACACTCAAAGGAGAGATGGGTTTCAAATGATTGGGCAGAAGGAGATAGTAGAAGAAGTTGACCACTTACAACTTCCTCCTGAGTGTATATCCCATTTATTATAGTTCTGGAGTCTGCTTTTCTGACTGGAAGGCCAAAAGGAGGACTGGATGAAACTAAGGAATAAGGCTGCATATTGATTCAAAAAGCACTATAGTAGACCGTGTGACTTTAGTGAAGTTATCAACATAGTCAGGAGTGAGGGGATGCTAAATGAAGAGTCTAATCATTTTTAGGTTTCAGTTGCACAGGGTTTGCACTGTGCTTGCAAAATCTCTTGTATTAAAATGAAAATTTTAAAAGGGGCATAGAACCCACCCGTTACTTACCTGAGATTACAATCTGTTGATTCGAATGTCATTCTAATTTACCTGCTTCTGATTGGGCAGCATGCTGTCTGCACGTTGTCCGCTTTCACTTCCGCTCTTGCTGTACTGACTTGCATGTTTTTTTTCTCAAACCCACTCCTGCCTTCCGTTATTTTTAATCTATCCCCCCCACATCCTGTATTGGTTTTGATCCTCTTGCTGCCTCTGTTTCCTACCCTCCTCCCTCTTGTTACTTTTTTCCCAAGGTTTATAAAGCACTAACTCTTCCCAAATGTATTTGAGTGCTTTGCATATCCTCTCCTAACATTACACAAGAACACTTTTACTTTGTTTTTTGGGGGGCGTTAAGTGATTTGCCGAGTATCACCAGATGTTGAGTCGATGTCAGGGTTCACAGGCAGCAGTGTGCCAATGTTTGTGTTGGCGTCCTCTGAGTGAGTGTAATGGCAGGTTGCTCTCTAAAATACAGACGGCCGTCTGTATGTGTGCGATGGTTTCCTCCCCTTTTGGATTAGGTTTCACCTGCAAAATCTTTTGTATTCTTATTGCTATCAACATTTGTGCCCAATGAGGGGGGCGTGGCGTGGCCTGCCGGCAAGATGGCCATCACGGAGTGAGGTTCTGCCGGGCTTAGGGTCTTTCATCGTTTATTTATACAGATGGGCGACTGAACGGGCGCTGGGCTGGCGCCGCGGACCTTCGGGGCCCCTGGTGCCGCTTCTCTTTTGGCGGCAGGCCCCTGGGGCTGCATGTGGAGGCGCGAGCGCTTCCACTCCTGGAGAGCACCCTTCTCTTCACCCTCTCTGGGCGGCGCTGCTGCTGCCGGGAGGCGAGAGTGATTAGCTGGGGGCATTTTAGCCCCTGCTGCTGAGGCCTTCGGCAGTCGGGTCGGACCGTGGCCTGGACGGGCCCCCCGGTGTGGGGGTGCGCGGCGCCGAGTGTGCGGGCTGGCACTGTCGCTGGGGGCTGGCTGGCCGGGATGGGCTGAGGCCGGTCTCCTGGTGCGCCGGGCACCTTCAGCTGGGATCCGGCCCTGGACCCTTTGATTGCCCCAGATGCGGTGGAGGTGAGGAGGCCCTTCTGCAGGCTGCTTGTTGGAGGCTTAGTGCTGGGGGCCGGCCAGGGGTGGCCTGCGTGGGCTGATTGCCACATGGTGCACTCGTTGAGCCGGTACCCGGCCTTGGCTGCCTGAGGGACATCGCCAGCTAGATCAGCCCGGAGAGGGTTGCCTGCTTGCTGGTGGGGTGAGGCCCTGTCTGGCCTCGCCTCAATTAACGCCGGTGCGCCTGTGGAGATTGGACTGGCACTGCCGGGCTTGGTCCTGAGCTGGGGCACCCAGGTTTCGGTCTGGTGCTGGACATCGGAGTTGGCCCCTGCGGTGACTGCTGGTGGCAACTGAAGATTTCTGCGTTGGCCTGCAGGGTGTGGCTGAGTGACTAGGTGGAGGACCATATCGGCCTGCTGGAACTGTGCTGTGAGGACCCCCCGGAGTTTGGGGGAGGCTCTTTGGAGTGAAGATACCTGGGGCTGGCTGCTTCATACTTTTTCCTGCTTGTTATCGCGCTGGTTGGCCACAGTCTCGTGAATCATGGGCAAGGGCGGAGCAGAGACAGGCCAAGCTTAGCTTTAATGGTGGAAAGAAGAGAGGTGGATCTACTGCCTCTCTATCTGGTTGTGACAGGGCCGAGGAGGGGAGTACCGATACTTCTGTGAAGGCCATGTTTCTGGAACTAAAGAGCTGCCTGGCAGGCATTAATGCAAAGCTGGATCATGTGGTCGAGCAAGCAGTTGGATCGAATCAGGGCCCGGGTGGATGATCATAATTCCAGATTTGAGTTATTGAAGTCGCGGGCATCGGAGCTGGAGGATCACCGCTGCTGCGATAGAGAACAACTTCTACAAATGGAGCGAGTTCTGGAGGGGATCCGGAATAAGAATGAGGACTTGGAAGCGCGATCGCCCCAAAACAATATTCGCATAATTGGGTTGCCGGAGACTACGGACATGGGTCGTATGGAGGAATTTGTGGAGGGCATGCTGTCTGATATGTTTGCTGGTGAGCTCTCCCGAATGCTGGTGGTTGAGAGGGCCACAGATCCTTGGGTCATCGGCCCCCACCTGGCACTCCACTGCGTCCCATAATTGCCCACCTGCTGAACTATCGTGACAGTGACACTATCATTCGGTTGGCTCGGGTGTGGAGACCGGTGATGTACAAGAACCTTGAACTTAACTTTTCCCGGACTATAGTCCTGGTGTGCAAGCAGCACGGCATGCTTTTTTGCCGATCAAGCGCATGTTAAGTCAGGCTGGAGTAAGATTTGCTTTGCTGTATTCCGCTAAGCTGAGGGTGCGACATGAGGGGAAGTTGCTGTTTTTTTACTGACCCAAAGCTAGCAGCAAAATTCGCTAAAAGGGTACCTAAGCCGTTGGAGGTTGCCGGCCCGGGGGTTCCAGATCTGAGCAGGCCGCCTTGAGTGATAATGACTAATTGGTGAGATACTGGGACTGGAGCGGCTTACTGGTGTTGCTGGGGGTTTAAATGATCTACTTCTATGCCTGGGGTCGCTCTGTTGTATAGATTTGTTGTTTGGCCCTTTTGCCCTTTCCCCCCACTCCTGATTGAATGGTGGGATGCAAGGCCTGACTATCCCCCTCTGGATGTGTCCTGATTACCGTTCTCTTGTTATGAAGGGGTGGTTTGTTGTTTTGGGGGGGGTGGGCTTCTGCTGTGGCCCAATTGGGGGGGCTGCATGGGAGGGGGTTGGGATTGTCACAGTTCTGCTTTATTTTTTCTATATTCTTCTATACCTCTCTCTCTGTCTGTTTGTTTGTTTCTGGCTGGCAGGTTGGGGCACTGTGGAGGTGTCTGGTGCTTGTGAGGAGGCTGAGATAGGAACGAGGAGCATGACAATTGTGCGTTGTTTGACTTGGAATGTGCGGGGGCTGAATGAAATGTTGAAGGCACGTCTTATGTCTGCGTATGTTAAACGCCATTAAATTGATATTTGTATGTTGCAGGAGACTCATTTGGTAATTTCTATGCTGGGTAGGCTGAAAGCCGGCTGGGTCATGAATATCACTGCTCGGTATTTTCAAGTTATGCCCGCGGTGTGGCGATTTTGCTGCGTAAAGGGTTGCAGTGGCGCACTCAGAAGATTGTTGCTGATCCGAATGGCAGATATGTTATACTGAGTGGTACGCTGTTGGACAGAGCTTGTCAGCTTGTTTCCGTCTATGGTCCTAACACTGATGACCCTTAGCTTTTTTGGGAGTTGTGGCGTCTGCTGGAGTCGTTGGGAACTGGCGCAGTGATCTGGGGTGGTGACTTTAACGTGATTCTGGATCTGAGGATGGATTGCAAAAGTGTGGCCAGGGTGCAGCACGTTACAGCGGCACGGGCTCTGATGCCGGTGATGGAGGAGGGAGCTCTGGTGGATTTGTGGAGGGTGAAGCACGGAGCCGCTAGAGAGGGTACGTGTGTTAACTATACCCATAGCAGCTGGTCCTGCATCGATCGTTGGTTGGGTACAAGAGATGTGGAGCTATGGATGCGATCCGTGGACCATATGCCTCACACTTTGTTGGATCATTATCCAGTTCAGTTGGTGCTGGAGGTGCCCTGTGAGCTGGAGCGCATGTTCTTGTGGCGGCACCCACGCGTGGCCCTCTGGGATGCGGCATTCCATGAGGAGGTCCGCAAGGCCATAGTGCAGTCCTTTGCTGAAAATTGTGACTCTGTGAGTTCGGCCGGCACTTTCTGGGAGGCATTTAAGGTGGTTATACGTGGTGTGTGCCTCTCGAAGCAGCATGGGGGTGTTGAAGGCACTTCGCCGGGAGCTGGCAGGTCTTGAGGGAAGGATTGTGGAGCTGGAGCAGCGCTTAATGGTGGAATGGTCGGGCGAGGCGCTGGCTGAGTTGTGGAGTGCTGTGTCCCTGTATGAGGAGGCCTCTCTTCGAGAGGTTTGTTTTTTGGGGAGGACTGCTTGGTTGCGTTGCTATGGTGAGGGGGCTGGATGCACGCTTGCAGGCATGCTGTGTAAGCCATGGGCTGGCAATTATGTCACTGAGATTGATGGCCCTGGGGGGTGAACGTGTGGCTGGGACGAGTGGAGTTATGCAGGTTTTTACTAGATTTTTTACGAATTTATATGCGGAACCGACCAGACTGGACGCTGTTGCGGCACAGGCACAGGCTTACTTCTCTGAGATTGCATTGTTGTGGTTTGATGACGCCCACCGCTTGTATTTCGATGCCCCATTCTCTGTGGAGGAGGTCGCTGCGACGATTCGCAGTCTGCCTAGCGATAAGTCTCAAATAGATGGCTTAACTCCTGCGTTCTAGAAGGAATACTTGGATATTCTTGCTCCTCATCTTCTGGAGGTATATGCAGAGTCCTTGGAGGCTGGGGTTTTTCCTGTCTCACTTTGTGAGACCCTGCTTGTCACGATCCTCAAGCCGAGTAAGGATTTGTGTTGCTGTGATTTGTATCGCCCGCTTTCTATGATTAACATTGACATTAAAATTTTGGCTAAAATTATTGCGGCGCGGTTGCAGCCGTTGCTTCCTAAGCTGGTACTGCCAGATCAGTCTGGATTTGTGCCGGGCAGATCCACATCCCACAATTTGCGAACGTTTTTTGCTGTCACTGGCTCGATGGAGACTGATGAGAATGCGCCGGCGGTGTTTTTAGATGATACCAAGGCTTTCGATTCTCTGGCATGGGACTACATGTTTGGTTTACTCGCTCGAGTGGGAAGGAGTGCTCGATTAGTGAAACTGATCAGATTTCTGTATGAAATCCCACACTGCTAGACTACGTTTGAACTGGAGTGTTTCGGCCTCTTTTCCGCCCGTGGGACTCATCAGGGGTGCCCTCTGTCCCCGTTACTTTTTGCTGTAGCGATGGAGCCTCTTGCAGCGTGGTTGAGACAGCATCATAATGATAGGGGTCTGCCGTTTCGGCAGCGGCCTATTCTGATATCTATGTATGCTGATGATATTGCACTGTACATACATGATCCGTGTAGGAATCTAGACGTCTTGCTGGATGAGATTGTGCATTTTGGCACTTTTTCTGGGATTGTGATTAATTGGTCTAAGTCAGTGGTGTTGCCTCTGCCTTCGGGTGCGGCAGAGTTTCCTTCCCGGTACCCCATTGTGTGGGTGACAAGCCTGGTTCGTTATTTGGGAATTTGGGTGAGTTGTGATGTGGGGGCTCTCTGGCTGGCCAATTATGGTACAGCGATATCGTGGTTGGAGGAGAAGCTTGAGGCATGGACCTCACAACTGCTCCCACTGATTGGGCGTATTGCTATTGTGAAGATGGTGGTGCTACCTACATTTTTGTATCTGTTTGTGAACCTTCTGCTCATACTTCCAAAGAGCTTTCTGAGGCGTCTTCGTTCTGCTCTGATCCGATTAGTTTGGGCGGGCGGACACCCTCGTATTGCTCGGGAGAAGCTGACGCTACCTATCGAGTTGGGGGGCCTAGCTGCACCGGATCTGGAGCTTTATTATCATTGCGCCCAGGCGCACTTTGCATATTATTAGCTGCGTCCAATTCGGTACTTGCCCCATCTGGTGTCTGAGAGTGATGCAGTGTGGCCGGATGGCTTGGCTCGTGTTCTTGGCAGTCCATCCCGGCCTCTTTCGCGGGGCATTGACACTGTGACGTGCACTGCTAAAGCCTGGACGGCGCTGTTGCGCTGCTCTGAAGTTAGTATACCCTTTGTCCCTTCGTTGCCGGTTCTTGCTGCTGCTGATGTTCGGATGTTTCGTGATGCGGGGTTGCGTGACTTTCTTCGGGACTCTAGCTTGACTGAATTGGGCGACTGGTTTGTGGATGGCCGTTTGATTTCCCCTGGGGATACGCTTGGGGATGGATGCGCCACTGCTCTGCAGCAGATGTATGTGCTGCGTGTATGTGCTATGCTGCGTGCTCGGTTCCCTGGGCTTCCCGGGACTCTGCCAGAGTGTTGGGCTCTGGAGGTGCTGTGCCGTGCGCAGTCACCACGCAAATTAATTACTAAAATAGATAATTGCATGCAGGAGCAGCGGGGTGACCTTGGAGAGTCTGCCAGGGTTCGATGGGAGGCGGATGTGGGCGTCTGATACATTTCATGTTTTTTGCACCGCATATATTATACGCCCAGTGGACTCTCTTCTATCGGTCTGCGTGCGAATGCTTGCTGCGAGCGGTGCCGCACCCCTGATGCTGGTTTCTTGCATCTTGCTTGGGAATGTGCTGAGGTTTATGCTTTCTGGGTGGAGGTTATGCACATGATTGCCGAGATGACTGGATTGGAGCTGCCTCTATCCCCCAAAATGGCTCTGCTTGGGTGCGTGGACGAGGTTTGCTAGCCACATAGAAGGCTGGTGGGCCTTCTTCTACTGTTGGCTAAGCGCAGGGTTCCTATGTGCTGGGGCCGGGGGGGCTCCCCTGTGGGTCCGACTGGCTACGTGATGCCTCCTTTTGTCAGGACCAGCTAATGATCTTTTGGGAATTGACTCCGGAGGATATCTGGGCTCCGCTGCGATCTTTCTTGGAGGCCTCGAGAGAGGCTGTGCAAGGGTTGCATGCATGCTCATGTGCTAGGTGACTCTATTTCCCACAGCCCTTCTCTCACTATGTGCAATGTGTGATGATGATAGTGGTTGGGCGCCTCTGTGCACTTTCTCTGCCTGCCTTCTGTTTCCTCGCTTTCTATATGTTTTTCTCCAGTTGGTTTATAGCCCTACAGTTGTTTGGAGGCTGGACTATGTGCTTGATATGTACTATTTGTGGAGGCTGGTGAACACTGACGTCATTATGGGATTTACATGTGATGTACCCGCACGGAGTAATATTGGTGCCATTCCTTATAGGCTGAGTCACCGAGTCAGGGTGGGGATGAACTTCCTCACAGCCTGTATTCCTGTTCCGTGGGCTTGTTTCTGTTGTTCTGTTGTATGTGCAATATGTGATAATCAATAAATAAATATAAAAAAAATAAAAAAACATTTGTGCCCAATGGGAAATTCTCGAGATTGCTAATCGGTTAAATACAGAATGTGACACGTTTTTGCTTCCAACGTTTATGCACTCATGTTAGCGCGTCAGAGCCTTGATAAGTAAACTTACAAGGAGACACGTTTCGGTCGACAAACCTTTGGACCACGTTTGGGAACTTCCCAGCACGAAATATTTTCTTGGCATCACCAATCAATAGATCAATAAACAATCAATATTAACAATCACTAGTCAATAAACATTTAGTAAGAACCACACCAGTTTAGTCAAAAGTTAAGATATTTATTTCCCTATTGGTTACAATCTAATTTCATGTCTGTTAATCTCATTAGCAATAAACCACTCCAAAATAATCCAATCAGTAATCAAAGCGCAACTTAATCAATGCATCAGCTATATTCATTCAGCATTTAGGCACATCATTTATATGAATCAACTTAGCAAAGTCTCATTAGTACATGAATCAACAAAGCAATAACTCAGTCATTTGTCTATTTGCCCAAGATATTAGTGAACGCCTTAACTAACCTCAAATTAGCATTAGCCTGTTTTGGCTTCATGCAAAATCTTTTAATGAACACGAATTTAGAAAACATCTGAACTAAGGCCTCTATCAAAATAGCAGTTGGTACCTAGAAAGGAAAGGCAAACAGACAATTACAATTTGCATCAGATAGTTACCAATCCAACAGATCAGCAAACAGCGTCAGTCTTCGTCCTCAGGACATCAGTCGATTCACCATCAGCAGAAATAGGATGGGGCAAAGTCTCAAAATAGCATGGCTACGGAACGGACTACTTCCCTCTGATGGAGGCGAAGTTAGCATCAGACAAGAATGGGGTAGAAGATGGTTTTAAAGTACTCAGAATAAACTCAGGAAAAGGCTAGGGCAATAGGAATGACTAATGGAGATGGCGAAATGGAGTGAATTGGAGTGAAGTGAGCTGGTTTCTTCTTGGGTCACACCGTTAAATGAAAACTGTCTAACTATTCCCTAATTACTCATTGGATGAAGTTTGGTGCATTATTATCTCTATCCAATAATTCGGTAAGCACCTTACTAGAACTTTCCACAATTTGCAGTTCTCATGTCGCGGATTGGTCCATGTTATTGATGTCTTCAACGGTTGGAATGTCAGGTAGTGAATGTTACATTTTACGCTCCAGTCAGTGTCTTCATTGTTTTCTCCTAGTATGGTTAACCTTGCACCTGTTACAAATTACACTGTTGCATCCAGCAAGAATGTCTCCTTAAGCAAGCCAGTTCTCTTGAGAAAGAATTTACTACGGCTACACACACAAAACTCTTGGAAAAATACAGCTTTGTGTCCTTCAGGAAAACAGCACATTACACGTTAGAAAATACAATTCAATATGAGGCCAGGCAGCTAGGCCCAAACCCTCGCTAAGCTAAGGCCCTCTGGTTTAATAAAGCAAAACTCTTAACACATAACTCTAATTATGATATACTAATAAAAAATCAAACATTATTGCATAATAATTCAAAATTAATAAGCCTTTTCATTAGTCTTCGAATACATTGGTAGCCACTCTCTGTGGGCACATTTCAAAGTGTGCATTATTTTCTATGTAAACACATTTTCTATGCAGCTTCATCACACAATATAATGCAAGCTTTTCGTATTAATATTACTTTTAAACGGCACACTCCAACATTCCCTATTCCGAGGACACTTGTCATCACACCAAACCTCCCCCACTAATTTTACATTAGTCAAAACTCTTTCGTTTCAATCTCTTCACTTATTGGCTTCCTCTTTAATTTTTCCCTAAACAATTTTTCCCTTTCTTTTTCTTCACTCCTCTTATTATTTTTCGCATTACTCAATTGTATCCTTTTGCTAATTTTACATGCCACCCATAATCCAAATAGGCAAGCTATAACAATCAATATCCCCTGTATTATTTTAGACAATATCCCATGCCAAATGTTGCTAAGCCAATTCCCCACTGAAGCAAAACCCCTTCCAACCTTTTCCCAAACACCAAGTTCTTTCAGGTCTTTCAAATCTGTACTATTCCTAGTCAAGTTAGTAAGCATACTTCTAATCTCATTGCTATTATCTGGTATATATGCACAACAATGACGCTCATTAAGCATCCTACAAACTCCGCCATTTGTCGCTAAAAGAATGTCTAAAGCAAGCCTGTTTTGAAGAGTCATCGCCCTCTCCGCAGCAAGTTCAGTATCCATTAGGAGTATAGCTCCTGAAAAATTTGTCAGCATGTTATCCACAATAGTAGACAACTTTCGAATCTTTATGGAATTCAAGATAACTCCCACTGAATTAATTATCGCCCCAAATATGTCTCCCACTACGCCAGCAGCAGTTTCTCTCTTCTGTCTAGTACCATGTTGTTCAGACAATTTCGGAAACCTTTTCAAATCGTCACATTGCTATATCTTTGGGAAAACTATCCCCAAGTAACATGTCCCATACCATCCCTTCGGAAGACGGTAATAAGCATTAAGCCCACATATGTAATAGATCCCTGGGATAGCTGGATCCTGCCCATTTAACATGAACCTCCATTTACGCTGAAACAAAAACACATGCTTACATTCACTCATTCCCATGAACACATTGTCATAATATGATTTTGGTCTAGATAATCAAAGCTTCCCTATGTGTAATGCATCTAAAGCTAGCTTCCATTGCTCCCTAATTGCACCATAACTTTCACCACTAGCAAAAGCTTGCTGCTGTAATCCTTTTTCTAACTTACCCCTTAATGCCCTCCTTCTATCCTCCGTGTGATCTAAAAAGCTTTTCTCTACAGGTGTAAGCAACCATGTCAAATTATTGCGATGTGCATAAGATGTACTAATTGTCAATGTCGGCTCAAAGAATCCTTTATCTAACTTTATACTATAGTATCTAGCTACACCACTCAAATCCTCTATTATAGGTATATACAAAAACACTAAATCATGATTTGAATAGAAATATTGGATCTCCTCCTGGTTATAAAATCTTGTTAGTAGCAGACTACAACTTATCCCATAAGTTAACGGCAAGCTATGATAGGTAACCCCCTCATGTACTGAAACAGGAATCTGTGTGCACACAAAGCAATCCTTCGCTTCCATTGTCTCAACATACTCACTCAGCAAGCGATAGAAAACGTTAGTAGAAAGTTCCCCTTTTGCATTAGTTCCCTCATGCAAATATCTCTCATCCAGTTCAAACCTCTCCCAAGCTGTTAGTGCAGTGGTAGTCTCAGGGAATATGTGACAGAACGACTAGGTCCTAAACAACTATAGCCTAAACCACTACTGCTAAACAACTAAAAAGTCTCTACAACTAAGTACTAAACAACTACTGTCTGAACAACTACTGTGTCTGAATAACAATTGCCTGAACAACTAATATATATATATATTCTAAACAACTAATAAACCATAAAAACCAAAAGGAAAACCTTACCTTAAAATTAGTTCAGGCAATTGTTATTCAGACACAGTAGTTGTTCAGACAGTAGTTGTTCAGTACTTAGTTGTAGAGACTTTTTAGTTGTTTAGCAGTAGTGGTTCAGGCAAGTAGTGGCTTAGACCTAGTTGTTCAGGATGTTTCCCGTCTCAGGAACTGTAGCATTGTTAGTCTCACTCTTATCCATTAGTGTCATACTCACAATCACAACCCCAATGAATATCACGCACACATTACCTAAACTAACACCCAAGTATTTACATTGCCTACTCTCTACATTCTCCTGCCTAATGTTAGCCATGATCTGTAAAGAATCAGAAAGTGAAGGATAGCTAATTCATTACAGCGACAACAGAGGATGGTTAGTAATTCTCTCCTGCAGCAAAAGTCAAATCAAGCAAAATCTTCTTTCAGCGATTATTTACAGCTTTCTATTTCACTCCCAGGATCCCTTGTCATTTCACATTAGCAGCTTGTCAAAATCGATTTTCAAAAGTCAACTCAGGTTCTCAAAGTCTCATCCGGTAATTTCTCAGTCTCTTTTATCAAGTTCGATCTTAGCTCAAATCTTTACATCCTTTTCAGATCCTTTCACCAGACTCAAGTGCCAAAGTATTGACCTGGGATTTTTCACTCAAAACAGAACACCAAGAATTCCTGTTGCCATTCAGCTGTTGTTGCATACACCCATTCAGGACCTGCACACCTTCTATTTGCTACTCTCTTCCTTTTCAATTTGCGATCACCTTGCAGCTCTTCTTCACTTAGATCTTCTCTCCTTGTTGTGTCTACTTCTTCCTCTATTGCATCTTCGACAACCACTTCTCCCCTCTTCACTTGTAACTCTGGCCACTTGTCTCCTTTCTGTATCTCTTTAGTCTTTGATCTTTCCTGTGGCAACCCTTCTTCCTCTCTTTGTTCTAGGGTATTTTCGCTCGATGGACTTGCAATCTGCTCAGGAGGAGTCTGGACCCTCTGACTCTGTTCCGCCTCAACTCCTTCGCCTTCTGGGTCTGTCAAGGTCTCTGGCTCATTCTCATAATCGTCTACTTCTGGGAGAACCTCTACTTGACTAGGCTCCCCTGTTGCCCCAGCTGAGATAGGCTCACCGTCACCCCTCTGGATCTCTTCTCTCTCGTCTCTTACTGGAGTGACCAAGCTGTCCTCAACGGGTTCTCCTTCTGTCTCAGTTCCCCTTCGATCATTCTCCGGCCCTGAGACTTCCTTGTCTGTTGTTGGTACTTTCAACAACTCAACTTCCTCATCAGTTGGACACGTTATCTTTTTTCGTATGACTGGCATGGATCCAGTTTGGAACTCCTGCACACTTCACCGCAGTGGTAGTCGTTAGTATCACTTGGTAAGGTCCCTTCCAATGTGGCTCCAAGCACGTCTTCCTTACGTGTTTCTTGATGACAACCCAGTCACCAGCTTTCAGGTTGTGTCCTGGATTATGAATCGGTAGCAGGGTGGTAGCTTCCTCCTGGTGAGAAAAAGAGCAGACCACATCAGCCAGACCCTTCCAGTAGTCCAACACCATATCATCCGTAATATTCACAAGAGCATTTGCAGGCACTGCGAGCAGTCACATAGCTCGACCCATGAGAATCTCATGCGGAGACAGTCCCGTCTTCTAGTTAGGTGTATTTCTCATTGAAATTAACACTAAAGGTAATGCGTCGGACCATTTCAAATTCTTGGCTGCACACATTTTCGCCATTCTCAATTTCAGGGAACCATTCATCTGTTCCACTAGTCCTGATGCTTCAGGGCGGTAGCTACAATGGAACTTCTGCTCAATGTTCAATGCTGCACACAGCAACCTAACCACCTCATTGTTGAAGGGACTTTCCCTATCAAATTCTAAAGAGATCGGAAAACCGGAACATGGTATCAATTCCCTAAGCAACAACTTCGCTAATGTGAGACTGTCATTTCAACATGTAGGGTAAGCTTCAATTCAATGACTAAAGATACACACAATCACCATATCTCAAACCTCCACACACAGGCATCTCAATGAAATCCAATTGCATTCTGCTTAATGGACCTCCAGCTCTCCCAATGGGGCTCAAATTCACCACTGTCCCTTTCCCAGCGTTCATCTGTTGGCAGATGATACAACAATGGCAAATCACCTCTGCAGCTTCTCTAGACTTCAGGTTAAACCAGTCAATCTTGAACAACCTGATCATGGCATCCCTCCCAATGTGTACTTGGCCATGATAAAACCTTGCAAATTGTGACAAGAGACTATTCAGCAAGACCATTTTCCCTTCGTCTGAAACCCACAAATCATCTGGTCTTTGTACGCATTGCATCCTAACCCAAGAACGGTTCTCATCTTTGCTGGCACGACCCTGCAACAATTTCATCTCTTCTAACGTGTCAATCACCCTCGATGCATAACCTGTACATGTCTCATTTTCTTTTTCAGGCAACAATTCCCATTGATCCTTAAACGATATACAGTTCAATGCGCAAAACCTTGCGACTTGATCCGCATATCCATTTCCCATTGAAACAAAGTCTTGTGACTTCAGGTGTGCACTTCATTTCACCACGGCTATTTCATGAGGTAAATGAATCGCATGCAACAACTCCTTAATTCTTTCACCATTTTTCACTGGCGAGCCAGAAGAGGTCAAATAACCCCTCTGTGACCATAGTTTGCCAAAATCGTGAACAATTTCAAATCCATACAGACTATTGGTATAGATAGTCACTCTCATCTGAGCAGAGATGTGGCAAGCTCTGGTAAGAGCTACCAGTTCAGCCACCTGAGCGGAATACACCCCTTGAAGCCAGGATACTTCCAGGATACCAGAAATCGTACATACAGCATATCCAGCTCTCAGCACGCCTACTAAGTCTCTCAGACATGAGCCATCGACAAAGATAATTTGGTCATTTTCCTCCATTTGGATATCTTTAATATCAGGTCTTGGTTTGGTGCACATTTCTGTTACCTCAAGACAATCATGTACTACATCTTCCATATTTTCAACCTCTGTATTTTCACTTGGAAGCAAAGATGCTGGGTTCATCACTGAACATCTCTTTAACGTTACATTTGGTGACCCCAGTATAATCATTTAATATTTTGTCAACCTTGCATTTGTCATGTGCTGCGTTTTTGTTCGAGTTAGGAGGATCTCAACTGAGTGAGGGACCATGACTGTTAGAGGATGTCCCAACACTATGTCTTCACACTGTGTGAGGCTTTGCCCATCTGCTGCTACTGCACGCAGACAACCCGGTAAGGCTGCTGCAACTAGGTCCAAAGTAGCTGAAAAATATGCTGCTGGTCGGTTTACACCTCCATGGACCTGTGTCAGGACAGACAAAGAACATGCATCACGTTCATGACAAAACAGAACAAAAGACTTTGTGGAATCAGGCATACCCAAAGCTGGAGCCCTACACATGCTCTCTCTTAACTCAGTGAATGCTCTCATTTCCTTCTCTCCCAAAACTATGGCATCCTGATTCTCCTTGACCGTCAGCCTCTGCAATGGCTTGGAAATGACTGAGAAATTTGGGATCCACTGGCGACAGTAACCCACCATTCCTAGAAACATCCTGACATCTCTCTGTGTAGTTGGGGGATTCATCTGTAACACTGCAGTTATTCTTTCTCTGGATAATTTCCTCAACCCTTTCTCTATCTGATGACCCAAATACTTCACCTCTTTCTGACAATATTGCAATTACTTTGGGGACACCTTGTGCCCATTCTTTCCCAGGTGATCAAATCGTACTTACACTCGTCCCTTGTTTTAGATGCGATCAATAAATCATCAATGTACTGCACTAGAGTCAATTGGAAAGGCAGTTCCAATGACTCCAAATTCTTCTTCAGTATCTGATTGAATATGGAATGTGATTCTGAAAACTCTTGAGGAATTCAACACCAACTGTAGACTTTGTCCAAGAATTTAAAACTGAAGAGAAATTGGCTGTCCTCATGAATAGGCACAGAAAAGAACACCTGGGGCAGATCAATTACTGTGAACCATTCTGCATCGCATGGAATCTGAAACATAATCACAGCTGGATTTGGCACCACTGGGCAACATTTCACCACTATATTATTTAACTTCCTAAAATCTTGAACAAACCGAGCCTTCCCACAAGGCTTTCTCAGCCCCATTATAGGTGAATTACACGGACTACTCAGCACCTCTTTCATGACTCACTGTTTCACAAAATCTGCAATGATTTGCGCAACCTTTATAAGGACATCTTGTGCCATATGATACTGCGGTAGCTGGGGGAACGCAGCATTAGGCTTCACATTGACTTTGAATGGCTCTACTCCTTTTAACAACCCTACTTCTTTCCCTGTCAAGTCCCACACTTTTTCTTGAACTGTTCCCTGTAAGTCTGCCGGGAGATCAGCCACGTTGAACATCGGAAAGAAGTTAATCAGAAGATATTCCTCATCTGTTGTCTCAGTTTCAGGCTCTGAGCCCTCTTCCTCCCCTTCATCATCACTGTTTGTCTGGGCCTCAATTCCCACATTGGAACAGGTGATTGAACACCTCGTCTTACACAATAAGTCCCTTCCCAGTAAAGATACAGGACTTGAATTGCAAACCACGAATCTGTGCAATCCTTGGAAAGTGCTAAGTTCAACCTGAACCGGATCTGTGATCGGGTTAGTCAGGAGTTGGTTTGCTACTCCCACTACCGTAAGTGTCCATTCCAAAAGGGGCAGTTTCAGAACCTCTGCGCTTCTGACTGTGGAGCGTGTAGCTCCTGTTTCAACCAAGAATGAAACCTTGTGACCCATTACCTTCCCCTGAACATAGGGTCCTCTCTGATCTACCTCTAAGGACGCTGCAAGCCTACACTCTTCACCGTCTGAAATCTCATCAGACCATTCATCGTTTATTCCATTCTCACCACGCAATGGGTACTGTTGCACGGTGTGATTCCGACTCACTCCTTGACCTGTGACCTGCTGAGGAAGCCTCACCTGTTGCTGTTCCATTGGGGCTAGAGGCACTTGCATTTGCTGTCTAGGTACCATTGGGACCTGCTGTTGCGCTTGTTGTAACTGTATTGGCTGTATTAGTGGCATCTGCACCTGCTGCATAGATTGAAAACCCTGCATTTGATTCACATTATTCTGAAAATTTGGATTTGGATCTTTCAATCTTGGCCCTCTCATGTTTTGGAATGAACTGACATCATTGCTTTGTTGAATAGCACCATCCTGCACCATCATTGGGCACTCCCGCTTCCAGTGTCCAACGACCCCGCAAGCATGACAAGGTAACATCTTCTTCATTCCCTGTGCATCGTTTTGAACTACTATAGTGTTCAAGTCTGGACTACGGTTCACAAAACCTCCTCGACCTCTACCTCTCACTTGCGCCTGAAACATCCCATTTCCCTGCGGCTGCTGCACCATCTGCTGTAGAAAACCTCCCTGCATCCCTGTCTGCGCTACCTTGATTTGCATCACCATCGCTTTCTCCTTCAACTTTCTCTGCTTCAACTCAATCTCGTCACTGCAGTACTTTGCATGCTGCAACACCTCGTCAATCAGCTTTGCCTTGCAGCAAATCAAATGATTCTTAATCTTCTGGCCAATCTCAGGTCTCAGCCCTTCCACGAATCTGAACACAAGATGATTCATGTCCTTCGCCTCAGTAACCTCTGTTCCGCTGTAATGCTTAAACGCCTTCAACAACCTTTCATAATAGGCATGTATTGACTCCTTGACTTCCTGAGCCGTTCGATCAATCCTTTGCCAATTAATATTCTTCAGCGAAACTCTCATTTTCAGAAACTCAATCACCTTATAATAATACTTCATCACATCAAGAGATGGCGCCCCTGTGTTTCTGTCCTTTGCTGGTTCCTCAGTCGGCCAATCTACGCTCCTTTTGCACTCATTCCACAAATCGGCTGGAACTATGATCTCAAAGAGAGTATTCAGATCTTCCAAAAGACACATCGCAAGTTTCACAAACCTATCCGTCTGCTGATACCACTCTATTGGTTTCTCCCTCAGCCTGGGGAAATCATTTCTAAATGACAGAATATCCCCTCTAGTCCAAGGTACAGGGACGAGAACCCCTCCGGCAGCCTCTCTCATTGGTAACATCTTTACCGTACCTGTATCCGGTAATGTTTTAGCTGACTGCTCTATGCAATCACTCTTCCTCTTGTCTCTTTTCTTTGCCTATCTGCCTTCCCATTTTACTAAGGCTCCCCAAACATGTGCACTCTGCAGTATCTCCTTGAGGTGCGCCTTCATTCCAGTAGACCTCATGTGTTTGAAATCCTTTGGTTCAAAATCTAACCTGTAACTCCTCTTCAAATGTTTGGTATTTTCTAAATCTACGCCATATTTGTCTGCCAAATTTGCCAACCTCTGGTGCACCGTGCTCACTTCTCTAGTTATCTTTGGACACAAGTACCTCAATTCAGCTTCTGTGTATGACTCTAGCCTGTTCACGCCCATGCTTCCTTCAACAAGTTCATTGGCTTCCATACCCAACCTCACAAGGTTCAGGTACTCCTCTCCTTCCACTCTCCCTGCTGCTACAGGAGCAGTCTGTGGAGTATTAAGCTTGTCTAACCAATCGGTCAGCTGTTGTGCTGTTAGACCTTGCAATGAGATATTCCCAGCCTGCACTAAAGGTGTCTGTGGTACATTCGCACTCGAGATCTGTGGTGTCAGCAGTCTCAAACCTGTCTGTCTCATGGCCTCTGGAGGAGCCCCAATCGGACTGAAATCTAACAGGGACCTAGATCCTTAAAATGTCGGTTCCACTGGAGTCGTTCCTTGGGAGCATCCTACGAACCCTCCCCTTTTCATATTTTGTGTCATTACCCCTTGATCGCATACACTAGGCTTTGCCTGTGCATACAATGTCACTGGTGGACCAACCGTAAAAGGCAAAGATATGGCATCTGGTGTCTGTCTGTTTCCCAAAACCTGTGGAAGACTAACTCCCATATTCTGGTTCATCACTGGTGTCATGTCTGACTGTGGTCCTGCAACCGAAGTATATCTCGGAATCATTAGCAGCTGTACCTGGGGCAGTAAAGGTGGAGTTGGCTCAGTCTGTATCAACTTTGGTCTCCCATATACTGGCTCTGTCGGCACCATCAGATTAGTGGTAGTCTCTAAAATGGGTACATCAGGGTAAAACTTCTGAACCTGTGGTGGTTGCAACTGAGGTTGCATAACCTGGGCAGTGGACACACCAAAACTACTCTGCACCGGGACTTGTGTCGAGACAGGACTGACCTGTGTCGGATTTATTGTCACCTTCTCTTGTGTCAAACCTGCAGGACATGCACTGGTACTCGGTCTATTTTCATCTACCGCATATGCGTCGATCATTAAGTAACTGATTAAGGAATTCATCATCATCTGAGTCATCTACCTCTGACCTGGGCTTCCTAACCTCTTTGTCTTGGGAAGGACTTTTGTCAGTCTTACAAGTAGCTTTCCTCCCTTTGTCTTCACCCTCTTGAGCTATCGCTGGAAACAGCCTAACTCCATCTATTGTTTCTCTCCTCCTAACTCTCTCTGCACTATCCCACCTATCCTCCGCTAGTGTCTTTTCTGCTTTCCTCATTCACCTCTCAAACTTCCGTTGCCGTATTGTCATTAGTTCCCAAATTGCTAACACCTCAAACTGTGCTGGTCTCGGAGGCGGCTTCAGATCATTTAGCACCCTCCGCAAATTTTCTAAAACCCTCAGATTGAACGTTCCATTTTCAGGAAACGCTAAGCACCCCTCTTTCTGCGTGGCTTTGCAACATTGCTTTAACCAAAGACATGGCGTGACACCCTTTTCTTCCATTACAATGTAAGCCGGTGTACCCTCTGGCAGTGTAACCACTCCTACACTCGTGGTAATATATAAGTTTCCCCTCAAAGGGCTCTTTAAAGCCTTGACAATTTCATCTTTACGTCTTTTATTTTGTTCACAATCAAATCAGGAAGTGACTTTAATTCCCAGAACTCTCTTCGCCTACCTTCTCAACCAATTACCTCTCACGGACGGCTGCCAATCCGTGCGCGACCCCACTCACTAATCAACCTATCACAGCGCGGCTCCAATGACGTCACACTCACACACACTGCGGCTGACAAAGTCTTGCGGATTGTCTTCCCACTTACGATTCACACAAATGAATGCAATATATTGCAAGCACCAACCAAATAAACTAAAATTTGCCGGTTTACTAAATGATAACACAATCGCTTCAGACCGTTACAGAGACTTCGCTTAGCCTCGGCCGCTACTCTCTTCTTCTCAGATCCCATACTCAAAAGCAAAATTTGAACCGCATATTTTACTCTCGACTTGTCAATGGATTATTGTTCTAGTGCACTTTAGAACTCACCAAATCTCCATTGAAGTTTTCATTCACTCACTTTGACTCATACTCGACTCGTCGACTTCACTATCGACCTATTAAACTGCACAAGTTACAACATAAACCAAGTTTCTCATACACTTATTAATATACTCCGGAGTCTTAGACCACGCAGGATCCGTACATCATCAACAACCACGTGGACAATTGTTGAGCACAAAGCACCACACTCACATGAGGTCCGCCAACTTCCCTACTCTCATACTGCTGAGTACGCCCACACCTACTAAAACAACATCATCTGGCCTAAAATCCTCACAAACATCATAATTCACCTGCGATATGCATAAGCTGTGCATGCACAAAACCCTACTTCATTCACACTGTCACTAGAATGCCAAGAACATACTCAAACTACCTTCAGCAAGCTCTGAGATTCCGGGAAAGTCATTTGGGACTTAGGGACACATCATCCTTCCAATTTGCATAATTGAAAAAATATAAATCCACGAAACCCAATTTATTCGGTACACCTCGCCTACCACCAAACCCTAAGGACCTCAAAGGACCAACCCCATCAATCTCTACCAAAATTGTTAATTATCACACTATCAACTCCATCAAACCGTGAGCTTTCGTACTGGGGCCCCAAAGGGCCAAACTATTACCTCTGCTACCAAAACCTGCGTCAGAGCCTTGATAAGTAAACTTACAAGGAGATGCGTTTAGGTCAACAAACCTTTGGACCACATTTGGGAACTTCCCAGTACAACATATTTTCTTGGCATCACCAATTAATAGATCAATAAACAATCAATATCAACAATCAATAGTCAATAAACATTTAATAAGAACCACACCAGTTTAGTCAAAAGTTAAGATATTTATTTCCCTATTGTTACAATCTAATATCACGTCTGTTAATCTCATTAGCAATAAACCACGCCAAAACAATCCAATCAGTAATCAAAGCGCGACTCAATCAATGCATCAGCTATATTCATTCAGCATTTAGGCACATCATTTATATGAATCAACTTAGCAAAGTCTCATTAGTACATGAATCAACAAAGCAAGAACTCAGTCATTTGTCTATTTGCACAAGATATTAGTGAACGCCTTAACTAACCTCAAATTAGCATTAGTATGTTGGCTTCATTCAAAACCTTTTAATGAACACAAATTTAGAAAACATCTGAACTAAGGCCTCTATCAAAATAGCAGTTGGTACCTAGAAAGGAAAGGCAAACAGACAATTACAATTTGCATTGGATAGTTACCAATCCAACAGATCAGCAAACAGCGTCAGTTTTCGTCCTCAGTCGATTCACCATCAGCAGAAATAGGATGGGGCAAAGTCTCAAAATAGCATAGCTACGGAACGGACTACTTCCCTCTGATGGAGGCGAAGTTAGCATCAGACAAGAATGGGGTAGAAGATGGTTTTAAAGTACTCAGAATAAACTCAGGAAAATGCTAAGGCAATAGGAATGACTAATGGAGATGGCAAAATTGAGAGAATTGGAGTGAAGTGAGCTGGTTTCTTCTTGGGTCACGCCATTAAATGAAAACTGTCGAACTATTCCCTAATTACTCATTGGATGAAGTTTGGTGCATTATTATCTCTATCCAATAATTCGGTAAGCACCTTACTAGAATTTTCCACAATTTGCAGATCTCATGTTGCGGAATGGTCCATGTTATTGATGTCTTCAACGGTTGGAATGTCAGGTAGAGAATGTTACACTTTGCGCTCCAGTCTGTGTCTTCATAGTCTTCTCCTAGTACGGTTAACCTTGCACCTGTTACAAATTACACTGTTGCATCTAGCAAGAATGTCGCCTTGAGCAAGCCGGTTCTCATGAGAATGAATTTACTACAGCTACACACACATAACTCTTGGAAAAATACAGCTTTGTGTCCTTCAG
Organism: Pleurodeles waltl; assembly: GCF_031143425.1. Taxonomy (NCBI): domain Eukaryota; kingdom Metazoa; phylum Chordata; class Amphibia; order Caudata; family Salamandridae; genus Pleurodeles; species Pleurodeles waltl. The sequence continues at coordinate 536,318,990 of NC_090449.1, read as the reverse complement.
GAAAACAGCACATTACACGTTAGAAATACAATTCAATATGAGGCCAGGCAGCTAGGCCCAAACTCTCGCTAAGCTAAGGCCCTCTGGTTTAATGAAGCAAAACTCTTAACACATAACTCTAATTATGATATACTAATACAAATTCAAACATTATTGCATAATAATTCAGAATTAATAAGCCTTTTCATTAGTCTTCGTATGCATTGGTAGCCACTCCCCGTGGGCACATTTCAATGTGTGCATTATTTTCTATGTTAACACATTTTCTATGCAGCTTCATCACACAATATATTGCAAGCTTTTCGTATTAATAGTGCTTTTAAAAGGCACACTCCAACACTCATCTTACAGGAATGATTACGCTCAGCATAGACACTCATCTTTCGTAGGCCATGCTCAGTCATGAAAGACTGCAATTCGCTTTCCGCTCGATATGATGCCCTGCACTAAGTGCATACCTTACTGTTAGTTTAATCTAAGGCTAATTGTATATAAATGTTTGGCAACCCAAGTGCTTAAGTATATTTTAGTTATAATGGTTCCGTGTTTGTTCATCTCATATAAGAATGACAACATAAAATATAACGCACCAGCAAATAATGCGTTGTTCATTGTCAAGGTAATATTTAATTATAAAAAATAAAAATAAAAAAAAACACTGATGAACATGTACTGCAAACAATGTTCAGTATTTGTATGTTTTTACACACACACACATACCATTCATTCATTATACGTTATAGGCCACATCACGTGGCAGAAGACTGCGAAATATATCATGGTGTTACTGTGAGATGAAGAAAGAGGGGAGGTGCTCATCACAGCCAATATCGGTGTCTAGCGTTTAACTCACGTTGTCTAATTGCCGGCAAAAGCAGATAATATATTCACGCATGGTTTCCTTAAAAGAGGGATATGTAAAGAAGAGTATAGCTAACTTGACTGAGCCAACCAAATAAAAACAAAATATAAATAAAACACTTGCACATAAAGAATTTTCCGAAGTGTTCTCGTTATGATTGTAGGGGACGGTTCAGACTCATTGACCCAAGACAATATAGATTTACTTTGCTCCGTAAACAGCAGTAAAAGTGAGTAATGCTGACAGCCTCCCCTCGCCGACGGCAACTGCTTGCTGTTTTTACGTTTTTTTTAGTTGGTACATGAACACCTTTTACATGCTTTAAAGTTAAGTGGAAGTGTGTTAGTTCATAATGTGCGCGAAAATAGTCTACTTGATTTCAGCCAGCCTAAAGCCTAGGATGGGGATTTTTTTTGTTGCCGTTTTTATATACTTAAGGCACTGGAATGCTTTACATGAGCACCAGTTACATTTACACATGGTCAGATTCAGCGGTGGCCGCCGAAGTCTAAAGGAGAGGAGTGTAAGAGGGGGTGGGGACAGGGTGAATAATATTTATATTTTTAAAAACGTACCTTGTCAATGATGACGCCTGCCACATTGCTCCTCTTCTCTCTGGTGTCCCAGAAGTTCCTGGGACACTAGCAAAGGCTCCCCATGCACTCCTGGTGCTGCTGTCATACTAAACCTACCAGAAGAGCAGTGCCAGGATTGATCTGAGCAGCTTGTTCTGCCGCTCAGACACTGCCTGGGAGTCTGTGCAGTTTTTCTAACAAGGCTGTGTAAACAGCCGGTTTGAAGAAACCTATGTGCGCCTGTGAGTTTGGCCGGCCTAAAATGGCAGACCAAACATACATGCGCACTTAAGTGCACAGATTACACTCCTCCTCCACTCTCCCCCTCTCACTGCCCAGCCCTGCCCCTCCCTTCACACACTGGCTCAGCTGAGCCACCAGCTGAAAAAATAAAACAATAGTGAAATATTGTTTGAGTTTTTCAGCTGCTGGTTTAGCCAGGGGGACAACTATCCTTCACCATTGTAAAGGAGCTGCCCCTGGTCAGATTCATTTTTTAGGCATGGGAATATTAAATGATGTGCCCAGAATCACAAGATGTTGAGCCAGTGCCAGGACTTGTGCCTCATTTTCAGTACAAAAGTCGACAGCTGTGGCTGTTAATTCTTCCAATATTTCATAATTTATATCATTTTACCTAGAAAATTAGGGATCAAACAAATATTGAGCACTGGCACTTTCATTAATATCCTCTAACAAAATCTTCAGGGTATTTAAACAATGTTATATTTATATGCAGGGCTACTTTAAATGTGACTTTGTCAACCAAATGAGACATCTCTCAAAGATGTTTATTGATGACTGACTGATTTCGCACTATCCATTTTTTGTCTTTGGGATGTGTTTGTAATTTCCTGCGAATAGCTGTAGAGGAAGGGAGACAATAGTAAAACATCTCCATGCCACAGTGAGTAAAAACAAGCATTAGCAAAGATTTTTCAATGTTTTTACATGTTGCACATGTGCTGCTGTGCAATATGCCTTAAAGTAAAGAGGAAAAAAAGCGCCATGACAAAGTCAATAGATCTCCCATAGGCAAAACCTATTGGCTGTGCCAATATTTGTTTTACTATGTTCAATCATGCTGTACATTCCAACGTATGCAGAGTTCAATGGGGCTGGCTGTAGCTGTTTTAATGTTTGAAAATCGCAAAGACATTTCTATGAGGTCATTACATGCTTCACCGTATTATCACGTTTTTGCTAAATTCAGGGGAAAAAGTAAAAATGATTTGAATTAATTTTTATCATAACATTTTTTCCCATTCTTGCATGCAGGTAATTGGCATTTTAGAAATGGATTAAAATAAACAGTTGAAGAAATTCTAAACTCTCCCGTTAACCTTGTGGGTGGGAGACTTTAATGTTATGGACTGCAGGCTGTGTATTAAAAAGATATGTGCAGCGGTAGGCCCTCCGTTACGGCGGTGGAGCATCGCCCCCACCCCGCCAGCAGCAGGAGCTGCAAAACCTTTAAAAAAAACAAAGTTAATAAACTCTGTTTCATTACCATTTCGTTTGTTAAGGGACGTGGGCCATGGGGGTGACGAGCAGTTAGAGGAGTGCACTGTGCACTCCCCTCAGTACACATGTATGTTTGTCCGGCCGTCTCAGGCCAGCCAAACACACATGCGCAGTAGGCTCTCGTTGCTGGGCTGGGGAGAGCATGCACACGCTGGGAGCGCTGGTTAGGCGCTCCTAGCCAATGCTGCGGCTGCTTGCCTGCACGAATGGGAGAAAGAAGAATGGCGCTGCGTGGCAGATCAGGTGAGTTTATATTTATTTGTTAAAAGAAATGTAATTACATTTTATTCCCACCACCACCCCCACACCACCCCGCCCGAGCGAAGTAAGCCGCTACTGGATTTTTGGTTTTACTGACTTGGGTGGGGTAGGTTTGCCTCCTTTTAGACATGAACCATATGGAGTATCCTTAAATAATGTAATCATAAAATATAATTTAATCTTTTATTTTCAAGGCAACACCCTCCATGAAGACATCTGAGCCCCAATAATTACTTGAAAAGGATCAGGGAGTGCCATCGATTTTATCCTTTTTACCTCATCCTTTAGCACTTCGGTCTGTAAATCCTAAATGCTTGGGTGAGGCATAATCCATTCACACTCTCCATTCATATCGGTGTGAAAAGTAAGCAGAAATGAAGGTGCAGATTAAACACTCTAAAATCAATGAGTGAGACTGAGATAGGATAGAATTAAACCTTCCAGGTTTTTGACAGACCCCTTGGATAATAAAGGAGCTGCTTTGAGACATGCCTAGATTGTTAGAAATATCACTCAGAAATCGTTTGTGCTTTTCAGTCTTTTTCTGACACCATTTGTTATAGTCGAACGGCGAAGAATAACAGCACACATGGAGAAGCAGTTGGTTCAACCAGGCTTGTTCAAATGAGCGTAAAAAGCTTTTAGCAGCCTTTAAAAAAGTGCCACGGTCTATGGACGAAATTAAGGATTTCAGGTCGAATTATTATAATAAGATTAAAAAAGTAGGGAAAAAATTAGAACAAGAGCCTGGGAAGAGCTGGAAACAAGTGCCAAATGTAAAGATGCTGGGGATTTCTAAAGGACTATTAACACCTCCCATTTCAGCCATTATACTCTGTCGACTCCAGAAACCCTAATTCCTGCTGATAATTGGGTGGACCACTTCTCAAAAGTGTTTAACCTCTCAGCTCAGTTCTGTCAGTTTTATATGTATCTGCGGCCGACATCGAGGGGTCTCATTTCACTAACTCAATCCAGCTATGGGAAGTAAGCGGTGTACTGCTTTTTAGGCTATCTGGAAAGGCTGTGGGTCCATATGGAGAATCGGTCTATGTTTGTAAATGTAATACAACCATCTGGCCTCCATTGTTGATCATTGTCATTCACACCATCACCATGGGCACCACTGTAGTCCCTATTATCAAGAAGGGAGACAAGAACCTCGCCTCCTGTTATCACCCCAGAATGCGCTGATGGCACTACCAATTTTTAAGTGAATGATATGTTCCATGCACACCAGGAGGACAAACAAAGATTACATGAAAATACTAAGGACCAGATTTGCTAACATTTGACCCAATGCAATGCAGCAAGACAAATTCCTGCGCTGCATCTAATGGAAAGAGCAGGAAAGTGCCATATTTACTAAGATATTACTCATTCCTGCTCTCTCTCTCTCTGTGCTGGTGTACTAAGTAATGCCAAGCACCAATGCAAAAAGAAGAGATGATGGACGGAATGCTGAACAAATCAAACATTCACCCACAGTCGCAGATCTGGGTTTAATCCACTGCTTTTTTGCTCACTATGTCACCCCAGTTTTGACCCAGTCATATGCAAATCAGTCTTGACCCTGCCCCCCCGGAACAGTTATCCCGATCTGTGATACTTCAAAACTGGTCTCAGGATGCTTGTTTCCAGTACAGGGAGAACCTGGTCTGGCAGTTCAGGCTGGACTGTTCCCATGGGGAGCAGGGTCAAAACTGATTTGCATAAAGCTCGGTCCAAACTGGGGTGGTTTGGTGACCAAACAATTATGGATTAAACCCTGATTAGTGATTGAGGCTGAATGTTTGATTTGTGAAGCATTCTATCCATCATCTGTTCTTTTTGCATTTGTCACCCTTAGTGGGAAGGGTATGTCCAGTCATGAGTCCTGTGCTTGCTTTGCCACCAGACTTAAGTTGACAATGATCCAACCATATACATATAAAATGTCATAAAAATAGCCACAGAAGAGGCACTCAGAGAAGGGTGGATTTGCAAAAAAGAACACAAGTTTTTAAATCAAGATGCTTTTCGCACTCTGCTCTATTACATCCTCCCCAAAATTCATAAAGACATAACTAACCCCCCAGGCAGACCCATTATCTCAGCCTGCAGCTCTGTGCTTGAGCCCCCAGCACAATACATAGGCACATTTTTTAAACCAGTGATATCGGATATGCAATCTTATGTAAGAGATTTGATGCACATGATAAATATATTAGAAGGAAGTGCCTACGATATAGAATCACATATACTAGTTATATTGGATATTGAGGCACTGTACACCAACATTCCCCAAAACGAAGCATTAGAAATCATGTAGATATACTTAGAAAAAAAGACCTGCACCACAAAAAGTTCCTACCAATTTTACCATCACACTGGCCTCACTATGCCTGAAAAGCAATTTCTTCACATTTGATGGAGAAATGTATCTACAGACAAAGGGAGTTGCCATGGGATGCAGCTTTGCTCCAGAGATTGCCAACCTAGTAATTGATTTTTTTGAAAACAAGTGGATCTATCCTGATAGCAATCCATTTAGAGAACATATAAAGAAATGGCTATGCTACATAGACAATAAATTAATGATATGGGCAGGCACTAGAGAATCACTCACGGCATTCCACAGTTGGATTAACAATCGCACACCAGATTTGAAATTCACCATCTCTTCAAACTCAATAAAGATACATTTCTTAGACTTATGTATTGGTTCTGAAGAAGAAACAATCAATGTTAATCTGTACAAAAAGGAGACAGACAGAATCACCTTATTACATTTCACAAGCAACCATCCCCGTAATTTAAAAAGAGAATCTGCCCTACGGTCAATTTTTGAGAAAACGCAGAAATTGTACCAAAAAAGATTACTTTGAAAATGCAGATCTTTTAACATCAAGTTTGATAGGGAGAGGCTACCCAAAAAAAGTAGTGAGGCAACCATGCAAAAGAGCCTGGTATACTCCCAGAGAACATCTACTAACTCCCAAAGAAAAAGACAAAACAATCCCATTGACATGTGTCCTGACCTACAACCTGAAGGCCAATCGAGTTCGATCTATCATTGAAAAACACTGGAAGATACTACATCCACTAGGCCTACAGAAACCCCTCTTTTCTTTCAAAAGGGGCATAAATATTCGTGACACCTTAGTACATGCCGCTTTTACAACAGATAAACAAAAGAAAGATCTAAGAGGTATGCTAGGGTTTCCCCCATTAATAGGGCATTTTAAATGTAACAGCTGTATAGCATGCAAATACACAGAAAATACAAAAAGTATAGAACTGACCGGTAAGAATCATCAACAACGCAAGTTTTCCAACTGCAATACAAAAATGTGATATACTGTATCACCTGCCCTTGCAAATTGATATACATTGGACAAACTACACAGCCAGTAAAAACACGTATTTTACAACACATGTCTAGAATCCAATGCAAAATAACCACTGCCCCACTCGTTGAACATTATATAGAGAAGGCTCACCAAGATGATGAGCTAAGGTGGTCAGTGCTATGTGTAGCAGAAAAACCACAGACAGGAAAAGACTATTCCACCATCTTACGCAAAGTGGAGGCTCGAATGATCGAAAAATATAACACTGCGAGAGGTGGCTTGAATGATCTAGACAAATTATGGTCCCTGATAAAAACATAAAGAATCCATTAGGGAAACAGGAGAAACACCAGTCTACATCAGCAACACATCGGAGGCCACTGATCCACATAGTTCCTAAACACATTCTGCATCCTTTCAATATTTTTGACAACACCATATCAGGGGATAACAACAATGAGTCCGATAACCACCAGCTCCCAACAGCAATACACTGCAGTCCACTATCTCATATAAGCCGTAGCACACATCAAGCACAGTGCTCACAAGCACTTACATCTTTTTTATGAACAAATAAAGCGGATTCTATTGACTCAGAAGTGCGCTTGTGTATAGAACTCTGCAATTACCTTGAAATTGTGAAAACACCCTTAGAACACAATCCATTTACAGGAAGATAATTACATGGGACATACACTTTAAGATGGCCACCACGCACGGCATGGCAACATGTAGGCCTACTCCTCCCTAGTCCTTCCTTACTTTTTACTCTCCTGTCCTTCTCCGGTGAAAGCTGGGAAGTATTTATATGCCACAATCGCTCGCGCTGCCACACACGCTGGAAGAATACATGGCACGCAAGCGGGAACAAACAGACAGCATTTACTAAAAAGGTATGGTACCAAGAATGAGAGCGTGCATTAAATGCACAAAAAGCTTTGTGTATGTCACTGAGATACAGATCCAGCATTGCTCTAAACGAGCTCTCACCAATATTTTTACAGTGCCCCCAAAAGAACGCGAAACGGTGAACTCTGGACTATACGCTACCCGCATAAAAGTAAGAATACACTTTAGGGGAAGCCTACTTTAAACAGATACATATAAATTGCGCTTTGACAAATTCCCTTATGATTGACATTGTCCTTTTAAGATGGATGGCCCACTACAATGAACATGTCTCCAAAATACCTGTAGCAAGCTTATAATCACTGTAAGTAGGATAATGTGCAGACCTACAATTAAATGTGTTAACGTGCAAGCATGCTTCTAAACAGCACTCTTTATGATTACAGTGCCGGACCCTAAAAAATCCAGATTCTAAAGATACGGTCAGTTGCTAATACGCATTAATACGCATGAATAACAGAGCACTATCAAAATAAAAAATAGAGTAAAATAATCAAGCAAAAACATGACAGTACACCTATATAACGCATGTTTTAAGATGTTTTAATGAAATAACCACAAAATGAAATGTGATAAATCCCAATGATGCACTTATGGTGCACACACACGGGTATATATTGGTTTCAAATACGAGTGATTTAAATATCAAACTACGATCACCTTTTTGAGAGAACACACAATCACGGTGTAGATGCAAAGGTGAACAGTTAAACAATGGCGGTTCATTAAATACCAAATTGTGATGTCCATAGACAAATGATACCATTATTAATTTGTGATACAGGCACTGAGTGTTACGTCCTGAAGTAGCCAGATAAACCACATAGGCCGAAACGCGTCCATTACACAGGCTTCGGAGGAATGCCCTTGGAATTTACAATCATGGACTAGAAAGGAAATAGATGGTACCATAAATACATAGGATGAATAAGAACCTACTAAATGATACCAAAAGACATTCCCTCCATTATAACAGACTGCTAGCCCAAAAGAGCAGCAGCATATACAAAGAAAGACTCCAGTGCAAATAACTTTTTTCCATAATTTCGTATAGTTTCATTTGTTAATGTTATGTGTTTATGTAAATATAATAATGGTGTGACCCAGTTGTATAGAACGTTTTTCCTATAATTCTTGTCAGAACTCACTAACACGGGGAGACTGTTGATAGAGAAAAGCCTTAAAGAACAGACCACCAATGTTGAAAATAAAATAGACAATAAGTGTCTTCGAGTGATTAATTAATTTCCTCGCTTAGGATTTATATCACTTCATAGATCTAGCTCGCATGTATATACAATTCGTACTACCAGACTTAAGTTAGCCTGGCTTATAAGGGATGATACCCAAAAACCTGTCCCAGGATGCTTATTTCCAGTCCAGTGAGGGCCAGCAATTCGGAATTGACTGTTCCCATGGGAAGCAGGATCAAGACTGATTTGCATATGTCTGGGTGCAAACTAGAACGGCATGACAGGCAAAATAAACTGTGAATTTAACTCAGATCTGTGACTTGGAGTGAATGTTTGATTTGTTCAGGATTCAGTCCAGCATCTGTTCTTTTCGCATTTAGTGCTAATGAAGGCACCCTTACGCCATGGTGGAAGGGTACCTAAGGTACAAGCAGGATTGTTTTTGTCTAGGAAGGGATAGCTTCCTGTACAAAAACAATCCTCAGTGGCATTTTCCTCTTTCTATGTGTTTTGCACAATGCAACACATTTAGAAAAAGGAAATAAAGAGGTGAAATAAACATATTTATCTTTATTATGTCTTTGTTAGGGTGGCATAGCATTTTGATGCATTCCTAGTTTCACTGCCCTTAGTAAATCTGGGAATGTGCCAAAATTCTTGGGTAGATGCATGGGAACACCCATACACACCCCAAAGAATGCCTTCCTAACACAGAGTAATGCAAGGCAGTGATTTTCGCTACCTTGCGTTACTCTGGATTTACTAAGCCACGCACAGCCACACAAAGTGGCCTTGCATGGCATTGTAAAAACCACTGAAGCCCTTGCATTGCCCTGTGTTATGTAATGGCTAAAGAAGGCCTTACTAAATCTTTTTTGCACTTTGTACAGTTTTCCTCAGAGATGGTTTTTAGTCCCTCTGTTTAATGATTTGAATATCAGGGAGTGTAAATTGGCAAGGCTTCTAATTTATCAGCTTCACTTGGAAAGTATTTGTAGCACAGTAATTAGTTTCATCCGCTCAGCCTTGAAAATGTGAAAACCTTATGAAACTGACAATTATTTACCTGTCTCTGATTAATGTGTTTTTTATATTCCACTGATGTTTGTAACTACTTATCAGAATGTATTATGCATTATGTGTATGAACTGCTGTGGTTATATGGCTTATCCTCAGTCCAATAAAGATTTTATGACTGACTGATCACTCACATGTTTCATAAAAAGTTTGTCTGCTGTTGGAATAAGCAATATGAACCTACTGAGCCTGTCTTGAGTCTGGAGGCTGGTATGGAATATTATTGAGCAGCTGTCTGAAGAACAGTGATGGCTGTCTTGCTAAGAGAACTGGAGAAGACTACCCAGGAAAATGCAATTTTACATGGTCCAGGCTGGCCTTCATTAGTTGAAACAAACTGAACACTGTAAGGAATTTAGGGGGTCATTACGAGCCGCCCGCCAGGCGGTAACCGCCGTGCGGCCGCCAATGCGGCCGCACTCACGCGGCCCCCATTATGACATTCCCGCTGGGCCGGCGGGGATGAGGCCGCAACATAGGAGCCGGCTCCTAATGGAGCCGGCGGTGTTGCGGCCTTGCGACGGGTGCAGTTGCACCCGTCGCGCTTTTCACTGTCTGCTATGCAGACAGTGAAAAGCTGGCCGGGGACCTGTTAGGGGGCCCCCGCACTGCCCATGCCAGTGGGCCCCAGGACACCCCTTACCGCCAGCCTCTTCCTGGCGTTGCTACCGCCGCGGTCGTAATAAGGGCCTCCGTACCGCCAGCCTGTTGGCGGTACGGACGCCACAGTACACCTGGCGGTCTCTGACCGCCAGGGTCGTAATGACCACCTTAATTGTTAACTGAAGAGGATCCACTTAGAATAATAATCACAAACCTTGTAGCTTGGCACGAGGCAGTCAGCCTTAACTTAGAGGCAACATGCAAAGTATTTATGCAGTACTCAAACAGTAATGAAATGAAAACAACACAAAAGCATTTCAAATCATTTTAGAAAAATTAAGAATATTTTAATAAACATGACAGCAAAACAATAAAAATACAATCAATAGAACAGGAGCTTTGAGTTTTTAAGGATTTAGATAAAAATAACACTGAGGTGCAAAGTGCCAACTGCAGATATCTTGTCACACTGAAATGGAGCAAAGTCACAAGTTCAGGCCACCACAAAGGAGCATGGGCCTGATACAGGACCATGCTTATCTTGCTGTGGATTTTAACTTCTGCCTTTGGTGCCAGGTCTGCTGGTGTTGCTTTGTGGATCCCTGTGTCACTCGGCATTGGTTTTAGTGAAACTTTCAGTCAGGAACTGTGAGACAGGGCATGGCTGGGCTCTGCCTCACTTGGTGTCGGATCTTATTAATCTTTTGGGTAGGAGCTGTGCTGTTCTATTAAGCTCAGCATCGTTCTGCTTTGGATCCGTTGAAGCTTTCATTCGGGGTCTGTAGGGCAAGGCTCTATGAGGCTCTGCATCCTCAGCATCAGACTCCATGAAGCTTTTGCTCAGGATCTGCATGGCGTGGTTTCACAAGGATCTGTGTCAAGCTGCTTGGCTCTGCGGGACTCTGCATCAGATCAGATGGAACCTTCCAGGAAGCAAAGAGAAGTGTACTCTGATTCGAGACATCGGTTTAGAACCTTGAGGAAAGCACTTGGGGTCAGGACTCACTCCCACAGAGGCTCAAAGAAGCAACCAGGTCATATCCGGTTGGTACTGGTCAGCTGGAAAGGATTAAAGGCTGTTGTAAGATTATTGTAACTCTGTTGTTCAAACTGGAGGTCAGCCAACTGATCATTGGAGTCATTTCTGGGGTCCTGGTTTTAAGGTAAGCTGGACCAGTCTTCCTTTTTTGGACAGCATGGCAGTCCTTCTTCCGAATTTTACCAGGTCCAAGAGTGTTCTGATTTCAGTTTCTGGGAATACCACTTTCAGGGCTCATAACAGTTTGTGAGTGGGGAACAACCATTTGTCTAACTCTAAAACTGGTTCTGGTCCATTCTTCCCTTTCCCCAGGGTGTGACTTCAGCCTGGCTATGGCTGGTTCACAGCTCCTCTACAGCAAGCCTGTCAGAAAGGCCTACATCTCTCCAAACCCAAGTCCTTGTCCACTGTATGGGAGCAATACCGATCATACTAAAGGAGAGCCATTAACAATCAGGTGACCCGGACACTGGCAGAAAGGCACAGTTCGCTAAGGCAGGAAAATTACAACTTTGTAAAAAGTGGCATTTTCTAAGTAGTAATTTAAAATCTGAATTGACCATTAGGTTGGATTTTAAAATCCTATTAGAATGAGTCCTTAAATCATTTTTGTAGCTACTTCCAAACTGAAGTTATGCAGTATAAGCTTTTATAATGTAACCCATTTGTTTATATGGGAAAGGCGGCCTTGCCACAGTGGAAAAATACTTTGGAGGTGTTCACTGCCAGGACATGTAAAACCTAAGTGCACATGTCATACTTTTTAAATACCATGCACCCTACCCCATGAAACTTTGAAGCCTACCCTAGGGTTGACTTGTAAGTATTAAAAAGGGAGGTTTAGGCCTGGCAAAATGTTTTTTTTTTTTTTTGCCAGGTCGAAATCACAGTTTTACACAGGCACACACAGGCTGCACTGGCAGGCCCGAGATATGTTCTATAGCGCCACTTTAATGGATGGCACAATGAGTACTCCAGGCCACTAGTACCATTTAATGCACAGGTCATATGCACACATACAACCATGTACTATGGACTTATAAGTAAATTAAATGTGCCAATACAGTGTATGCCAATGTTACCAGTCTTAAAAGAGAAAGTACAAACATTTGATCACTGATTACCAGAAGTAAAGAGCATAGAGTCCTACTGCCAGCAAAAACAGGTTCAGCAGAGAAAGTAGGGAAGGCAAAATATCCAGAGGAATACCATACAAATGATGGTCATCTTCAACAACCACAAATAGCTTAACATTATTAGATGCAATGCAAATAATACATTTGTGATGCTATATGCTCTAACGAATTGGCACAGGAGCGGCAGAAGAGCAACAAATAGGAAGGGCATTTTATGACCCTTTGTGGTATGTGCTCTGAATAGCACACAAAATGACAGAGGAGCAATCTTTATGTAATTAGCCACTGTATATGCCTGAGGACAACACCTTGGGTTGGCAAGTAGCAACCTCTAGGAAGGGCATTGTAAATCTAGTCCATACACAGGTAACTTTACAACCAAGTATAGGTATTGCCATGATGAGACTACTCAGATGAGTAACTATTAGGAAGGACACTGTCTTAATTTCATAATATGCGCTCATGGTTTCCCTCAAGAGTATTAGAGGTAACAATTGTACAAGTAGGAGTGTTGGCGGTACCAACTGTGCAACCAGCCATAGTGTATGCTTGAGGAGTCCACACAAGGCTGAGTCAGTGCAGCCCTAAGGAGTGGGTAATACTAGGGCCAATCCTGTGAAAATATATAGTAGGATTAGGAAGATGGAAAGGGAGTGTCAGAAGGAGGACATTGAAGGAAGGGATATGGGGAAACAGGGCACAGGTTCTTACCTTAGCAGGCACAAATACAAATGATGTCATAGGAAGATTACCTTAATCTCTCCTCAATTTACCTTCATACTCAAGTGGGAAACTCTGGGCGGAGGGGTTAAGATGAGGAAGCACTAAGGCAGGCCGACAAATCATCCGAGGACCAATTAGGAGTGTCACGGAGCAAATCATAGAAATAGGCATTATCAGTCTCAGTGAATGCTCTGAGAAATTCCCCATCAGTTTCAGAGAAGCATTGGATTGGAAGAGCATTATACAACCTGCCATGTATATGCTCAGAGGTGTTCAACCAAGGAGGGGCAGAAGATTTGTCATTATAAGATCAACCATTGCATATGCCAGTGGAGTCCGCACATGTGCAGCAATAAGGAACACACAGAAATGGCATTATATATCCAGATGTAGTATAGGATGGGAGGAGGCCTACCCAGGAGTGGCACAGGCACAATCTTTACTCAACCAGCTTCAGTGTATGTTTAAAGAGTTCACCTAGGGATAGATAATGGATCCTACAGGAGTAGAAGATATTAGGTCCAATGAGTGTGTAAACAGCTGCTAAAGTAATGGAGACAGAACCTGTAGTTATGGAAACTGCATTATTATTATTGTTATTACTGTTATTATTATTAGTATCATTATTATTATTATTATTATTATTATTATTATTATTATTATTATTATCATCATTTAAATCTTTTAGGAATTTACCACAAAACCTAATCTCCAGGGATCAACCAATTAGTATGAAACCCCGAAATTTGCTATTATTCTGAATTTTTAAAAAATTTATCTTTCTTTAACTGTTATATTTGTTCAGGAGGCTTAAGTTGTTTCACATTTGCACCAACGTTTCATAGTCAAAAATAAAAACGGACATATTTATGAGGTTGTGAGGCAGTACAGCACAATAAGTCACCTTGCTGTGCTGTGTCATAGGGAAAGGCAGAAATGCACCATATTTAAAATAATACAGCACATCCCTCTCTTTGTCCTTGTGCTGGGGCCATTTTAGCTGCTTAGAACAAACTTTTGCTTTGTATGGAGGTTTATTTTAGTGTTGGAAGGGGCACCTTCCTGCACAAAAACAATCCCCTGGCGGCATTACCTCTTTCTTTGTGTGTCGCAGAGTGCAGCACACATAGAAAGAGGAAGTAACAAGGAGAAATAAACATATTTCTCTTTGTTACCCCTCACCTGGGAAGGCATAGCATTTTGGCATATTCCTATATCTACCAATTCTGGTAAATCTGGGAATGCGTCAGAATCCTTGGGGGCTGCATGGAAACACCCACGCAGCAGCTATGGAACGCCTCTCTGGGGCAGAGTAACACAATACAGCAATTTGCGCTGGTTTACTCCAGATTTATGAAGCCACTCAGGGTCCCGCAAAATGGCCTTGCATGGCTTCATAAATTGCATTTTGGGCTTGCGTTGCACATGCACAAGTTTTGAGGTGAAAGAGCGATACAACTCTTTTAGTGTCCAGTCATCAAAGGTTTGGTATTTCAACAGACAATAATTCTGGGAAGAGTCGGTGCTCAACTTAAAAATTTCAAATTGCATAAGAAGCATGGCCTTTCATAAGAAGCACTCATTAGGCACTTTTTAAAAACTATTTATGCTGTAGTATTAATTACCACTGAAGTTTACAAAAACGTGAGGAGTGGAATGCTTAAATCAATCTCAGCCAAAGTGCTTATTACAAATTGCTCCAACCTGAGAAGTACAAGGCAATAAAACAGAAGGTTCTCCCTCTAGGGAACAGTCTTTAAATGGAAGCGGTGATGAAGGGCCCTTGTGCCTCACTTCTCCTCACTGATTGGTGCAGTTTGTGTAAAGAAATCAGCTCTTCTGGCTTGAACAACATGATGATCTCCTTTTTGGCCATTTGCATAGAGGCACTGTAATGGGATATGTTCCTGCCAATCAGGGTGCAGAAGTCTCAATGGATGGTCCCAGATTTGGAATCAATTGGGTTGGTCTCTCCCAGCATTACTTGGCCAGTATTCACCATATTATAGCCTTGCCAGACCATAGGCACAACCATGTATTTCACCAAGCCAGAGTAGAATGGGCGAAACTTCAGGTAAATGTAGTGCTGCTTGAGATCTCTCTTACAAGGCCCAGCCATCAGGTTTTATGCAAAGGAAGGTGCATTCTGTGATAACATTATGAGGCATGCTTCTGCTGCAAGGGAGTGCTACACTTCACCATTAATGTAAGCAGTGCAGGACGAGAGAGATCATCCCAGCCCATCATTATTTTTCACACCATTCCACCTCAGCTTCCTCCCAGACATATGCTAATCAGTCTTTATCCTACTCTAGTAGGAAGAGTGCAGCATGAGCTACTGTGCCAGGTCCTCCCTGAACCAAAGCACATGCAACCCAGGACCAGTTTCACCCTTATTCGGTCTCATATGTTGAGTATAGCTTGGCTCTAGTGGTACAGTGTGTACAGGACCCACGTCTGACCATACCATTCTTTTAGTGTGTCGCACTGAAGTATACAAAAAAGCGAAGGGTGGGATGCATGACTTCATCTCAGCCAATGGTATTAACTCAGGGTTGCACCCCAGTCTATATTTATTTTTCACACAATGCTACCTCACTTTGGACCCTGCCATATGCAAATCAGTCTTGACTCTGGTTTAATATGATGAATCCAGCCCAAACTGCCAGACCAAGTCCTCCTCAAACAGGCCCACAAGCAAAGCAAGTCAAGTTTCGCCATGATTTGGGTTCATAAGTCAAGTATAGCTTGGTTCCAGTGGGATGGGTATGTCTAGACATGTGCACCATATATATTGTAAATATTAAGGCCCAGATTTATACTCTGCGCTGATTAGCATAATGTTTTATGCTAATTCAGCGCAAACTTAACTCCATATTTATATTTTGACACTAGACTAATTAAACGCCATAATATTGGAGTTAAAGTCCTTTTTGGATGGGTGAACCCACCTTGCGTTAATGAGATGCAGGGTGGGCATTCCCATCCAAAAAATTACTCCAAGGCCCTAGCCTCTTATTTATCCTCCCGTGCAAAAATGGTGCACGGGAGGGAGGCGAGCCTAACTAATGGCGCTGAGCTTGCTTAGTACCATTATTTAACGCCTGGGTCAGGGCAGGTGTTAAGGGACCTGTGTGCCCATTTCCCTGGTGGTGCACCATTGAATAAGTCCACAGATGCCCTCCCCATGCCCCAGGGACCCCCCTTCCACACCAGAAGGACCGCCAGGTAGAGGTAAGTATTTTTTAATTTTTTTTAAAAGTCCCATTGGGGGCCCTGAAATGGCCCCCCTACATGGCACTGGGTACAATGGCCATGCCCAAGGGACCCTTGTCCCCTGTGCTGGCAATTGGGGTGGTGGGCATTACTTCTGTCTTTTATAAGACAAGACTCATGTGGTATGGTAGGTTTTGCGTCAAGAAATTATGCTAGGCTGGTTAGTGTCATCCCCCACCTGGCTAACGTAATTTTCCCTGACGTTAGCCCATCCTTTATTGCGCCATTCCATAAATAAGATGCCCGGCCGGCAACTTGGAATGGCGCTAGCCGGCGGTAAACCTTTTCTCGCAAGGATCAGATTTCAGTTTGCGAATGTGCACAAGCACATGAGTTTGTGAACATTCACAAATTTACAATACTATAAATATAGGATTTACTGCTGTGGAGCTCACAGCACTTGTATAGTTCTGCTTATGGTATTGTTAGACCTGTTGGGAAGGCACATGAACTCAGTCAGTTAGTCAGTCAAAAAATCTTTATTCAGATCTTTTTAAAGTATCCATAGAAGTGCATACATACACATTATATCAATGAATTAAAAGCAATAAGTACATTATCAGAGAATTACAAATAATTAAGAATCATTAAAAACGATTATTATAGCTGTTAAAATAGTCACTGAATCAAATATATTTAAAGAAATATAGTGTGGTAGATTGTGAAAATTACTGGCCAGTGTGTCAAGGGTTTAACAGTTAGGTCCATGTCTTTTCCTTTCTTTTATTGCCACTGCAATAAAACGGTAAATAACCATGCACACTGTATCTGACTGTAGTAATTGCAGGTAGAAGATAGCTTCATTGTACATCCTAATATTTAATAGCCTAAGAGTTGGAATTAAAAAAAAACTTTCTCTGTATAACTTACAAAATAAAAACATGTGTATTTGTGATTGCTCCGGACGCATGTCACATGGACAAGGTATTAAATCCCTGTGGGAATGCACCTATGGAGGATAAGCCACTAAAAAAAGAGCCAACCCCAGACGAAACCTTGTCAAATAAAATCTGTGGTGCCGTGGGACAGTGAAAAGATAGGGTTTGATTTTAGATTCAGTACATGAGGGAGATAAGCTGCTCCATGCCTTTCCCCAGATCGCGCCTCTCTCTATCGGCAACCATTTTTCCATAAAATTAATTTTTTACTTCTATAACATCCTGCTTGGCAATAGTTTCAGGCTTGGGAAACAGCTCTAATCAATTGAGGCAGACCAGAGAATCTTTAATTCACATAACCCACGTACACCTCTGTACTTCATCCAATCTCTTACAATCCATGAACAATGACTGAGTAAAGGCTGCTTCTGGTCTAATCCAAACAGACATCCAGAGAACTAAAGGGGCCAACTTGATCAAGTCCTCCATAAAAGCAAGTCCCAATTCTTCATGTGGAATTATGGCGGGTACGATTGGAGGGAGAGAAAGTAGGCTTCTCAAACATTTGCTTTCACTTATTTGCAAAGATTTTGCACCCATATATCCCCACAGCCCAGCTCCATATCTAGCAGTTGATGTAGGCCTTGCCTTATAGATAGTTGTAATGGGTTTTAATGGTGCACAGCCCAGTTTTGTAATAAATTTATGCAAAGCTGCCACTGCCTGATTATATTGTGTATTCTTGATTTCTCTGAGGTGATTTCATTTAGACTCATTATCAAAGGGGATCCCCACATACATTAAAGTTTTCACACAGTTCATACCTTCAATATAAAACTGAGACACTCTACTTCTTGGACAGCCACAAACCATAGTATAAGATTTTGCTTTGTTAGTGGACAGACCCAACACAGTCATGAACTCTACAAATCTTTTTAGCAATTTTTGAAGGCCCCTTTCCGTTCTGGCCATAAGAACACAATCATCGGCATACATTAAAACTGGTTGTGGTTTGCCAACAATGATAGGAGCAATCAAAGATTCCTCTACACCAGCTATATGCAATGTAAACAGAAAGAGTGCTAGAACGCATCCCTGCCTAACCTCTTTTCCGACCTGGAAGGAGCTAGTGCATTCCCCACTTACCCAAATGTGACCTTAGCTTCCACATTACTGTGAAGTTCCATCAGCAGAGATACAACCTTTGGATTTGCTCCTTTATTAATCAACATTGCCCATAATTTACTTCGGACCACGTTGTCAAATGCCGCAGCTAGTTCCATAAATGCCAGATATAAACACCCTTACTTTGCCCCAACATACTTTTCTCTAATCAGATGGAGATTCAAACATTGATCAACTGTCCCCACTGCCTTCCTGAAGGCATACTGTGACTCTGAAATGATGTTATTATCAACAGCCCATGCTTCCAGGCGGTCCAAAAGGATTCTCTCAAAAATCTTCGCAGTGGCATCAATCAAGGAGGATTGTTCCAGTCCCCCTTTTTAAAAATTGGAACAATGATGGCATTAGACCATTATGGGGGGGGGGTGCAGAGCTTAACGCAGCTCTGAAAACATTAACCAAAATTGTCACCCATAGTTCTACATTATTCTTAAAGAGGTCAGCTGGCACACCATCTGGTCCAGGGGCCTTAATAGGGGATGAGACCTATTTGCCAGTATCCCCTCACTCAAATGTATATACAGCTCCGCACTAACAGGATTATCAGAGCCTTTAACAACAGTGTTTTCACACTTTTCCACATTACATACATACATAACATACATACATCCTTGTAAAATGAATGATCCAACTCTGTTCTGGAATGTAGACCTCAACACCTTTGTTTGCATGAGGGCTAAAAAAGGGAGTTTTGACTGCTTTCCAAAATTGAGCCCCATCATTTGCAGCTGAGTCAGGAACTAACTTCTCTCATGCCTCCTCTCTGATCATCTTCTTCCTTGCTGAGACTGCCTTCTTATACTTAGCTCTTCATCTTATAACTTCTGTCGGATTCCTAGGAGTGGCCTTTAACTCTTGTATAAAATTGGAATGGGCATGTGTACTTTTTTTGTCAAATCACTTTTCTGGTTTAATTCTATCAGACTGAGTTGGAAGAGTTAAGTAAACCCTTACAGTTGTGCAGACATCTGCAAAAGCTCCCAGGAGCTGAGCTGGGGATGGCTCAGCATTTAAACAGGCTTCAAAAATCCCACTACAGAGGTTAAAGGAGCCTCTTTATCCACTTTTTTCCATTTGCATAGCACACCTTTATGCCTGTGATATTCAATAGGGTCTCCCATTTTCTATACATTTATCTTCTTAAGACCATATTCAATTGTTATGGCCAGTGTGTTATGATCACTGAAGCCACTGGGGATTACCTGAAAACACCCAGTGTTTACATCCATGACCTTGACATAATAATATGATCAATAACAGATCCATGCCCCTCCCAGTGAAGGTAGTGAAGGTAATCTCTGGGGGAATATGATTCAATAAGATATTGCTTGTCAATACTAAATAATAAGTCCTCATGAGATTATTTAACTGGTCTGCACAGGGTTATGAGTAAAGTGAGAATAATTGCAATCATCTTCATAAAATATTCCACATATCTTATCATCCCCCACAGAACAAAGTGAAACATTAAAATCCCCACCCCACATGATTATGTAATCCTTCACAATACAACATACCATTTCCTCAATGGCCTTGTCTAGGGCATGTAAAATCTCAACATTGGATCTCAAAAAATTATTATGATAAGAATTAAGAAGTAGCAGTATTGGACTACCCTTCACCAGTAGCATCACTAATTGATAGTATGGGGAGTCAGTTCTATGTTTAATCACTTTAGCGCCTGAGGTGATATTAATCAAGGTCAATAGGTCCCCACTACTTAGCCCAATAGGCGTTCACTTTGCCAGGGTTGTAAATGATTGAAACCTGTTAATGTGGATAGCTCTGTTAGCCCACGTTTCCTGAAGGCAAACTACCTGCTTATTTTTAATCAGGGCAAGCCAATCATTGTTGAGGTATTTCTCCCCAATACCGGCCACATGCCAGAATAACATCTGCCAGTGCTGCGTGGAGGACCCACCTCCCCCTACAGTCTGTGCAATAGAGTTTAGTCCCTGTGTATCAGATCTCCCACACTTTATTTTATGGTGCAGCAGGATAGACTTTTTCTCCCCAGATCTTTTACCCTCCACACCATCCCTCACATCACCATTGTGTAGGGAATTGCAATTATGCCCGTCAATATCGGCATTAGCCATTTGTGTCAGGATGGCCAAGTGGGTCGGAGTCAGGAACCCGCCTCTCTCCCCTTGTCAGTCTACTTTGTCTAGACAGGTGCCCAACGGTCCATAACAGTTCTTGGTAGGGATGAAAAATGTACTGGTTTTCCCTGGCTGACTACCCTCGGCTTGGGAGGGCTGCTAGAAATATCCCAGCGGTACAGCCTGGATATTGACATCCCTATCCTACATGGTGCCACACTCATTCAATATCCATACTACCTGCAGGGGATTTCTGAAGTTTACCTCCACACAGTCACCAGGGAGACTTCTTTTACTGTGACCCACCCACTGTACCCTCCTTACTCCAATAATACTGTTCCACTGACACTCACTATTAGCTTCCCCCAATGCTTTATTTAGCCAAAAGACCACTTAGTTTTTCAATTGCTAGTCCTGCCCAGTAATTTTATGAGACAGTGCTGGAACATTTTTTAAACACAATTACATAGGGTGTGCATTGTGGCGGGCACATGAACTCATTAAGCTTACCAATAATTTGGAGGTGGTTACTAGACACTACTCTGCCCAAGGTTCTCTATATATACTGGCCAGGCATATTTGATTAGCAAAGATGTCAATCACAATCAAATTATTTCTGCAAGAATTCCATAGTCATAAGGAATACTGACAGGGTGTTCCTAAAAGTGCTTGCATACATTATGAACACCTGCAAACTCACAGGTTTATAGATAGCTACAAGCACCTTCCATGGCTTCTTCACACTTATCTGTAACATACTTCGGGTAAGAGATGTGTGATATGGATGTGGATCAACATTTCTCTTTGTCAGAAGTTGCTCAGGTAAGGAAGTCTTTTAATTAAAAGAATATTCCTTGAAAAGAAATATAGATCAAAAATACACTTACATTTCTCTATTATTCTTATTCTCTGTGTTAAATTTTGTAATTGAAAACATAAAACATATTAATTGTTCCTTCCCTTTGAATTTTGTTTTATCAAAATATCCTTGTAATATGTAGAATTTGTGTGCATTTTCTGACACTTTAAATTATGTACACCAGGTTCAGTCAGGTGTGAGATACAAAGTATAGGTCAGTGCATGAAGCTGGTCCAACTGCCGAATATGTCATGACGTGCAGGGTAGGATAAATCTTAATGAAATTACTTTTTTGTCCTCATTCCACCTAGGAGAGTGCCCTAAGGGGCCCATGAGAAGGAGAAGTAAAGAGAAAGCCCTTTGCTTCATGTGTAAGATTTTCCAGGAAAGACTGTGGCAAGCTACTACAGTCCATGCCACTTTTGCTACTGTGATGTAATCATTGGACAGTACTTTGACCTAATGATTTCATGTGTAAGACTTAACCCAGGAAATGTGGCAGGACCATACAGCATCCGTCTGTCTGCTATCCAACCCACGCACATCCAATTTGCATATACGTTTTACAGCTGCCAGCCATGTCTACGGAATAGGTAGATTAGGACTTAGCTTTTCTCCCAAATCTCCCTCCTGGCAAGCAGAATCAAAAGGAATAGTAGGCTCCTTTAAGTTGGTTGAAGAATGCTATGTGTTGTCATATCAAGGCCAAATAATATAAGAACAGGGCTTACCTCTAATCTGTTTGAATGAATCTTGGATCTGATAGTACTCACAGTGACCAAAAATGTAGCAAGGGTGGAGCAGGATGCTAACATGCTTATCACTGGCATTGGGGCATCCTCACCTTTTGCAGCAGGGTACCTGGTTCTTAACAAACTTCACAGTCTTCTGAGGGGTGCAGTAAATCTTGTGGAGGGTGTAGAAGTGGTTTCTTTTTAGGACGCAGATTTTTCTATATTATATAGAAGTTTCAAAGATACTTGCCATATATACTGTAACTCTGACTCCGCATCAAATCCTCCTAGGACTGGTGCTCAGGCTTCAACTCCCCCCCCCCTCAGTGTTAAGGCATTCCCAGCACCAGATAGACACCGCTTTTTTCAGAGGCTGTGGATCCTGCACTTTCAACTCAAAGTCCTGGAAGCCCCCGACATCCCGCCACTCCAAATTGTACCAAGAGGCCAGTTGGATATTTAGATCTAGAAAGTTTCCCACCAGTCATTACATGCCACATCTCGAATGATCAGTCCTTGAACTGTCGGAAGCTGATCCCAGAAAGTAATATCTGCCTCTTTCAAAGGGTGACTTAAGTTGTCTAATAGGAACTCTGGGATACCCGGGGAGTCCCAAATGGCGGGGGGGAAATTTGAGAAAAAATTGATGTCCTATGTGCATCTGTATCTAAGCCAATGGCTGAGGGGTGCCCATGAAACTTTCAGCTGATCTTTTAAAAAAATGTGGATGTCTCACACTTATAAAGCAATCTTGTTGCCCCAAGGTTATTAATCATTGCCATCAGCTGCACTCCCCCAAGTTGAAGTGTCAGGGGAAGTCAGTAGCACCCTACAGTCCTTCAATTGGAAGGAATCACCGTATACCTTCAAATCGGGCAGCGTTAACCCCCTCTTCCTTAACTTTTTCCACAAGAGCCTAGCAGCATTAGAAGCCCAAATAAAGTATGTTATCCTCCCTTGAATGTTTTATTGGGAAAGAGAGAGGGATGCCATTAACAAGATAAGTCAACTTAGGAAGGATAGACATTTTTAATAAATTGTTGTTCCCGTAGATTGTTATTGGCAAATTCCTCCATTTAGCCAATAGCTGGTCAATACCCTTAGCAACTGTTCCCAGTTCATATAGCGGGATTGTGCCTAAGCTATGAAGGATTGTGATATCCATGTATTTAAGCTCAGTCTTAACAACAATCTGTATTGAACAGATGTTAGATTTGGCCTTATTTATTCTATACCCTGAGAAGTCTTCTAACTCCCCGATTAGCTCTTCCAGTGTGTGGATAGCCTTGACCTGACCTGCCATATAGACTATGAGATCATCATTGTACAAGGCTATCTTGTTCCTAAATCCCTGGGAGACAAAAGGAATTATCTGCTGGTCCAACCTAGGATACTGTGCCAACGGTTTCAAATACATATCAAAGAGGAGTGGTGATAAGGGACAGCCTTGCCTGGTGCCTCTAAATACGGTACACTTTTTTGTTGGATACATGTTAAGTAAAATTCAGGCAGAGGCGGACCCATACAGATTTTGAAGTCCTCAATAAATTTACAGCACAACTCCAACACCTTCAAGATCTCCCAAAGATATCCCCAGCAGACTCTATCAAAGGCCTTGCCGGCATCGATTGTCACTACTGTCAACTAGTCCGACTAAGTTGTTGTAAGGTCTATAGACCCAACTAGGAGATGCGTGAGCTTATGTTTATGTTTAGTTTGGACAAACTAAACACAAGGAGGGATAACAAGCTCTTACACGTCTAGCATAAACGCTCCCTGAGAGACCATGTAATGGAAGGGTATGCAGTTCCTCAGGCAGGAAAAACAAGGGAGAGGTAGGAGTGGAAACTGAGAAACCAGATCGGGGATCAGATTGCTCAGAAGCAAGGGCCCTTAGATACCCAGGTGGGTATCATTCTTCATCATTGGGTGGGCAGCTCCTTGTTGGGCGGTGCTGCAATGCCCAGCCGGACCCTCGAGGGAGCTATATGTCTTAGGTCTTTATAGCATAGGATCCCAATGTGAAGTGTGGGCGATGGGGGGTTCTGAGTGTAGATTGGTGTGAGTTAAATTACAAAATAGCTAAGAGATGCCCTAATGAGTTTTAATAAGTGGATTATTTTGTTATGGTTAAAAGCAATGAGTGGCTGAATGTGGCGGTAATGATCCAATGCAGCTCATATGGTAATGTGTATAAAGGTTGACATGTTTCTTGACACAAATGTTATTATAGATCAGGGCAATTCCTGAGGTCAAAACACCTAATCTACTCATGACTGGGGAAGAGTTAATGTGGTATTAGCAAAAGTAACCCAATTACATCAAGTACATGTCACTACAGTATAGTATACCTGGGGATATCTAAAACTCGACCTTAATTTGGTCAGCTATTGACCCCATAGGTGATGCCAGAGTTCGTTAGCTACAGAATAAAAGATGTCCAGCTCCCTAAGTCAGCGGCAACATACACCACTCTGCTATGTTAGGACAGGCCTCCTTTTGTGAAGAATGTGTAGCTGACCACACTCTCAAGCCATGCTACAGTTACTCTGCCCATTATCAAGAGCAAGTGTGTTTATTAGGAGCACATTTATAATTGAATGTATTGTCAAACATGGAACCATAGGGTACTCTAGGTATTATTAAGACTAAAGTTTGAGTGAGTCTGTATTATAAAAAGAGGAACTCTGAGCGTTGTGGCTGTAAACAAGAATAGAGCTTTAATTAATGCTGTGACCTATTTATAACCCGACCTCTATGTAATGCTAATTAAGTCATAGGTTGCACTATACTGCAAATAGTCACAGCTGGCAGCACCTAATGAGGGGGTGAGTGGATTTCATTTGTCTTCAGCCTGCATGTAAAGCCTTTATGCATATTACGACTTGCCTGGCTCCCAAAAGATCTCTTCTCCCTCTACATGAAAAAGTCTGGGATCAGCCTAAACAGGTAGTGTCCAGAACTGCCTGCCAGCTACCGACTTGCCATTTCCTGCACCAGACTTTATATGTGGCAGAGAAGGCACATTCTTAGCCCACTACTCTTCCACAGCTGTGGACATTTTGATCAACTTAGCTGGAAGGAGAAACAAAGCTGGTGCTGTACAAAGTGAATGCTGACCTGCTTCATTGCACATGCACCAGCATCCATGCACCCAAAAACAATGACAGAGAGTGGTGCAGAGGTGAAAGAAAGAGACCCATTAACTACAGAAAAAATAAGAAGCGAAAAGAGATAGAGAATAAGTGGGCGTACAGAATATGGAATGTGAAGCAGCTACAATGCAGGAACATTGCGCTGGAAGCCAAAGAATACTTTATGAGTAGGACTCTAACAGGGGTAATTGTCTGCAAATGAAGGACTGTATTTGATTCTCTAGCTCCCTGCATTCCATTCCATGACCAAATATAATATACAGTCAAGACAAGAATATCTTTATTTCAGCACAGGGCCGTAAAAGAGCATAAAAAACACGAAAGCTACAAATATTACATCTCACATGAAAATATTAATTCAATTGAAAACAAGTAAAAGAAATTAAAACATTAAGAAAGTTCGAATTAGCCTGTTACCATCTTTTCCCCATTAAGCCTCTACATACACAATAAAAACCTAGAAACTGCAAACACAATGCACCTCCTGGTGTCGCTCCTAAAAACTCGAAGAACAACTTTGTAATGCGCAATCCCCAGATTACGGCACAACTGGAGTATCCACTTCTTCTGTACTTAAAACAATAGAACATGCTCACCCACCTCATCTGGGCAGAAAGGACAAGCAGCTGATGGAACCAGAGTAGTGCATCCCCATATAGTAGGAAAGGACAGAGGTGTAGAATTCCAAGGTGACACAATGTACAACGTTCTGGCGAAAGGTGGCTCCTCCTTATCCAGAAAGGATTCCAGAGAATACTCCATTTTGAACTCCAGAAAGGAAGCTGTTAAGGTTCCCATAATGAAGAGGCTCAAGACCCGCTGATCTACAAAGTACCAATATGCTCTTTTTAGATGCAGTTTAGAGATGGAGTGGGATCGACAGGGCCAAAAGAGAGGCCGCATAGCCCTATCTGGCTTAAACATTGTCCCACAGCTTTAATCCACGGAATCTTATTAGCCCAGCCACCCTCCTCACCTCAATAAAAGCCCTGCTAAATAAGGTGCATTCGGGAACAGTTCACAATCTCCCACAAAACAACAACATTTAAAGTCATATAGAAACTAGAAAGCTCTGAGTGCTAGCATTGGCAGATCTCTGGTTTCATTAATACCAGCACTTTGAATGATTTTGGATATATAAAATAAAAACAGCCAACAGTTGCTATGATTATTAAGAAGGCTAATCAAATTCTTCAAAGGCAGTTTTGACTCAATCTTCAACCTGATATCCACGAACTCCTTTGATGATGAGATTTGATATTTCTAGCCCGCAAAGCAACCAATAAGGTCAGCCCTTTCCTAATTATCATGTAACAATTATGGAGGCTTTCCCTTGTACACTACTACTGCAAAGTCTCTTGGATTCATTACTGACAACAAGCTTTCATTGAAGTCATAAACCAGGTGACGGTGTGTCCAGGCCCTTTGGCCAACCCCCGATAACCAACCTACCCTGCACAGCGTTTGGCTGTGGCAGCAAGGGTTGACCACAGAGCCTGGCCTGTGGCCGGGCTCTGCACCCAACCCCCTATAACCACCCAACTCTGCACAGTTTTACCTCTGTTTCTGCCTTCCTACTTGGTCCTTGTTTGTCCATCTCTGCCCGTTTCTTGCCTTCTTTTTCTGCTTCTCTGCCGGTTTGTGCATTGTTTCTTGTCCTCTGTTTGTGCCTTTCAGCTCGTTCTTTGTCCTCTTTATATGTCCTTCTGCTCATTCTTTGCCCACTCTTTGTGACCTCATAGCAAGAGCCGTCCCGAGGGTGTGGCGGTCCCCCAGGCCATCATTGGCTCCTTCAAAAAGTATAGCCCTGGGGAGGTGGTGGTCCCTGGGGCTACAGGACCCCAAAAAGGACCCCCTTCACTTTTTTTTATGTTTTCCCTGGGGAGATGGTCCCTGGGGAAGCAGGGGAGGGGCCACGCAGCCCCCTGCACTGAATATTAAGCAAGCCCTGGGAAGTGGGCAGTCCCCATTATTTAACTCATAAATCCCCAGGGAGAGGTGGTCCCCAGGGCAGCAGGGGGCAGGCTGGCCCCCTGCATGGTAAATTATTAAAGCCCCAGGGAGGTGGCAGCCCCCAGGGCTGTGAGCAAGGCTTACGGTCCTAGCCCCAGGGAGGTGGTGGTCCCACGGACACAGGCGGCCATGCTGTCCCTCTACACATAATTACAGCTTGGCATCAAGGAGGTGACAGTCCCTGAGGGTGCGGGGGCCAGGAAGCCCTCCACACTACAGTAAAAGAATGCTCTCAGGACTTGGCCCACCCGGGGGCTTAAAAAAGGTGAAGTGTGGGAACCAACTCTCAGTTTAAAAAAAAAAATTGCCATATCCACCATGACTCGCAATGAATGCTTTTTAGCCTTTGGGGGTTCCTCTGGGACCCCACTACCAGAGCTAAGGGGTCAGGGTGTCTGTACCCTGGCCCCTTTTCTTTTTTTTGTTGCATTTTTTCTGAGACTCAGCTGCTGAGTCCCAAGATGGCTGCCAACACTTCCTAGTTGAAGTGTTGACAGCCAATGAGATCTCAGCATGAGATCAGGAGGGGTCACAAATTCATTGCATACCTATATATACACATTTATTTTCCTCTTAATTTTTCACAAAACTACTGAACAGATTTAAACCAACACAAAACAAGGTGGCTTTCTGGACCAGGACCTACCTTTTTGCCAAATTTGGTATAATTACATCCAGTAGTTTTGGCAATATTGCAGTTAATTTTTTCCTATAGAAAAATAAATGGGGAAAAAGTGTTTTGGGACCCCCCTTTTTCTTGCCCCCCACCAAATGGATCACTCCAAAACTTTCCAGACAGCAGGTCAAGTGAGCATCGTATTTTCTTTCAAAAGTTTGTGAAGATTCATCAAGCGACATCAAAGTTATTAGCAAAACAAAAAGCGCTCTTTCCATAGAAACTTGGTCCTAACTATAACTACCTAGTCAGCAAAGGGTTGTGCCCAGTCAAGGTCCCAAAAAGTAGTGCCTGGCTCAAACCCTGGTAGCTTACCAATGAGCAGTCAGACTTAACTCAGGAGACAGGTATGTAAAGCATTTCAATACACTAATAGTAAATAGGTAAGACACAACACACAATAAAAATCCCACACCGATTTATAATATTAATTGTATCTTTAAAATGACACCAGAATGACAAAAATCAAACATAGGGAATCAGATCTATTAATTTTGAAAGAATAAAGGTAATTAGCGCTTAGAATGGAATAGAACTTAGAGGGAAGGTTGCACTGGACTGGGACACAGTCAAGAGTTCGAGCTGTCTGCAATGTAAGACTTCACACTTACTTCCAAAAGTGTTTCTTGATGCAGGAAAGTGTTGTACAATCCCAATCCAAAATTCCAGAATCTCTGAGTAGCTTCTTGGGATTTTGGGACTACAATTCCCACAATGCACATGGCCAAATCCTTGCAGGTCCACCGGATGCACTCCAGGCTGAAGGCATTTGTGGAAGTTTGATGAAGGGAAGTGGTCCACAATCCCAATTAAATGTTTCAGAACCTCTGAGTTGCTTGTTGGGACTTTGGGACTACAATTCCCACAGTGCACCTGACCAAATCCTTGCAAGTCAACTGGACACATTCAAGTCTGGGGACTTTTTTGGAAGTTACTGCAGGGAAGCTCTTTTAACCTATTGCTTCAGGGAGTCTACACCTCAATCCATTCTGAAGCAAGGCAAAGTCCTTTGTGCTGTGGTTCCAGCGTGCATCAGCCAGTCCTTCAGTGCACAGGCCTCTGGGTTGCAAAACAGGGTTTCAGCAGGGCAGTCCTTCTTCTTCTTGTGGTTTTAGGCAGCAGAACAGAAATCCAGTGAAGATCAACCCCCTTTATTCCATCATCTTGGGGGACAGTCTGTGCGCACTCCTGTCCAATAGGCTGCAGGACGCCACCCACAGAAATGAAAACTTCCGCAAAGTGTGGCATTTACTTGTCCCATAAAGCACTGCACTTTCACATTCCATGATGGTGGATTTCTTTCTAGAGGAGTAAGATCTAGCTAAACCAACCCCCATGTGGAGCTCATTACTGTCAACTCCTCCTCTGGATATCTGAAAATTCCTATGTTAAGCCTACCATCTATCTTTGGAGTACAGGAGTGAGAGGGCAGGCCTGGTTACATTACTTTCTGATTGGTATCCTTTTGAAGCCTCAGCTTGCTTAACCCAGCCCCCTTCCTTGCCTGATTCACCATCTGCCTTCTAACCCCCATCAGATAATCTCTGCTTAGAACAGGCCACTTATTACCTCATCAATACAACCTGCATAATCCTGTGAGGGATGACCAATCAGGAGAGATCCCAGGCAGGCTGGAATTTGGCTTACAGAACAGAAAGTCACATGACTTATTTTATGTATATGTTCTGATAAATTCACTAATGAAAAATTGTTGCATTTATCGTTACCATTTGCTTGAATCCACTTATAATATTTGTATGGGTTTTCATTGCCACACTTAGAATTATGAAATATATTTCCATTATAGCCTAAGGTGCTGACGTTCTACAATGGGGAAAACAAAAAAGTGTTGTTCCCTCACTAGGGCATATATAACATATTTTATAATGCCCCTGCTTATAGTTACATAGCATCCACCCCGGGTCATCTAGTGTAGACCTTGGGGTGACATACGTAAAAATAATGTAGATTAATACTTTTGAAGTACCTTTAATTCTAAAGACAAATTTGCATACTCCAAAAACCAAAGGTTACAGTGACGCTATAGTGAGGGAATAGAATTAAAAAAAACATAGAAATTCACTTAAAACACTAAAGGTAACAGGGACTTACATTTTAAATGTACCAAACCATAGAAATTCACCAGTTATAGTGAGAGTTATCGCAAGTAGCTATAACTTGTGTCCTAAGGTAACTATAACTCGCACCCAATCCATGTACAGTTTGTTCTTCAATAATTTGAGTGGTAATGTCTAATTTATATTTTTAACAATGTTATAGAAGTTGTCATGAGTGCCGTAACATCTGGGTAATTAGCAGTGCATTGCGAGGGTGCAAGTATATTATGGCTTTCAAGATAGCTCTGGAGATTAATGTTCGGTCTGGAGAAAGATTGAAGTTATGTCTTGCAGAACTTTTCATTCATCATAAGGTAGCAGAGAGGGTTAATATGCCTGCTTCAAAGAACATGTACCATGCAGATCACTAAGTGCATTTAATATCAATAGGTCAGCAGCGTACTTCTTTTGGCGCAGAGTTCCTTTTGTTATTTGCAGATTATAGGTAGAAATCCTAATACAGAACAGATAGGTTTTACCTGTCATTAAAGATCTCCAATTAAAGCCCTTTACATGCTATCTGGGACCGCGGGGGAGCCACAAGCCGGCCCCTGCAGTCCCAGCTGGCTCCTACCTCCTGCAAGAGTCGGCATTGCTCCAGGAACCAAGGAGCAGCTTTAAGTAGCAACTCAGTGTCTCCTGGAGCAATGCTTTCTGACAACGGAACCCAATTGACAGGTCCCTCTGTCAGAAAGTGGATTTGTTTGCTATTGCTTGGCGAAGCAGTCAGCTCCTACCAAGCAAAAGCAAACAGCTATGTCCTGAGGGTGGGCACTCCAGGACAAAGCAGGACCCGGCCCGGGGGGTTTCGTCCCCAGGGCCATCAATTGCTCCTTGAGTGGGGCCGTGCAGATCCCCTCCTACAAGCTTAGCCGTGGGGAGATGGTGGTCCCTGGGCTGCAGGGGTCTCAAACAAACCCCCTTCACATTTTGATTATTGCTTCAGGAAGGTCATGGCCCCCTGGGTAACGTACGTTCCGGGGAGGTGGTGGTCCTCAGGGTAATGGGGAGGCCAACAGGCCTCCCCCACACAGACAAATAATTTTGTCCCGGGGAGGTGGTGGTCCCCGGGATGTTGGGGGCTGCGCGCCCCCCCTGCACATATATTATGCATCATTCTGGGGTAGGGACAGTCCCAGGGCTAGGAGGACCAGCCACCCCCATTTCATTGAATCAATGCCCCCAGGTTTTGGCCCACCCGGGGGCTCCAACAAGAAGAAGGGCAGAATCCTGCACTTTGTATATATTTTTTTAATTTTCACCAGATCCGACGCAAATCATGGGAGAAAATTGTCAAAAATGCTTTTTATCTCTGAAGAGCTACCTCTGGAACCCCACCACCAGAGCTAAAGCATCACGGTGCCTGTACCGTGGCCCCTTTTCTTTTTACTTTTTTTTCTGACTCAACTGAACCGAGTCCCAAGATGGCTGCCAACCCTTACTGGTTGAAGATTGGGAGGGGTTGCAAATCCCCCTTTTTTTGCCCCCCCTCAACAGATCACCCCTAAACTTTTAAGACAGCAGCTCATGTGAGCATTGTATTTAAAGCCCTTTCTATTGAAACTTGGTCCTAACTATAATATAGTTATAAAACGTGTTATATATTATATATTTTAACAATGTTATACTTAGGAAAATGTTACTTAGGGGCTGATTCCGACCCTGGCGGTCCTTGACCGCCAGGGCCGGGGTCGGCGGGAGCACCGCCAACAGGCTGGCGGTGCTCCTAAGGGCATTCTGACCGCGGCGGTCTGGCCGCGGTCAGACACGGAAAACCGGCGGTCTCCCGCCGGTTTTCCGCTGCCCTGAGGAATTCCCCATGGCGGCGCAGCTTGCTGCACTGCCATGGGGGATTCCGACCCCCTCACCGCCATCCTGTTCCTGGCGGTTTTGACCGCCAGGAACAGGATGGCGGTGAGGGGTGTCGTGGGGCCCCTGGGGGCCCACTTAGAATTTCAGTGTCTGCTTAGCTGACACTGAAATTCGCGACGGGTGCTACTGCACCCGTCGCACCCCTTCCACTCCGCCGGCTCCATTCGGAGCCGGCATCCTCATGGAAGGGTGTTTCCCGCTGGGCTGGCGGGCGGCCTTTTGGCGGTCGCCCGCCAGCCCAGCGGGAAACCCAGAATACCCGCGGCGGTCTTTTGACCGCGCAGCGGTATTCTGGCGGCCCCAGCCAGGCGGGCGGATACCGCCGCCGGCTGGGGTCAGAATGACCCCCTTAGTCTTTCTATGCAAACCAAACTTCACAAATTCTAAAGTTATGGTTATATCTTACATTTATAATTTACACATTTCCTTTAAATTTTTACAACTTTATTTACTCTATATACACAAACCAAATTTAAAGTGCACAAAATTGTAAATTTCTAAACTTATTTTTATCTCTAGTACCCAGTGATGGTAGCCACTGGGTAGTTATAGTCAAGTCAGCATTTCCTTAGGAAGTACCTTTTTTGTTTTGCTAATAACTTTTGCGCCGTTTGAGGAATCTTCACAAAACTTTCCAATAAAGTGCTAATATTTATCAGGTTTATGCATCGAAAGATTTGAGGGTGAATTGTCAAGGAAGAACAGAGAAAAAGGGGGGGTCACAGGATGCAATATCGCCATTCATTTTCCATCAGTTATTTTCTGAAGAGTTTTTGCAAAAACTGCTGAACAAAATGACACCAAATTTTGCCAGGAAGCTAGATTTGGGTACAGAAAGCACACTTTTGTGATTTGGTGCAAATCTGCTCTGTAATTTTTGAGAAATTAAGGCACAACATTTTTGTATATCTGAATGGTTGAGTTTGTGGGACTCTAGAGAGAGTCCTTTGAACCCAGTTTTAAAAAGTAGAGCATTCTGAATGACCCAAGGGCTATATTTCTCTCAGGAAAATTTGCTCCCACAGGAAATTCGGTCTGATTGTGGTGTGCAACTTGTAGAACAATGTTGCTGGCTGCCTTTACAGGACTCAGGGACCTGGTCTACTGTCCTGGAAATGTTTTTTAAAAATATACTTAAGGCCACCGGGAAGGGTTACCCTGCTCTCCTAGCCCTTGTGGGCCCTTGAGACTCTTGCAGAATCATGGCAAAGAAAATAAGAAAATGGTAGCCTTCCATTTTTTTAAACTATAATTAGGCAGGGGGACACTTCCCCTGAGCCCATTTTGGGCCCTCGGGCCACAACCCCTGGGGCCAACTTATAAAAACAGGGGAGGGGGCCAGTGCTTCTATTCGCTTAGCCTGAAACAGCCCTGTGGGTCCAATCCCCTGGGGTGTTGCGGCGTGGCCTACCGCGGCGTGTCCCGAGGCACCAAATCGGAACACGCCAGCGGCCGCGGTTCATCTTTTAGGCCACCGAGCGTGCCGCTTCCCCTTTTCCCAGTGTTTCCTCGCACGAGGCCCTAGGTTTCACATCAGGCCTTGGCGAGCTCGGGATACGGCATGGCCTAGGAATTAGTTATGGCCCCATTCCCCCACTATGGCACATGCCTGTTTTTTTGTTTGTCTCTGTTCTTTTCTCTTCTGTTTTCTTCTTTTTATGGTCTGTCTCTTTTTGGGTAGAGCCATGTTTTTGCTTCTTTTTTCCCCAGGATGCCTTTCTCTTCCCTGAATGCATCAGGATCCCTATCTAACATGGTGACTTCGTTTATATTTTCATACTGTAGTTTTTCCCAAACTAACATGGTGTCTTTTCCCTTCTTGCATGTCACTTCCTGTTTTTGGATGTATAAGGACTTAGACACTTGATCTCCTTGCGCTGCAACACTTTCTTTTGGTGGTGATCACGCTCTGGTTTTTCCAGCCTTTTTTCTGCTTTTTCTGGCTTTCCAGTTACATTTTTGTTTTTGAAAACTTACCTTTGCCTTGTGCCTTTGTTTTTCCAGGGAGTTCCAGCCTTTGAGGTTTTTCCCTTCGGGTTTTTTCCTTAGGGACTCCTTTTGGAGGGCACGGACTGCCTTGACGTTTCCTTGTCAGCAGCACCGTGGCAACCAAAAAGGGTCGCCCATATCTTGGCCAAGGCAGGACCTACAAGCGGCAACACCATCCTACAGACAAATTTGGTAAGCGACGAGTCACCTGTGACATGGGGTCAAATACTTTATTGAAGAGCATGGGGAGCATTTCCCCGAGCCCAAAAGGACCCCGGGAACCCCATCCTCCATGACCAAACTATTAATTGTCACAACATTCCTACCTCAGCTCAAATGGGCCCAGGGGACCCCATTCCCGAGGGCCAAACACTTAATTGTAGGGAATGGGGTGACTCAGACCCCCTGCTCTCCAAGCCCTACATGTCCCCAGGGTCCCCATCCCCATGGGCCAAAGTACATTTTTAAAGGGAGAGTGGCCACAACCCCTACCTCCTTGAGCCTGTTAAGGCCCAATTATCCTATTTCCTGGGACTGAATCAAAGACTGTGTCCTTGGAGCCCTCCTGCCAGGCATAATTTTTAAATCTCCCGCAGGTTGTCACCTAACATGCCTTTCCTGCCTGCAGCAGAACAGACAGAGAATACATATTTGCTTCAACCGTGCAGGGGATTTAAAAATGCTCCTGTTGGGTGGGAGCAAGCTTAATTCCCGGATGCAATCAATGAGACTCAGGGAGCCAAGCCCATCCCGCACACAGCCTTCACTTTGTACAAATTTCCTCATGGGGAATTCAGTCCCTCCAAAATCCCAAGCCCCATTAAGTGACCAAGCCCCTACTACGCACAGCCTTTTCTTTGTGCAGAAGTCTTAATGGAAAGTCAACCCCCTGCAGATACTCAAGTACCATTAGGTGGCCAAGACCCTAATGTGCAAAGCCTTCACCCTGTATCCGACCATTTGTACTTAGGCCACCTGTTTTGCACAATCCACATGTCCATCCACAATCCACAGAGGAGGACATGCCCCTACATTGCACAGTCTCACTTTGTACAACACTATTCAAGGAGAGCCCTCTCCCTCTGAACACTCAAGCTCTATTTGGAGGCCAGGCTTCTCCTACCAGTACCAGACTTGCTGCAGTCATGTCTGTGTGGTGCTCAGGACAGGTTTGGCACAAAAGCTATGCTGTAAGGCAGTTTCCTATTGGTTAGGGTGCTGTTGAATGCCGCACATATTCAATGAGGAAAAAAACAAAGAGAAATAAAAACATTTCTCCTCGTTATGCTACCTTCATAGATGTGTAGGTTTTTAGTGCAAATCTATATTTACGAGTCTTTTTAGATATGTCTTTCAATCAAAAAACATTAGTGAATGCCTGGGAATAGCCATAGATCACCCATTGAACACCTCCTTGACACAAATTAAAATGGCAGCTCATTGCACTTCTTTGCAATTCTTTTAAAAAAAAAATGTATAAAGAGATTTTTATTGCTTTAAGTAAGTAAATATGACATCATATACAGGTGCCAACCAATTGAACTTCAATATTGTACAGTACAATACAATAAAATATGGCAAAATAAAATTATGTAGGGTGTAAGCTCCTAATCAAAGAAAGCAGAGTGATGTGTTATGAGTGTTGAAATTGTTTTAGTATCGATATTGAGTTTGATCGGCCCGGTTTAACTGTTGGTGTAGCCTTTGGCATCCATAGCTCTCAATGACAGAAGTGTAGCTGTTTCGGGATCACGGGTTAGTGTAAGAGTGAGGGCCTGGAGCCGGTTCAGATACAGGTCCGGCTGCAGGGCGGGTGTTTCAGCTGCTGCAAGTTAAACATTGTTTTACTCTAGTCATTTGCCAGGGCCTCCCATTGCCCCCTGATCTTATCGTATTTACTCGGGTTGCCTCTGGCCTCGTAAACCAACCTCTCTTGCTGTGCGCACCAGTCCATTCCCTGTCTCCAGTTGTTTAAGGATGGTGCCGCTTCTGTTTTTCATTTAGTCATGATGTCTCTTTTGGCTACCAGGCAAGCTATTCCCATAAAGGTCCGTTCTGCTCTTCTTAGGTCTGTGTCTCCCATTACCCCTAATAGGTACGGGCGGGGGTCTGGCGTTAAGTCGGTCTGTAAGGCTCTGGAGATCTGGTGTGTGATTGCTCCCCAGTATGCCTCTATGACTGGGCAGGACCATGTTATGTGGTAGAAGTCAGTCTCTAGCTGGGAACACCTCGGGCAGTCAGCTGCAGAGCGGAGGCCCACTCCATGTAACCTCTTAGGAGTCATATATGCGGTGTGCAGGTAGAAGGCCTGTATAAGACAGAGTTTAGCGGATATTGTTAGAGCTCTGGGTGCCATTAGGTCCTCCTCCCATTCACCCTCTTCGATTTCCCCCACCCATCCCTCCCATCTGCGGTGGAGCTTATCTAGAGGGCCGGATGTATTGGATACCAACGAGCAGTATATCTGCGAGACTCCTCCCTTGCCGAGGTTACCCATTATTATTTTTCGCTTCTATGGTGGAGTGCTCTGGGATGTGCTCATCAGCTTGCATGTGTGTCGCTAAGGCCTGGCGTATTGGTAGGTATTTATAAAACTGTACTTTACTCATCAAGAAAGAGATTTTGGAGATCCTCAAAGGATCTCATGTGGGATCCCTCCCAGACATCTCCCAGCGTATAGATCCCAATATCGTTCCACTTCTGGAACCCCTGCAGTCCCGCAACCTCGGCGAGAAGAGCACTGTGCCACAGCGGGGTCTGTTGGGTAATTCGCCCCCACCATCCTGTGGTTTTCTGGGCCTCTCTCCATCCCAGTAGTGT
Organism: Pleurodeles waltl; assembly: GCF_031143425.1. Taxonomy (NCBI): domain Eukaryota; kingdom Metazoa; phylum Chordata; class Amphibia; order Caudata; family Salamandridae; genus Pleurodeles; species Pleurodeles waltl. The sequence goes on along the minus strand of NC_090449.1, from coordinate 536,282,080 downwards.
CACCCTAGTCACCTCGGGAGTGGATCGGGGGATTGGGCATCCATAGAGGGCATCAAATACTCCAGAGTAGTTCAGCATGTGGAGCTCAAGTTGATATGCCGGTTCCGACCAGCCGCCTCCAACCCAGTTGTTGATGACAATCAGTTGTGCCATGAGGTGGTAGTAGTATAGGTTGGACATTCCCAGCCCTCCATCGTAAACATCTCGCTGGCACGTGGTGAGTGCCAGTCGGGGACGGGTGCCGTTCCATGAGAATTGGCGGATCGATGAGTTGAGGTTTTTAAACCATCTCTTCGGAATTGGGTAGGGGGAGTTCTGCAGCAGGTAGAGGAGTCTGAGGAGGACCGTCTTATTAAAGAGCTCGATTCTCCTGAGCAAATTAAGAGGGAGGGTTTGCCAACGTTGGGGGTCGGCTTTGGCTTTGGTTATGAGTGACGTGACATTGAGCTCCCACGCCAACTCCGGTATGAGGGCAATGGAGATTCCCAGATATTTAAAGCTGTTTCAGCGAATGGGGATGGTTTGTTGGCAGTCAACACAATCTCTTGTGGAGTGGAGCGGGACCAGCAGGGATTTGCGGTGGTTTAGTGTGAGGCCGGAGGCCTCCGAGAATAGATCTAGGATCTGCAGGATACGTGGGCTGCTTGCAGCTGGGTTTGCAACGTATAGGAGGATGTCATCGGCATACAGTGCTATGCGGTCCTCTGAGCCAGTAGGCCAGGACCATCCCTCGATCAGGGGATCCTCTCTGGGCAGTTTCGCTAGCGGTTCAATTACAAGGGCCAAGAGGAGTGGGGACAAGGGGCAACCCTGGCGCGTACCACGTCCGATGTGAAACGGGTCAGACACCACTCCATTTACCTGCACTCTGGCCGTTGGTTTGGAGTATAGTAATCCTACTAGTCTCTGGAATCTGGGGCCTATCCCATTGCCCTGTAGGACCTGGTGTAGATATGACCAGCCCACAGTGTCAAAAGCCTTTTCAAAGTCAAGGAGTAGCAAAGCCTTGGATGAGCCCGCTAGGGCATTACGATGCACCAGGGCCAAGTGCAGGCGTCTAATGCAGTGTCTAGTACTCCGGGAGGGCATGAAACCGCACTGGTCTGGGTGAATTAGTGAAGTGAGGGTGGGTTTTAGTCTGTTTGCTAGGATTGAGGAGAGTATTTTAACTTCAATGTTTAAAAGGGAGATGGGCCGGTATTCTGAGCAGTGTCTTGATGGGGGCTGGGTTTTAAGGATTACTACAATTGTGGCTCGGTCAATGTCTGGGGGGAAGTGTCAATTATTCTTGGCTTCCTCGTACATGCTGAGGAGATGCTGTTCTAGTATGTCACTGCATCCCCTGTATAGCTCCGCCGGGAAGCCGTCCGGACTGGGGTCTTACCTGGGTCCATTGTGGCAATTGCGGCCGTTACTTCCTCTAGTGTTAAAGGCTCGTCGAGGATATCCTTCATCATCGGGGATACACTGGGACGGTGACTTCAGCCAGAAGTGGAGACTCTCTCTCTATCTGGGGTCGGGCCGCTCTTCATACAGCCCCTCATAGTAGGCCGCAAAACTTTGTGCGATTTCCTTAGGGGTCTTGGCGAGGGTTCCGGACTCATCTAAAATTTCGGATATAACTCTGCCGGCCATTGGCCGTGTAGCCAACCAGTGCAAGAGTTTCCCATTCTTGTCCCCCCATCCGTATATTCGGGCAGTTGACATCCTCCAGAGATGTTTGGTGAATTCTAGGGTGAGGGTTTTGATCTCCTCGCGCACTCTCAGGAGCTGTCGCAAGTCCTGGGCCGAGGGAGGGGTAAGGTGTCTGCGTTTTAGGAGCATTGCTTGTGATTTTAGTTCAGCTATTTGGGAGATATGGGCTCTGTGGGGTCGGTGCTGCCGAGGCGCATTTGCACTGGTGCGTGGTCGGAAACCCCGTGTTGAAGGATCTCGACTCCAGTTATGTTAATAATGTCTAGTGCTGGGGAGAATACGAGGTCAATCCTGGTGTGTGTCCCATGTGCAGCTAATGTGTGTGTGTACTGCCTGGTTCTAGGGTGCCAGGTTCTCCATATTTTGCATAGGCCGAGGCCGTCAGCCCAGTCTCTAAGTGCTGATGCTCTGGACGAGTGGTTGGTCGTACTATTGCCTGATATGTCTAACTCGAGATCTAGTACTGCCTTGAAGTCGCCCCCTATTAATGTGATGCCCTGGGAGAGATCAGCTATGGTTCGACCAAGGGAGGTCAAGAAGGCCTCTAGTACCGCTGGTGGGGCGTATATGCTTATAAGATTAAGAGGTCTTCCCTGTAATAGCCCAGATACCACAATATACCTGCCCTGTGGGTCGGCGTGTGTAGTCGTGATCGTCATGGGTAGTGAGCGGTGAAGCAAAATAGCCACTCCTCTGGAGCCTCTGGTGAAGCCCGAGTGGTAGACTTTGTCGTAGCCTCCTCTAGCTAGCATAGGGCATCTGGTCCCTAGGAGGTGTGTCTCTTGCAACAGGATTACAGAGGGTGAGTATCTGCGTAGTGTGCTGTATACTGCTGATCGTTTAATTTTGTCTATGAGACCGTTTACGTTCCATGAAAGAATTTTGGTCAGTGAGAGCAGTGCGTGGGAATGGTGATTAAGTATTGGTGTCGGGCCTCTCTCCGGGTATGTCGGGTCAATCGTCTCAAATGGTGGAGCAAAGGGGGAAAAGAGAAATCATTGTAATAAAGGAAACTTACTGAAACATTAACCTGAAACTGAAGTGTGAATGTAGTGCCCCCCAAATCCCCCCCACCCCATACTTCCACCCAAGAAGCATCTGTCGCCCTTGTGCCCATTGTAACCTATACAACTAGTAGAACCCGCTTTGAGGTGGAGTGGTGGACCCCTCCTGATGAACGGATCTTATGAAATACATACTTGGAAAGTCTACGAAGATACATCTCATAGTTACTGGGACCTTATTGCACGGCACGTGTTCAGCTCGTACTTGCCGTGTCGGAGTCAAACCTATGCGGGCAGTGATCAGTGTCGTGGAGCAAGACTAATGGTTCTTGTCAACCCAGTGTCGGGGTCTGACTCAGTCTGTCATTTTTGGTTTCTTGTGTCTGGTCTTTATAGCTTGGAGCGGTTTCCAGTGCCCCCACCGAGTAGGTCTCTGCATCGCCTCTCCGGCTCTCGCTCGCTAAGTTCACAAGGTCGGTCTCGGTATCCACGCCTAGACCTAGCGCGTCGTCGGCTCCTCCGTTGCTCGCTCCGCGGGAGGGATCGGCCCTCTGCAGACACGTATGCCGGTTCCCCAGATCCCCGGCAGGGTCTCGGACCTCCTCAGTCAGCCAGGTCCATGCCTCCTCTGGAGTGTCGAAGAAGTAGGTCTTTCCAGTCATGATGACCTTTAGGCGCGCCAGAAACAGGAGCATGTAGGAGAGCTGCATGGCCCTAAGTTTCTGTTTAACACGCTCGTAGGACCGGCGTTTGGTCTGCACCTCTCGGGTATAGTCAGGGAACACCAGGATTTTATGGTTGTCCCAGAGGAGGTTAGTTGAGCGCCTGGCTTCACCAAGGACCCTTTCCCGGTCTTTGAAGTTGATAGAGCGAGCGATCATTGGCCTCCTCGGACCGCCAGGGGGAGGCCGGTGGGCCAGCGCTCTATGTGCTTATTTGATCGAGAACCAGGGTGATAGCATCTGGTCAGGCATCCAGAATTTAATCCAAGGAATTCGGACGCTCTGTTCTCTTCCACTCCCTCAGGGAAGCCCACAAACTGCAGATTGTTTTTCCTGGAGCGGTTTTCGGCGTCCTCTGCCCGTCGATACAGCTCACTGGTCTGAGTTTGCAACTTGGCCACCCTGGTTTTAAGTTCGGCAAGATCATTCTCTGTTTGTGAGACTCGAGTCTCAACCTCTGTTATGCAGCCCACTGTGTTTCTGAGGTCCTGTCTGATGAGGCCCATATCTACACTGACTTCGCCTATTTTGGATTCTACTGCCAATTGTGAAGTTTGAATAGCTAGGATGATTGTATTTACTCCATCTGGCGCAGAGGCCCCTGGAGATGCAGTGACATTTCCGAGTGTGGCCGCGGAGATGGTGTACTGCTCGATTTTCTGCTGCGAGGCCGGGGGTTGTCTGGCTGCTCTATCTTTCCCCATTGTGCGTCCGGGTGTCTTCGCGCTTCTCTGCAACTCTTGAACCCAAGAGGACCGTTTTGGGCGCGCCTCGACTCTAGCATTGTGGCTGCTCCCAGCGAGGGACACACTGTGCACGGCTGGTGAGCGTGATTTCGTGGGTCTCTTCAATAGGACCAGTGGCAGGCCCCCCCGGCCCCGGGGAGGCCGCCCGGCGGCCGAGTTTATTGTCTTCAGGTGTTAGGGTCCCCCGGGTCCCCAGGGGGGAAGGCGCGGTAGGGTACCCCCCACCTCTTCATTGAGGTTGTGGTGGTCGCGCAGTGGCTCTCTCAAGCTGGCTCCCTCATGTGGCAGAGGGTCCCAGGGATGGGTGCACAGTCGTCTCCTCTGCGGCCCACCGGGTCGTCCACACTCCCCAGGAGGGCCAGGGCGCGGCCCCAGGCCCAGGTGACCTCCTCCTCGATCTCCTAGAGGCCACCGGGGGCCGGCCACTGGCACAGGGTCAGCACCTCAGTCCTCAGCTCCCCCACAGGGGCCCACAGCTCCAGGCGACCCGTGGGGCTTTCTGCCCCCCCCGACATCACTCCCCTCCTTGCTCGTGACCAGCAAGCGCCAGGGCCGCTCCACCCTGGGCCGCCACCCCAGACGCCGCAGGGCCCCTCTCACTCAGGGCCCTGGTTCTCCAGCAGCCTCCAGCTCCGCCGCGGCCCAGGTCGGGGGCGGGGCATCGAGTACCAAGGCAAGGCTCACTCCACGGTCCCAAACCCCCTCCGCCCCGTTTCAGTGACTCTGAGATTCTGTCCCGGTCGGGATGCAATCAGTCGGGCCGGCCCCAACAGGTCTCCAGCGTCCCCAGCTATCCCGGGCCGAGGCCACGCCTTTTTGCCGCCGGTTTCTGTGGCCGCCCCACAGATGGTCCACTCACCCCAGCACCGTCTGGGGGAACGGGTCCCCATGCCCCGGTCGTTCTCTCTTCTCCGGCTCTCTCCAGAGCACCCGTCAGCTCGCCCCTCCTCCTCGCAGAGCCGCGCTCATGGAACGCAGTCCGCGACCGCTTACTGCCTCAGAATTCCTTCGGCTCTTCGGCTACAGGAGGAAGGTCTTTTGGGCTATATCGTGTTGCGCCTCAAAATATTGTAGGTCTCGGCTTTCCTGGCGGATGACGGAGGGGTCCAGAGCACTCTCAGAGTGCGACCGCCATCTTGACGCCCGTGGCCACGCCCCCTGTTTATTCGCAATTCTTTTTATTAGAAACCAAGGCAAATTACAATTTTCTTCGCTCTCTAAATACCAGCTTGGATTTTCCATCAGCTTTGAGTTAAAACTAATCACATTGGTTCTGAAACAAACCTATTTTTGGAGATTTTTTAGTACAATTGAAAACATTTTTACCATTCAGTCCTCAGATTAAGGAATCTGAACTTGGAGCTTGAATGAAAGAAAATTTCTTCTGGTGGCACTTGCGTTCAATATACACATAAAAAAGAGTAGAGAAAGGCACATCCTCCTCACCCATCCACTGAATTAATGGCATATATATATATATATATATATATATATATATATACATACACACAAAAAAGGATAAGGAGGAGATACAAGTCGTCATCAACCTGCCTAAGTGAGGAACAATGCTAGGTTCTTAAAAATTGCCCACACCCACTAATTATGGTATGCTTCATCATCAGGTTATTGCTTCAACATTCCCGCAATAGCCAACATCAAAGATGGAGCAAAAGGGAGGGAGTAGAGACATTACACGACTTAAACGTAGGGCTCTATTACGCAGAACACATATATACATTAAAACTATCTTGTGGGTGCCCGCTTCTAATTTTATTCATGGGTCCCCTGGATAGGATTAAAACCTGCTGTTGCTGTGGTGTTTTGGGGAATTATCTCCCAGTCACCCCTGCCATCTGCTAGTATGTCAACATGTTTCAACTATTCCACTCTGCCCTTTTAAGCTGATGGCCTTCACCCCCCACCTGTTGTTGTGATATGTTTGTTTTCTCTGACTCAATGGTCCTTTGTCAGTACACACACATTGAAAAAATACCTGAAAAGACAAACTGGTGAACCAACATATAAATATACAAGCATCAATAACTGGTGTGTTTCCAACCATATCTACCAAGTATACACATATGTTGATCAATTAAATGTGACTAGAGAGTCCCAAATCAGGACTCCTTCATCACCTCTACTGTGAACAATACCAGTCAGTCATCCAAAGGTAGTTCTGTCCATCCCTGCAATCTCTGTTGCTGTCTATATTGGTTGCAAGGGTAGGATTGTCTTATAACAAAAATGGATTTTCAAATACCAAGATATGCATCCTCTGGCCTTCTTTATAAGATATTCAATTGATGCCATGGTAACTCATTGTTCAATCCCCTTCTGTGGCTACGAATTTGATAGACCCATCTCTGTTCTCATTTAAAGAGGAATCCCTTAACATCTCTTACTTTGCCAGGGACCGTTGGCTTGTCCAGTAGTGTCCATTTCACATCCTCCACCCCGTGGCCTAATTCTATGTAGTGAGAGGTTTACTTAGTTGTAGCTTTTTTTGCATTTAATGTTACTCCTATGTTCCATGATTCTGTTCTTGATTTTCCATGTTGTTATCCCAATGTAGACTATATTACATGGACACGAGATCAAATAAATCACATTTTCTGAGTTGCAGTTGGTGTGTTTCATTTAAACCCATGGTTAAGTTATTCCCACATCCACTGCCTTTGTGTCTTCTGTAGATGGACAGACAATACATGAACCACATACTGTATGGCTCCTCACCGGTGGTAGGTTCCACAATCTGTTTGTTAATCTGTTTGTTAATTGGCCTTTGTTCACGGGGCCTTTTATGTACTAACAAATCACGGAGACTAGTGCCCCTCCTAAAGGAGAACATAGGTGTCACTAGATTCAAATTATTGGAATTGAGAATATGCCCGTTTTTTGTTATTATCTTCTTCACAAAGTCTGAAGCTGTACAGAATTTTGTAACACAGATCAGTCAGTCAGCCTTTGGTCTCACCCTCTGTTCCAGATGTACCTCTCGTCACAAAACCTAGGATATGCCAGTTTTTTGTTATTATCTTTTTCACAAAGTCTGAAGCTGTACAGAATGTTGTAACACAGATAAGTCTGTAAGTCTTTAGTCTCACCCTCTGTTCCAGATGTACCTCTCATCACAAAACCTAGCTTTTTTTTAGCCCAGCTTTTTTTTAGCCTTCTGCAGTACTCTCTGTGGTTAATCTCGATTTTTCAGCTTCCGTTCCAGTTTCAGTGACTCAGCCTTAAAATCACTTAATTCTGAACAGTTCCTTCAGAGTCCCCATAATTGTCCATTTGGCAAATTCTCCTTTAATGATTTGGGATAAAAACTTTTAAAGGAGAGATTATTCCTATCTGTTGGTTTGCAGTACACTCTTGTGGACAAATTTCCCTTATCAGCTCTTATTCCTAGGTCAAGAAATGGTAATGACTCTTTTGTAATAGTTGATGTGAAGTAAAGAAGTGGATTTCTTTCATTCAGCCACACAATTAAATGGTCCAGTGATTGTCGATCCCTTCTCCAGACAAGAAGGACATCATCTATTCATTGGTGCTAGAGTCTGATATTATTACCTTATAGCTGATCCTGTCCAAAGATAAACATCCTCTTAAATTCGGATAGGTACAGGGATGCCAGGCTCAGTGCAAAAGTGCTTCCCATAGATGTTGCATGGGGTTGTAAGTAGATCTTTCCTTTGAATTCAAATACGTTTTTTGTCATAACTATTCATGCCAGCCCCAATATAAAAGACCTAGTTGTATTGTAAACCCACTCCTGCTGACATAGGATATCCTCAACTACCCTGAGAGTCTCCTCTTGGGGGATATTAGAGTAGAGAGACTCAGGGGGTCATTACAACCCCGGCAGTTGGCGATAATGTGGCAGTAAGTACAGCCAATAGTCTGGCAGTACTTGCCAACACATTATGACATTGGCGGGTTGGCATCAATAACTGTTGCAGAGCCATGGGAAGAGAAAGAAGGGAAGAGGAACAAGGTAGATCACAAAATCAATTGAGGGCTACCAGCAATATCCGCATAGCTTTGTGGATCACTTGCATTTTCAACATTAATAAATCACTATTAACAAGGTTTATTACACATGGACCCATAAGCATACACAATGAGAATAAGAAAGTATAAGGTAGCAGACATGCCCGTGGTGAAAAGGGACAGCCACTGTGTGATGTGATGAGAGGAGGAGGTGACATCTCTGTGTACCTTGGGAGCTTGGACCAGTGTACCAAGCAATATGCCTGTGGGAGTGCCATGTCACATGCAAAGCACTGAAGTGTGCATGTTATCCATTGCAAAGCCCTCAGGTGAATAAATTTGTCTGTTTGTGTGAACAACAAATACAGTGGTGTTAAGCCATCTTAACACCACAGGGAGTGGAGACACTTAGAACATAAGCCTAAGCATATACATAATAGTAATAATTTTGAGCTGAAGTCAAGGGTTATTTATTATGATAAATGTTAAACACAGCACTTTACAAATACTAGTCATTTTTTAACACGAACAATAATTTAAAATTGGAAGAAAAATATATGCACATATGCTAACAGTAGCCGAGATATATCATAGACACATACACAACTGTTCACGGAGAGCGCACTTCATGTAGACACGTAAGGCTTGTTAAGTGGCTATGCCCCTACTACACACAATGTTTGCACACTTGTTAAAGGAGATACTACTCCTTATAGTTACTTCAGTCAATATATATACATATATGTTCGGTGGCACGTGTAGCTGCAGATACACATGCTGTGCATTATCCTGCCATCTAGTGTTGGGCTCGGAGTGTTACAAGTTGTTTTTCTTCGAAGAAGTCTTTTCGAGACACAGGACAGAGTGACTCCTCCCTTTCGGCTGCATTGCGCATGGGCGTCAACTCCATCTTAGATTGTTTTCTTTCCACCATCGGGTTCGGACGTGTTCCTCTTCGCTCCGTATTTCGAATCGGGAAAGTTAGCTAAAGTATCGAAAATTCGATGGTATTGTTATCGCTCGGTACCGGGTTAGTGTTAGTGAATCAGCACCGACATCAAGACCGCTTTGGCGGCCCTTCGGGGCTTCCACTCTTCAACGAAGCCTGGTCGGCCCGACCACACCCTTTGTCCCAGACTAATGGACCGGACCCCCTTCCGTTTCTGTCCTAAGTGTCACGCAAAGTATGCTTATACAGATCAGCACCGGGTCTGTAATCTGTGTTTGTCACCCGAACACAGAAAGGATACTTGCGAAGCTTGCCGAGCGTTCCGATCGAAAAAGACCTTGAGGGATCGACACGCAAAAAGACTACAAATGGCATCAAAACCGAAAGAACAGCTCGACGTCGAAGAGGAGGAAAGCATCTCAATCCGAGAGACGGACTCAGATGAATCCGAAGGTAAACGACCCTCGACGGTGCAATGAACCGTGAGTAAACCTGCCCCGTCCAAAACTCAGGGTCACACCAAAACATTTAAGGCCATGGGGACGCCACCGCCAGCAGGCCATGGCTCAACCCACTGAAAGGAAGGTGACCAAACATCGGCACCGAAAAAGGCCAAGAATTGCCGAAGACTTCCGACTCCGGTCGAGAATCCGGCACTGAACGATTTCGACACCGAGAGTTCGAATCAACCAAACCACGGAAAATCTCCTCGGAACCGAAAAAGACTGTCACAACAGAAACCTCGGTTCCGAAAAAAGCGGCCTCGGAGCCGAAAAGAAGATCTTTTACAGAAGAGCAAGGACTTTCCAGCCAGCTCAAGGAAAGACATTGATCTGAGCAAGAGTTAGGTATGGAAGAACCTGACCATACACAACGGAGGTTACACATTCAAAAAGAGACTGGCAAGATACAAACTTTACCTCCACTCAAATCAAAAAGGAAACTTGCATTTCATGAGACAGAAATGCAACCTAAGGCAAAAGTGGTTAGAGACAAATCTCCACAACCGATGTTCTCACCACAACCGTCCCCACCTCACTCACCACAATTGTAGTGGGAACGCCTATAATGCAGTCACCCACACATACTGGGATGACACAGGATGACGCTAATGCTGGGACTTACATGATCCACCAGTATCGGATAACAGTCCAGACTGTTATCCAACAAAGCCGTCACCACCAGAAGACAGTACTGCATATACACAGGTACTATCCAGGGCAACTACGTTCCACAACGTAGCAATGCACACAGAGCCAGTGGAGGATGACTTCCTTTTTAATACTCTGGCATCCATCCATGCTTCCTATCAGAGTCTTCCAATGCTCCCGGGCATGCTCAAGCACGCGCAACAGGTCTTCCAGGAGACTGTAAAGGGAAGAGCTATCATGCCTAGAGTTGAGAAAAAGTACAAACCTCCCCCAACAGATCCTGTGTTCATAACACAGCAACTCACACCGGACTCAGTGGTTGTAGGGGCGGCAAGGAAAAGAGCAAACTCTTAATCGTCAGGAGACGCTCCACCACCTGACAAAGAAAGTAGAAAATTTGATGCTGAGGGCAAGCGAGTGGCATCACAAGCAGCCAATCAATGGCGAATAGCAAATTCACAAGCCCTACTTGCACGCTACGACAGGGCACACTGGGACGAGATGCAAGACATCATACAGCACTTGCCCAAGGAACACCAAAAACGTACCCAGCAAGGAGTGGAAGCGGGACAGGCCATATCTAATACCCAGATAAGATCCGCAATAGATTCGGCAGACACGGCAGCACGGACTGTCAACACGGCTGTTACCATTCGCAGACACGCATGGCTGAGAAGTTCTGGATTCAAGCCAGAGATTTAACAAGCGGTGTTGAATATGCCTTTTAATCAACAACAGTTGTTTGGGCAGGAAGTAGATAAAGCCATTGAAAAAATGAAAAAAGTCACAGAAATGGCCAAAGCCATGGGCGCGCTCTATTCCCCACAAGTCAGAGGCACCTTTAGAAAACCACAATTCAGAGGAGGGTTTCGGCAACAAACATCTGAGCCTTCCTCCTCTCAAACCAGACCCACCTATCAGGCACAATACCAAAGGGGAGGGTTTCTTGGTTCCTATAGAGGACAATTCCCAAGAAGAAGGGGAAAATTCCAAACAACCAAACCAAGCCAGACCAAGCAGTGACTTCAATGTCACAACACCCCAACACTTGTCACCAGTCGGGGGGAGGCTAACCACATGCTACCAAAACTGGACACATATTACCACAGACGCATGGGTCCTATCCATTATCCAACATGGTTACTGCATAGAATTCACAAGATTCCCTCCAGATGTGCCACCCAAAATGCACAAACGGTCCGAACAACACTTAGACCTATTACAAATAGAGGTCCAAGCACTACTACAAAAACAAGCAATAGAGCTCGTACCCAATCATCAAAAAGGAACAGGTGTCTACTCACAGTATTTCCAGATTCCAAAAAGGGACAAAACGTTAAGACCTATCTTAGATCTCAGAACACTGAATCTCTTCATCAAATCAGACCACTTCCACATGGTAACACTTCAAGACGGTGTTCCCTTATTAAAAAAGGAGGAATACATGACAACATTGGATCTCAAGGATGCGTATTTACACATACCCATCCATCCTTCTCACAGAAAATACTTAAGGTTTGTAATGCACGGCATACACTATCAATTTAAAGTGCTACCGTTTGGAATAACAACAGCCCCAAGGGTATTCACAAAATGGCAGCAGTAGTAGCCGCTCACATAAGGAGACACCACATGCACGCTTTCCCATATTTAGACGACTGGCTAATAAAAACCAACACTCAACAACAGTTTCTTCTTCACACGCAATAAGTCATAGAAACTCTACACAAACTGGGGTTCTCTATAAATTACCAGAAATCACATCTGCAACCATCCCAAATACAACAATACTTGGGAGCAACACTCAACACACAAAGGGCAATTGCCACTCCAAGTCCTCAAAGAGTCCAATCGTTCCAAAATGTAAGATCAAGCATACAACCGAACCAACACTACACAGTAAGGTTTGTAATCAAACTACTAGGCATGATGTCCTCATGCATAGCCATTGTCCCAAATGCAAGATTACACATGCGGCCCTTACAACAGTGCCTAGCAAAACAATGGACACAAGCACAGGGTCAACTTCAAGATCTTGTGTTGATAGACCGTCAAACACACTCCTCGCTTCAATGGTGGAACCCTATAAATTTAAACAAAGGGCGGCCATTCCAAGACCCAGTGCCTCAAGCTGTTATCACAACAGATGCTTCCATGGTGGGGTGGGGAGCACACCTCAACAATCACAGCATACAGGGTCAATGGGACAATCAACAAAAACAACTTCACATAAATCACTTGGAACTGCTAGCAGTTTTTCTAGCATTAAAAGCATTTCAACCACTAGTAGCCCACAAACACATTCTTGTCAAGACAGACAACATGACAACAATGTACTATCTCAACAAACAAGGGGGGGCACACTCGTCACAACTGTGTCTCTTAGCACAAAAGATTTGGCATTGGGCATTTCACAACTACATTCGCCTAATAGCACAATACATACCAGGCATTCAGGATCAGTTAGCCGATAATCTCAGTCGAGATCACCAGCAAACTCATGAATGGGAAATACATCCCCAGATCCTACAGGATCACTTCCACCGCTGGGGAACACCAAATATAGACCTATTTGCAACAAAAGAAAACGCAAAATGCTAAAACTTCACGTCCAGGTACCCAAACCCTCAGTCCAAGGGCAATGCACTATGGATCAGTTGGTCAGGGATATTTGCTTACGCTTTTCCCCCTCTCCCACTCATTCCTTATCTGGTCAACAAACTAAGTCAAAACAAACTCAACCTAGTACTCATAGCACCAACCTGGGCTCGCCAACCGTGGTACACCACACTGTTGGACTTATCAGTAGTACCTCACATCAAACTACCAAACAAACCAGATCTGTGAACACAACACAAACAACAGATCAGACACCCAAATCCAGCATCGCTCAAGCTAGTAATCTGGCTCCTGAAGTCTTAGAATTCGGACATTTATATCTTACACAAGAGTGTATGGAGGTCATTAAACAAGCCAGAAGACCTACAACAAGAAATTGTTATTCAAACAAATGGAAGAGATTCGTTTGCTACTGCCACACTAATCAAATTCAACACCACATGCCTCCACAAAGGACATTGTAAGCTATTTATTACACTTACAAAAATCTAATCTAGCATTCTCTCCCATTAAGATCCATCTCACTGCCATATCTGCCTATCTGCAGATTACACATACATCACTTTTTAGCTTCCCAGTCATTAAAGCATTTATGGAGGACTAAAAAGAATCATACCCCCAAGGTCACCACCAGTACCTTCGTGGAACCTTAATATTGTATTAACACAACTCATGGGCCCACCATTCGAACCCATGCATTCATGTCAAATTCAATATCTGACTTGGAAAGTAGCCTTTCTAATAGGTATCACATCACTTAGAAGAGTGAGTGAAATACAAGCATTTACTATTCAAGAACCCTTTATACAAATACATAAACATAAAGTGGTTCTCCGTACAAATCCAAAATTCTTAACAAAGGTCATATCACCATTCCATCTAAACCAAACTGTGGAACTCCCAGTCTTCTTTCCACAACCAGACTCAGTAGCTGAAAGGCCTTGCATACATCAGACATAAAAAGAGCACTAATGTATTACATTGACAGAACAAAACAATTTTGTAAAACAAAACAATTGTTTGTAGCTTTCCAAAAACCTCATGCAGGTAACCCAAATCCAAACAAGGCATTGCCAGATGGATTGTTAAATGTATTCAAACTTGCTACATTAAAGCAAAAAGAGAATTACCTATTACACCAAGAACACATTCCACTAGAAAGAAAGGCACCACAATGGCTTTTCTTGGGAATATACCAATGACAGAAATTTGTAAGGCAACCACCTGTTCTACTCCACATACGTTTACTAAGCATTACTGTGTAGACGTGTTAGCAACACAACAAGCCACAGTAGAACAGGCTGTATTAGGAAGATTATTTCAGACAACTTCAACTCCTACAGGCTAAACCACCACTTTTTGGGGAGATAACTGCTTAGTAGTCTATGCACAGCATGTGTATCTGCAGCTACACATGCCACCGAACGGAAAATGTCACTTACCCAGTGTACATCTGTTCGTGGCTTGAGACGCTGCAGATTCACATGCGCCCTCCCACCTCCCAGGTAGCCTGTAGCCGTTTTTAGTTGCATGACAATTGTAAATATGTAAAGAAATATTATTTTAATAGACATTAGATACATACATTACTATCCATTGCATGGGCACCTCTAGTATACTCACAACTCCTACCTCGCCCTCTGCGGGGAAAACAATCTACGATGGAGTCGACGCCCATGCGCAATGGAGCCGAAAGGGAGGAGTCACTCTGTCCCGTGACTCGAAAAGACTTCTTCGAAGAAAAACAACTTGTAACACTCCGAGCCCAACACTAGATGGCACGATAATGCACAGCATGTGAATCTGCAGCGTCTCATGCCACGAACAGATGTACACAGGTACACAGTTTATATAACTTGTTGGGAGTGCGCTTTCACATGAGGACAACTTCGTTTTTGATACATATATATATATATATATGTGTGTGTGTGTGTATATCTATATCTCTAAATATATGTAGATATATATATGTGTGTATATCTATATCTCTAAATAAATATATGTAGATATATATGTGTGTATATATATATATATATATATATATATATATATATATATATATAAATATATATATATATATGTATAGTTAGAAATGGGGTCTCTGGTTGGCAGTCAGTTTGCACTCTGTCCAAGCATTGACCCTCACTCTTGTCAGGGCAATGAAGGTGCACACTCAAGATAACCCCTGCTCACCCCCTTGGTAGCTTAGCAAAAGCTGTCAGGCTTATCTCACAGGCAATGTGTAAAGTATTTGTACCAACACATAGTGTAATACAGTGAAAACACTAGAAAACAGACACCACACCAGTTTTGAAAAATAGGCAATACTTATCTAAATCAAACAAGACCAAAACTACAAAAATACAACATACACAAGTCAAGATATGATTTTTCCAAAGAATAAGAATCTTACTCCATAGAAAACAATGGAAACATTGATTTTACACAAAGCACCTGGTTTGTGTCAAAGATAAAGCCGCACAGGTGAGCGTGCATCAGAAAAGACAACAATACGTCGATTCCTTACTCGCAAGTGAGGCCGTACGTCATTTCTTCTCTGGTTGGCAATGGATTGTTTTTCTCTCCCACAAGAGCGATGCGTTGATTCCCTGGCAGGGCACCTCAGATCCGCCCAGGTTCACGATGACTTTGACACCCAGCGACGATGCATGAAAAATCCGGTCACACAGTGTTAGAAAACCATGTTTGCGTTGTTATCAGCAGCCACAAGGGGTGTTGCGTTGTTTCTCCAGCTGTGATGCGTCAATCTCCCAGCTGCGATACAGGTGGAGCGTCGATTTCAGCTGCGAAGCGGGTGTTGTGTCTTTTTTCAGCTGTGTTGCTGATGGTGCTTCAAAAATTTCCACGCACAGTGATCTGTGCATTGATTTCAGTCCTGGTTCTGCCAACTTCCCCTTTCAAGGGCCCAGGGACTGGATAGAGCACCACTTGGCAGGAGTCTCAGCAGAAAGTCCAGGTGCTGGCAGATGAAGTCTTTGATGGCCCTGAGACTTCAAAACAGGAGGCAAGCTCAGTTCAAGTCCTTGGAAATTCTTCTCAAGCAGGAATGCACAACAAAGTCAAGTCTTTGTCCCCTTTCAAAGGCAGAAGGAGCAACTGCAGGATACCCCAACAAAGCACAGTCACAGGCAGGGGCAGCACTTCTCAGCTCTTCAGCTCTTCTCCTTGGCAGAGGTTCCTCTTGGTTCCAGAAGAAATCTAAAGCCTGGGGTTTTGGGTTCACTACTTATACCCCTTTCTGCTTTTGAAGTAGGCAATCTTCAAAGGAAAGTCTCCATTGTTTACAAGATCCAGCCTTGCCCAGGCTAGGCCCCTGACACACACCAGAGGGCTGGAGAATGCATTGTATTATGGCAGGCACCACCCATTCAGGTGTAAGTGACCACTCCTCCCTCCACTCTAGCCAGTTGGCTCATCAGGGTATGCAGGCTACATCCCAACTACCTTTGTATCACTGTCGAGAGGAAATTCACAAACAGCCCAACTGTTAGTCTGGATAGAGCACCACTTGGCAGGAGTCTCAGCAGAAAGTCCAGGTGCTGGCAGATGAAGTCTTTGATGGCCCTGAGACTTCAAAACAGGAGGCAAGCTCAGTTCAAGTCCTTGGAAATTCTTCTCAAGCAGGAATGCACAACAAAGTCCAGTCTTTGTCCCCTTTCAAAGGCAGAAGGAGCACCTGCAGGATACCCCAACAAAGCACAGTCACAGGCAGGGGCAGCACTTCTCAGCTCTTCAGCTCTTCTCCTTGGCAGAGGTTCCTCTTGGTTCCAGAAGAAATCTAAAGCCTGGGGTTTTGGGTTCACTACTTATACCCCTTTCTGCTTTTGAAGTAGGCAATCTTCAAAGGAAAGTCTCCATTGTTTACAAGATCCAGCCTTGCCCAGGCTAGGCCCCTGACACACACCAGAGGGCTGGAGAATGCATTGTATTATGGCAGGCACCGCCCATTCAGGTGTAAGTGACCACTCCTCCCTCCACTCTAGCCAGTTGGCTCATCAGGGTATGCAGGCTACATCCCAACTCCCTTTGTATCACTGTCGATAGGAAATTCACAAACAGCCCAACTGTTAGTCTGACCCAGACAGGGAATCCACAAACAGGTGGAGTCACATAATGGTTTAAGCAAGAAAAAGCCTACTATCTAAAAGTGGCATTTTCAAACTAACAATCTAAAAACCAACTTCACTAAAAGATGTATTTTTAAATTGTGAGTTCAGAGACCCCAACCTCCACATTTCTATCTGCTCTCAAAGGGAAAGTACATTTTAAGGCTATTTAAAAGCAGCCCCCATGTTAACCTATGAGAGAGATAGGCCTTGCAACAGTGAAAACTGAATTTGGCAGCATTTCACTGTTAGTAAATGTAAAACACATCAGTACATGTCCCACCTTTAACTTACACTGCACTCTGCCCCTGGGGCAACCTAGGGCCTACCTTATAGGGGTTCTTTACATGTATAAAAAGGGAAGGTTTGGGCCTGGCAAGTGGGTACACTTGCCAGGTCGAATTGGCAGTTTAAAACTGCACACACAGACACTGCAATGGGAGGTCTGAGACACGTTTACAGGGCTACCCTTGTGGGTGGCACAACCAGTGCTGAAGGCCCACTAGTAGCATTTTACAGACCCTGGGCATCTCTAGTGCACTTTACTAGGGAATTGCTAGTAAATCAAATATGCCAATGGAAAAGTCAATTACACATACACTTTACATAGGAGCACTTGCACTTTAACACTGGTCAGCAGTGGTAAAGTGCCACAGTACCAAAAACAGCAAAAACAGAGTCCAGCACACAGTCAAAACATGGGAAGCAGAGGCAAACAAGATGGGGGAAACCACACCAAGGACACCAGGTCGAATATATATATATATATATATATATATATATATATATATATATATATATATATATACACACACATAGGTATCAACATCAGTAGTGTCCATGCAGTTAGTGTTGGTCTGATCTTTCTCTGAAAAGTATTGTTTTGTTTTCTTATGGACTGTGAAGCTGTTCAACAAATTGGCATGAAACCTTTCAAAATATTATATCATCCTGTTTGGTTTCAGCACTGCAAGTTTTGTGAAGACCTTGCAAGTGGGGCTAAAAAAGGGAGTATTGAAAAAGTAATTTTTCACATTTTTACTCTTATATGAACCTTTGCTCTCCTCTAAAAAAATGGATTTACATGTTTACACCAGAAATAGCATGAAAGTAAATATTTATTCAAGGAAGTACCTTTACTTGGATTGGTATAAATCGGTTTAGTAGGTTTTTGTTCTTTAATAAATTGGCATTAAAAACTTGTTTCGTCAGTGCTTGAAATTAATGTGACTTGCCAGTTAGTTAGAGATATCAAAACCAGTTTTTTCATGGATGCTAAATGAACCTTGATTGGTGGACGATTTTCAGCTCCAAAATATAACATCTGGCTGCAATGTCAGAACTTTCTTCTCCCGTCGTCTTTTTCTGATCTGTGAACCTAAAGCCAGTCCATGGATCTGATACTATCTAATTGGTGGGCAGCCACTTGCAGAAAACTGTTGTGGCTGTCACTACAGGGCTCTTGGATTTGGACCCCACAGCCAGATAAACGACAGAGGCAAAGCATTTCCTGACCGCTTCCTTCAGATGGGTGTTCCAAAAGATTGTAATCTAAAAAATAATGCAACTTTTGCTGCAGTACTGTTGGACTCAAAGTTGACCCTGGGCAAAATACCTGTTAAACCAGTTTAATCTTGTATAATTTCACAAATTTCTAATTATGCTGTTTACCTGAAATTCCTAATTAGTAGAACAACTTGATTAACCCAAACATGAGTTGCTGTTGCTCATGGCACTTGTGTTTTTTCACAGTTTTTTAATGCAAAATGCATTCTTGCATCTGACATGGATGCAAGGATACATTTTGTGTTAAAATACTGTGCTAAGTACTGCTTTTCTATTTCATATAAATGTGCATAATGCATGCTGAAATGTGTGTAATTATGTAAAAGAAACTTATGCAGATTTTGGACAACCCTTAGTCCCAAGGAATGTTTGCAGCCCCCAGTGCAGCCTCTGAGGAACACAAATTCTTTCTTGAGTTTTGAATCCCCTGGCAAGGGCTTGTGGATCTTTTGTCAGGTTCCCAGAGTAGGTATTTGTTTCACAGATTCCTAAGAGGTCCAGCATGTTTTAACACCCCTGTGTGTGTTTGCAAGGCCATCTAGTCCACAAATACAAAAACCAGCACACATGGCACCGGTGTGAGAACAGTGAGAGGAGAGTCAGGCAGGAAGTGCTCTGAGAATATTTTGTATGCATGGTTAGACATCCTGTACACAAATAATACATGCATGAGGCTGTTATCAGCTGCGTTCTAGTGCCTGCTGTATTACTCAGATGGCAGATTCCTAACTCCTTAATGGCAATACTCTAGAATTACTTTCTCGAAGGGACCTGTGCCACCCCATGTCTAAAAGCATTGAAAAAAACATCCATGTTTGTAGGTTCTCTTGTGGGACTACAACTAATCCCAGTCTTGTTGCACAAATTTATTAGGGAATAAGGTTGATTTTCATTTATGCTCACAGAGTCTGAAATGTTCCTGCTTACGACTCAGTGGTTCTCAGAACAATTTAAAATCATTCTTAATTTTGCATTTGATTTCATCCCAAATTGAACAGGAGCATGTTGATTTGTTGTTAATGTTAATGGTAAATATTCTAACCGCGTACGTGTGTAAAGATTCTGAGATGAAGGATGTCTGATCGATCCCAGCAGTAACTTACCAAGACTGTTATAATTCAGACATATGTAGCATTAACCTGCTATCAAAACCAAAGGAAAACTGTGTAAATAAATTAGTAGGCATTGCTTAATTTAAGATTAATTTGAGCTTAATTTGAGCTGGTGGTTTCCAGTGCATGGCACCGGCTCTTTATTGTTAACACCGGCTCTTATGACAGCCTGCCACATGGTGGCAATGTTTGTATAATTTTGTGAAAAGCACAACAGTTGCTTAATTATTAAATATACATTAAAATCACTAATACCTTCCACCCAAATGCATAATAATAGCTTGAGTGGCATGCATTAGTAATTTTTAATGTATGTGTAAAGTCTGAATTGTCACACTTGTATGAGTATAATGGTTAGTTGTTACAGTACTATCATTGGCCGTTTTAGTGGGGGCAATGAGTTGGTGCACGCTACAGTAGCTGCTTGTCAAGGGCCCTGGCACTTATTTGTTTTACAATTCAAGTACTGTATATATAAGCGAGAGATACAATTGATCCTGTCTTTGTGTGTAGTGTGAATTGGTGAATATAACTAGTTTTACAAGTTTGAGCTAGAACCATCCCTCAGCTGTTAACTGTAATTTTGCAGTGAAAAAATCTAAACAACTGTTGGTTGGAAACCCCAATGATGTAGACGATGAACTGGTGGCATTCCACAGTTAATTTACCTTATTTTGTTAACATTAATCACCCATGACAGCTTGCAAAATATGCACACACAGCAATCTGTAGTGTGAACCCAAATGTGCAGTCACTAACTACGCAACAACTTGCTGAAATGAAGTAATGTTTGACACAGACTGGTTTTCCTGTGTTGCTAGCGTGCAATCATTACTCCATTACTGGAATGTAATTTCACAGTCGATCGCTCCTGGAAACACACTTGATTACTAATGTTATCAAATGCAAATATGTTAAAAAAGCTGCATGATTCTTAGTTTTTAATTTTTGGATGTTTGACTTCATCTTAACATTTGTACTTGACATTACATTAGAGCAGCGGTTCCCAACATTTTGACTCCTGAAGACCCCCACTGAATCATTACTGGAAGCCAGGTACCCCCAAGCTATTTGTATGATTTATATTTCAAACCTTAAAACAGTATGTCACAAAAAATATAACAAGTACACACCAAACAAATACTCAAACTTCTGAAGATATGATTTTTTTATATTGAAAACAATATGCAAAAATCAAAACATTTTACTGGGAAGGCTTGCTTGTCACCTCAGCAACTAACTTGTCAATGTCTGGTTTTATTTAGGAAAGGTGAATTCTTAGGTCAGATTCTACATTTCCAGAGTGATTTCTGTTTTTATTTTTCAGGTACCTAAGATCTGAGAAAGCTTTTTCACATAAATATGTGGTGTGGAAACCATGAGGGGCTCTCATCTCTCTTTAGCCTCTCTATCACATGTAATTCATTTGTTTTATAACACCTCTCATACCACTGTATGGTGTCAGATCATTTTGCATGGGGCTACAAGGTGTAGGATTCACATGTCATCCACACTGTTAGGCATTTTTTTTAAGTGCTTGGTCTGGAGAAGCACAAACTCAGGATTCAACACACAATACAGTGGTAAGCATTGACTTTAATAATAAGAATGTATTTCTACACTAGCAAACCGGTTTTAGCAGAATAAGGAAAATTAAAGACTGGGAAAAAACAACTTTCTAATCCGTGCTATCTAGCTTGCATGCAGCTCTTCAATTCCAGTTCATAGCTCACTGTGCTAGATTACAATTATGAACTGCATAGTAACAAAAGAATCTCTGTTACAAGGGTGTGGTTTGGCACAAGGCAAGACGGCGTCTCTCCTTTGAGCTCCGGCAAGCCCACCACATGTTCAAGTGAAATAATGGTGGAGTAGACATTCGCCGATCCACAAAAGCTAGTGTTTCAACTCCGCTAATGGCAAGGATTTAATCTGATCCGCTCTGGTGCATACTTATTTTTTTATTTTTTTATTTTTTATTAATAGAGCCTTCTATAGTGCTGGAATGACCCAAGGGTATAGGAGCGCTTTACAACAGTACATGTTATTAGACACATCAATTATATACAAGTATAGCTTCTCGTAAACATACAAGTTGGAGTGTAAGCAGGAGTGAGGTGGAGAAATCGCGGCAGAGGGGGATGGGTCTTGGGGTGATGGGTGACTCGCTAGCTAAGATGTTGGTTGAGGAGGAGTTCCTTCAGCTGCTTCTGGAAGATCTGGAGGGAGGGGTTTGACCTGATGTGTACTGGGATGGGTTCCAGATTAGATTTTAGGGGCGTTGCATGTAAAGGAGCATGTCCAGATTTTTCTTTTTGGGCTTTGGGTGGGATGAGGAGAAATGTGTTTGAGCTTCTTAGTTTTCTTGTCTGTCCTGCCATATTGAGTTTAGCAGTGAGGTATGCTGGTTTCCCAGTGTGCAGGGCTTTGTGAGTTAGACAGGCGGTTCTAAAGTTGCAGCGAGTTTTGATTGGGAGCCACTATAGTCCTTTCAGGGCAGGGGAGATGTGGTCATATATTTTTATTCCTGTTACCATTCTGGCCGCTGCATGGAGAGTGGATCTCATGGGTGCAAGCTGGACTTTTGCCGTGCCAGTGAGGACGGCATTCCCATAGTCTAATCTAGAAAGCACCAGTGCTTGAGTGGCATTTTTTAGCTCATCTGGCGGTAGGAATGGTTTGTTTTTGTTCAGCAGTTTCAGGTTAGAAAAAGCATTCTTCGCGTTATTCTTTATATGATCCTTCATAGTCAAGTTGGCGCCCAGAGTGATTCTTAGGGACTTGACAGTGTCTGTTGGAGTAAGATTGCATTTAAGAGCGTCTATGGATTTTATCCATTCTTGTATCTGGTGGAGCTGCTTTGCTTTTGGTATGAGAAGAATTTCAGTCTTGTCCTGGTTGAATATTAGGTTGTTGTAGGATAGCCAAAGTTGTACTTCTTTGAGGGTGGCATTTAGTCAGTGTACGTCCTCTATTGAGGATATTTCCATGTAAAGTTGGGTGTCATCCGCATACAGATGGAAGGGGATGTTGGCTCGGTTGAGAATGACCGTAAGGGGATCCATGTAGAAGTTGAAAAGTGTGGGCGAGAGGACAGAGCTTTGCGGAACATTTCTGGTGATTGCAGTTGTGTCAGAGGTCATGTTGAGAGCGGTTCTGTAGAAAAGATGAGAACAAGCATAGGACCACTCCTTCTACGCCAATCCTTTTTTGGAGGGAGTCCAGTAGAAGCTTGTGGTTGATCGTATCAAAGGCCACCGATAGGTCTGGGAGAATGAGCAAGCAGCATCGGTTGGTATCTAGAGATTTAGGAAGGTCCTCTACTATGTTTAGAATCACTGTTTCTGTGCTGCATCCTTTTTGAAATCCAGATTGAAGTGGGTTCAGAAGGTCGTTGTTGTTTATGTGTTGGTTTAGCTGAGAGAGACACACCTCTCTAGAATTTTGACAAGGAAGAGACTGGTCTGAAGGTGTTGAAGTCATTCAGGTCTGCTCCCGTTTTTTTTAGCATTGGCGTGACTTGACCGAGCTTGAGGCAGTCTGGTATCACGCTGGTCTGCAGGGAGCTGTTGATGATCTTGGTCCAGATGGGGGTAAGAGCCCGGTTGAGTTTTTTTGCCAGGGAGGTTGGGAGGGAGTCTGCCAGGTGAGAGGATGGTTTGGATGTAGCAGATAGAGCAGAGATGTCCACCTCCGAGAGTGAGGTGAAGGCCTTCCAGCCTCTGGGAGTTGCCGTAGGCTCTTGGATAAGATGATATCCGTTGTTTATTGGTGGAGAGATAGATGGTAGGGAGTCCGTGGAAACTGAGTGATGATGGTTATTATCCTTTCTGGGAGAAAGAATCTCTGTGGCTGGCAGATTGTCAGTTTCTAGGGAGAGCTCAATCTTTGTGATTTTGTCGTTGAAGAAGTTAGCAAAGTTGTTGCATCATTCTTTGGGGGCCAGAGGGTTTATTCAGGGCGGTTTGGAAGTTTTTTTGATGATGTTGAAATGCTCCTTTGGGCGGTTTTTGGCTCTATCTAGCACATTGCGGAAGAATGTGTTTTTTTCATTCGTTACGTGTTTTTTTGTAGTTTCTGCGTTCTCTTCTGAGTTGCTCATGGTGTGCTGTGGATGGGTCAATCTCCAAAGTCTTTCAGCTGCTCTCAGTTGCCTTCTTTTGGTGTTTAGATTTTTATTGAACTAGGCTCTTGAGGGTGTGTTTCTCACCCTTTTCAGTTTCATAGGGACTACTTGGTCCAGTATGGAGGATACTGTTGTTGTAGTGGGTGGTGATTTCGATTGTTGAGAGGTTATAGGATGGGGAAGTGAGCTAATTCTTTCTTTTAGGATTACTATTAGAATTTGTCTTATGTTTATTTTCCATTGGAAAGATTTTTGCGTCTAAGTTGGGTGTTGGGATGCTTTGTTGAGATGGAATAAAATAATGTGATGATCTGACCAGTCGACAGGGAGAATGTTGTCAATCGTACGTGTTTCTTTCTGAGTTATTATAGCATCCAGTGTTGGGCCTTTGTTGTGGGTTATAAGTCATATGTCATATGTTCGGCATTCCCGTATCACAACCAAGATGGCAGACCCACATCGCGCACTGCGTTATGCTGATATGGAGTGAAGGAGGTTGGAGAACATAAGATGAATACACCTTTCCACGATTACTGTGAAGGTCATCCGGCACACGATACCCACAAGGTATGTCAGCTTGACAAATAGCAAAGCGAATGCGAGCGAGAGGTGAGAATTATTATACCTGGATCCTGTACACTCACGTGGCTGATCCGAGGGCAGGAATAACTTAGGCGGACACTGGCTCATATAATATCCATATGCGCCCCCCCTTACTGACTACTGAGTACGGAAGGACAATGACTATCACCTATGTGCACCTTACTACAGCGAACAAGTAATCTAACGTCACGGAGAGCTATGATTTTCAAGTTGCTCAGACAATACACAGAACAAATCCTAATAGAGATGAGGAAAATTAAAGTGGTAATGTGCAAACTCGGAAAATAGCTATCTCTCAAGACTATGCAAAAGAAACTGTGATCTGTCCGAAAGGATTCCTAGCCTCAAGGAAGAGACTTATGATGGGAATCTCTTTCACCTTCACCAGACCATCCATGCTCAGTATTACCTAAAAAGGTCAGACTATTTTTTTTTTGGGTTCCTGCGGAGCTAACCAGGTTTTTGTACAACAAATCGTGACTGGAAGCTGAATCCTTCAACAGAGCATCGTCGGACTATACTCCACCCATCTCTCGAAAGGCTACACCATGCAATTACTGATATAGCCTTTTGCTGTTGCTATCTTTCGTTTATATGTTTACTACAATTGCCCTACAATGATATGTCTTAAAAACTTAAGCCAAAGTTATTTACTTGTTACTTCATCAACTCTGGGTAAAAGTTCTTCTAGGATTTACAGACAGAAGACTGGACCCTCCAGTACTTTGTTAGTTATGCCCTTTTCTAAATATATATGAAATTGTCCTTACCACTATATCAGATTTTTGCTGTCAAAACAATAAGGTTGATGTTGTATGCCTAAACATCTTTAGGAGGGGCACCGTTATAGTTTTCCGGCTTGTGTAACCTAAAGATCACGTTGTCGAGCACTAGAAACTGCTAAATAAATATGTTCTCCATTATGTTAAATGTTGATTCTTGATTCCTGTTGCCTAAATATTAACATCTACACCAGGGCCTTACTCGCTGTTGTATTGGTGACCGAGGTGCTATGCTCTGAAGTGGCAGGGAAGAAAAACGGGACACTCACGCTCATCTTGAAGAGCTAAGGTTTGATAGTCATTTCATCAGAACATGACGATAGAGGGAGATGGCTATTCACTAGGGTAACCAATGGCCGCCAAGAACTATACATATTGAGCATTTATGCACCGAATGCTGATGATCATGAATTCTGGGTTCGGCTAAATAAGATACTAGCCGATATACCACCCAATTCCAAGCTGATTGTTGGTGGAGATTTTAATCTCTCAATGGATCATATCCTGGATCACAATTCTGCTTTCCAGTTTAGAACCGTAAATCTCACTAACACATGACCAAGCTTTGCCAAACACACAGACTCAAGGACATGTGGACAATCCACAATCTGACCAGCAATTACTTTACGTTCTTCTATTCGCACTCTAGTTTTTCGCATACTGATTACCTTTTAGCTTCTGACTCTCTTCTTCAGTACACCATATCTTCTGAACTTCACCCTATGTTAGTATCCAATCATGCTGCAGTTTCCATGTCCATCCTAATAGCTTGAACTAAGATGAATAATAAAATCTGGCGCATGAATACAAAACTTCTTGATAAACCTGAAGATATAGAGGACCTCAAAAAGGAGTTCAACTTTTTCTTCAGAGAAAACAGGCACTTGGTCTCCTCTCCAGTAGTACTATGGGATGCATTTAAATTTGCAATGAGAGGACAAATAATCAAACGTATGTCCAATAATAATTATCAGATCAAAACAAAACATCTCTCCAAGAGATTGCCTCAGAAATTAAAACTAAAGAATCTACTTTCAGGCAAACAAGAAATATAGAGAACGTGAATGAGATCAAACAACTGAAATACAAATATAACTCCATCACTAGTAAATGGACATATCTATGGGTTCAAACTCAAAAATCAAAATGACTTCTATTTCTAAATAGGGCTGGGAAAACACTGGCTGCCACGCTCAAATTTAGACACACATCTAATAATATTTCTCATATCAAAGCACCCAAAACGAGTGCTAAAGTGCAAAACTTGTGAGATTTTTGATGTTTTTAGAAACTTCTATGCTGATCTCTATACCCCCAAAACCCAATGTCTGAAATCTGAATGCAAAGCATTTCTTCGGGATCTCCCTATTAAAAAACTAACTGAGACAGGGAAAACCCTCATAATCTCATTGACTCTAATGAAATCTCATATGCCATCCTTGACATGGTCTACCCTGTCTTTTTTGCCTCTTCTTCTTTTGTTTTGACTTTGTGCTGGATTCAGTTTTTTGCTGTTTTTGGTACTCTGGGCACTTTACCACAGCTGATCAGTGCTAAAGTGCAAGTGCTCCTATGTAATGTATAGCTGTAATTGGCTTGTCCATGATTGGTATATCTGATTTACTAGTAGGTCCATAGTAAAATGCACTAGAGGTGCCAAGGGCCTGTAAATCAAATGCTACTAGTGGGCCTGCAGCACTAGTTGTGCCACCAACATTAGTAGACCTGTAAACATGGCTCAGACTTGCCACTGCAGTGACTGTGTGTGCAGTTTTAACCTGCCAATTCGATTTGGCAAGTGTACCCACTTGCCAGGCTTAAACCTTCCCTTTTTATGCATGTAAGACACCCCAAAAGGCAGGCCCTAGGTAGCCCCATGGGCAGAGTGCAGTGTATTTTAAAGGTGGGACATGTTTTTTACATTTCCTAACAGTGAAACACTGCCAAATTAGTTTTTCACTGTTGCCAGACCTCTCTTTCTCTCTCATAGGTTAACATTGGGGTGGCTTTTAAATATCCTTAAAGTGCAATTTCCCTTTGAGAGCAGATACAAATTTGGAGCTTAGGGTCTCTGAACTCACTACTTAAAAATACATCTCTTAATGAATTTGTTTTTTAGATTGTTAGTTTGAAAATGCCACTTTTAGAAAGTGAGCATTTTGTTACTTAAGCCATTTTGTGACTCTGC
Organism: Pleurodeles waltl; assembly: GCF_031143425.1. Lineage (NCBI taxonomy): Eukaryota > Metazoa > Chordata > Amphibia > Caudata > Salamandridae > Pleurodeles > Pleurodeles waltl. The sequence goes on along the minus strand of NC_090449.1, from coordinate 536,254,703 downwards.
CTGTTTGTTGATTCCCTGTCTGGGTCAGTTTGACAGTTGGGCTGTTTGTGAATCTCTAAAGGGAGCTGGGGTGTAGCCTGCATATCCTGATGAGCCAACTGGGCTAGAGTGGAGGGATTAGTGGTCGCTTACCCCTGAGTGGACTGTGCCTGGCCTCACAAAGTGCAGTCTCCAACCCCCTGGTGTGTGTCTGGGGCCTGGACTGGGCAAGGCAGGATCTTGTGAACAACACAGACTTTCCTTTGAAGTTTGCCTACTTCAAAGGCAGAAAGGGGTTTAAGTAGTGGACCCAAAGCCCCAGGCTTTAGATCACTTCTGATCCAAGAGGAACCTCTGCCAAGGAGAAGAGCTGAAGAGAAGTGCTGCCCCTGCCTGCGACTGTGCTTTGGTGGTCTATCCTGCAGTTGCTGCTTCTGCCTGTGAAAGGGGACAAAGACTGGACTTTGTTGTGCATTACTGCTTGCGAAGAATCTCCAAGGGCTTGAAGTGAGCTTGCCTCCTGTTTTGAAGTCTCAGGGCCATCAAAGACTTCCTCTGCAAGCACCTGGACTCTCTGCAGAGACTCCTGCCCTGCCAAGTGGTGCCCTTGAATGGTGAAGTAGGCAGAATAAGGACTGAAATCCACGCACAGAACGCCATGCAGGGAAATTTTCGACCCACCATCTACAACCGGGCTGATAAATGACGTGCCACCGGCTTCGCAGCTGAAATCAATGCTCCACCTCAATTAAGGCTGGCAGAGTGACATATAGTGACTTGAGTAACGACGCAATACCCACGTGTGGCTGCTGATAACGATGCAAACTCCACGCAGCTCGGTTTTCTAACACCGTATGACTGGATTTCTCATGCATCGTTCCTGGAAGTTATTGTTATCTGCGTGGATCCGAGGTGCCCCATCCAGAATTTGACGCATCGCTCTAATGCGAGAGAGAAAATCGATGCATCGCTGACCCCACTGGAGAAGAAAACTACACAAAGCGTCAATTGTGAGTAAGGAATCAATGCATCACTGACTTTTCCGACGCACGCTCTCCCGTGCAGTTTTATTTGACACAAACCAGGAACTTTGTGCAAAATCAACTTTTCCATTGTTTTCTATGGAGTAAGACTCTTATTCTTTTCAAAATTCATATTTTGACTTCTGTATGTTGGATGTTTGTTGTTTTGGTCTTGTTTGATTTAGATAAATATTGCCTGTTATTCTAAACTGGGTTGGTGTCCATTTTGTAGTGTTTCCACTTTATTACTGTGTGTGTTGGTACAAATACTTTACACATTGCTTCTGGGATAAGCCCTCCTCCTTGTGCCAAGCTAACAAGAGGGAGAGTGGGGGTTAACCTGGTATGTTTCTCCTTTGCCCTGACTAGAGCAAGGGTCGTTGCTTGGACAGGGGGTAACCTGACTGCCTACCAAAGACCCCATTTCTAACAATTCCCTATATCCTTATACAAAACGTTTCAGACCTCACTGATCGATCATCTTAAAAATATAATAGGCTGTTTTGTAAGGTTTCAGGAACCGCGGCGGAAGTTATGATTGTAGTTACCCAAAAGAAGACAAGGATCACACACATCCAAAAACCCATTGTCCATTTCCTTACTTAATTTAATATGGAAGCAAAAATATTTGCAAAAATCCTGCACAACGGATTAAATCTCTTATCCTCAAACTCATACATAATTCCCAAACATTCTTTGTGAAGGGGAAAATGGCAAGAGATAACATCCATACCTTCTGCCACATCATAGATAAGGCAAAACTTGAATCTCTGCCGGCTGCTGCATTTGCACTTGACACAGAGAAGGCTTTCGACAAGGTATATTGGCCATTCTTACATGCTATCCTAGAAGCACATGACTTTGGCTATCCTTTATCAACATGATAATAGCCCTATATGCTAACCCTAAAGCAAATATTCGGATTAAAGGTGAACTCTCTGCCACATTTGATCTTCATCAGGTCACGAAACAGGGTTGCCATTATCCCATGTATTAGTCCTCTTAGCAATAGATCTCTTGCCCTTACTAATTGACTCACCCCCTTGGATCTCATGCTTTAAATTCAGCAGTAACATTTACAATACCTCAGCATATGCTGGTGGCATACTTACACACTTAGTGGATATAGAGAATGAAGTTCCGGTGCTACTCAATATAATATCAGACTTCTCTGACTGAAAAGGCTGTGGTATTCCCCATCAATTCACTCTGCGTTGCTGCACACTTAGGAAGTTCAGGCTCAATTGGCAACCAACACAACTTAGACATTCATGTAAAACTATTAACAAGGTCAAAAACGTATTAGATGCATGGTCGCCCAAACATATACCCTGGTGGGGAAGAATTCAAACACTGAAAATGATGGTCACCCCAATTATTAATTTCACTACCTCCATGCTACCAATGCAACTCTCCCACTCCTTCTTTCACAATATAGATAAGCTAACGTCCTCTTTTCTACGGAAGGGAAAAAAGGGCCAGAATCTTCTTTAAGGCCTTAAGAAAAAACACTCACGAAGGGGGTTGCAGACTACCAAACTGGAAATTATATCAAATGGCTTTCCTGGCATCACAGGGTGCTAATTGGTTACTTAAAAATCTGCCTGACCACCCTAGATGGCTTCAAATTGAGAATTCCTTTTGTTCACCCTTCTCACCGCAGCATACCTGTCTAAGAAAAAGTTCAGACCCCTTCTATCGCAAGAGATATTTATTGACACCGCTACCACCATCAAAAAGTTAGATAAACTGTCATAATCTTCACTACCTAGATTCTTAATGGCTTTGCTGTGGCACAAGCCCAGAATAAAACTTGACACTACACAAGAATTACACCATTCATGGAGCTCAAAAAACATCCACATTGTTCGGGACCTATATGATGACAATGGAGAATCTATACCCTTTGCTTTTTTAGCTGCGAAATTCAACCTCCCCCCAGTGGACTTTTATAGCTTTCTGAAATGAAAAGCTAAACTCTCCAAACTAGATTGAGCTACAAATGCAACCATCTGCCAGTGACTAAAACTATGGCATTACTCTGGACATATTTGCTCCAAAATATACACAGCTCTTGTAGCACCCACTTCATGAAACAAATCATCTCTTTGTTCTAAATGGTCTAAACATTTAGGGAGATTTGACCTAATAAAGATCTCTGATGAGAACTGGATTAATATAGGGAAAAACACTCTTTGAAATAGAGTTGCCCCCTTGCTGACCCAATCTATTTTTTTTGCCTTACACTTCCTTCACTGGACTCCGTCTAGGCTGTACAAGATGGGTCTCAGAGACAGTGACAAATGTTGGAACTGTGAAACACCACCTGGATCCTACGAGCATATGTTTTTCCAATGTCCTCATTGATCCCTCTTTTGGTCATATATCTCAAACCTAATCAACTCCTTGTTTCAGACTTCAATAATCCTAAATTCCCCACTAATTATATTATGCCCTTGGAGTATCTTGGATATACCCAATCTTGATGAGAACGACATGGCGTTGCTAGATCTCCTTGTATCCATTGCAATCAAAGTTATATTAGGAGACTGGAAATCTCTAAATCATATTTCCCCTCATACATGGTGGGCATGGGTAACATACCTAAGAGGAGCGAATACGCTAATCGAGTCATCCCCACATCATCACAAGACCTCAAACAATATATGGCGAACATTAGACCACTTTATGGAAAAAGAAGTAAAACAAACCTAGTGGTTCTACTACTGTTTTTGTACATTCACACCCCAGGAGCACAACCATGCTAGTCATAGCTATTTACTCATACTTACCACTGCCCCACCACTTCCTTCCTGATTTCCTTTCCCAGGTTTGCTTCATTCCCTGTTCTCTGACGGATACACAGCCCCTCATGTATAATTTTCATTAACTTGTACAAAAACAAGTATCATCAATGGTTGGCCAATCTAGAATAATATGTGTGTAGGAATCAACCGCATGCAGCCCTGTTCCTTCTATGGATAACTGGTATACTGTCTGTATATGGATAATTTGAGTTACCCAAGACATTCCTAACAGTGTGTATCCTCTAGTCCCAATGTTAATTAACTGATGGGTTCGCTCAATATACCAATAAACATGATTTGAACACAAAAAAAGAAACTCTGATACAAAAGCAGTAACCCACTGTGCAATGCACATAAAGTACTGTTATTTGCATGATACACATTCTTTGCAGCAGGCATATTAACCATCTGTGCTACCTTTGAGTCAAAACTGCCACTGCCCAAAACTCTCATTCCTCTCCAGCAGGTACATTAATCACTGGGGTTCTCTTGAGGCTTTTATTTTTTGCTGTACAAGTATCATTGCAGTGCTTTTAAAACTGCTGAACAAAGGAAGTAATAAATATAAAAACATAGAGGTGTTTGTCAGAGGCCCCAGCTGGAGAAGTGATTTCCTCCAGGCCCAAGCCTGCGGACCCCCTGGGAATGTCACTACCCCTGTGGGTTCCCGAACCACAGGTTGGGAACCACTGCATTAGAGTATTAATATATATTGAATGATTTCACGGTGTTTCGGTAGTCTTCCTCCGTGTAATACCAATAAATGTCTGCGATAAAAATGTATAGTTTAGCCTGGGTGTTTGTTCAAGGGCCAGTTTGGTGAATATAGTTTTACAAATCCAATTAAACTTTTTTTGGTCTGATAAATAGCAATCCTCTCTTCGAGCTTCTGCACAGTGGAAAAATGTCATTTTCCCCAGAAACAGTTTATCAGCCACATGCAGTGTTTTGAAATTGAAATGAGAATGCAATTAGGAGACAGAAAGCGGCAGAGATGTCAGATTTGCAGGTACATTTTAAATGAGTAACACAATGAAACAAAGAACATAGCGTGCGTCTAATATGATCAAATTTCCTTCTTTAATTGTCAAATGTTTATATTCAGCGATTATACAGAAGCGTTCTACCAAACTGAATCCGGTTTTACCCAAGGACGATAGTTACCTTTTTTAACCCAAAATCCAAAGCAAATAGTTGAGATGTCGAACACGGAGGATCGCGTGGATTAACTTTTGCCTTATTTATTTCTGCAGCACAGAAAGCGGAACCTAAGAAAACGGAAGTGTCCACGGTCTCTGGGAAAGTGGATGGAGCAGATGGCAAGAAAGAAGGGGCCAAGGGTGCCAAGAAGAAGGAAGGAGAAAAAGAAGGCAAGAAAGAGGGAAAGGAGGGCAAAGATGTCAAAGATGCAAAAGAGGATAAAGAAGGCGCCAAAAAGAAAGATGGAGGGAAGGGAAATGCAGACAAAGAAGGAGCTGGAAAGAAGGGAGGAAAGGAAACTGCTGGAGAAAAGTCAGGAAGCAGCACAAAGACGGAAGGAAAAGGTGGAGGCAGTGGCAAGCCAGCAGCCAAAAAAACACATGCCAAGAAGTGATCTGTCAACTAAAGAAGGACGTTTCTTTTGTTATTGATCTGAGCACTGGCAGTCACAATCTCGGGACGCATAAAAGGGCACTAACTTTTGCATTTTGTTGGTTACTGTTCCTGGAATATTTGAGTAACAGACAATATCTGTATTGGTAAATACCCCATGGCTGAGCTCTTGAAGCTTGCAAAAGGTGACACCTCTAAGTTTATGTACCAGGATGTCCGACATTGAAGATGTTAGACAGTGTTTGGCCACTTGCTACACCAATATAAGGATGAGAGATTTGGGAGGCTAGGTGTCATTGTTCTTGAAGTAATGAAACACTAAGGAACCTCTGTTTAAAGTTTTGCCTGAGAAGAAACCGCATGTAGGTTGCAACATAGTGGCAGGACCATAATGTGCAATCCTCTTAAGCTGGCTGTTACTGGTGGGTCACTCATCACTGATGGGATGGTGACCCACAGTGTTAAAGCACTGAAGCTAGAGTATATGTGTACTACAGTACCAAGTACAATTATACCCCTGGTGAACATGTTAAAACATTGCAGAGCCAGAGCAAATGTGCTGAAATGGCAGGTCGAAGAATATCAGAATGACAAAATATGATGTAAAATATAAAGGAAAGAAGCACATAAAATACAAAACTTGTAATTTTCTGGAGCCTCTTATGTATGATGTTTAAAAACCCTCCAGCAGCTGGCATCCTAGGACAGTGATGGGATCACACCTGCTGGTGCTGGATAGAGTACCACAATTCTCCTTTCTATGTTAGCTTCCATTTTGAGGCATAGGTGGTAGAAAAAGGTCCAGCAGGAAAGTGCCTCATACAGAAAGGAGAAATTGCTGGTTTGGTATTCAGTACCAGAAGAATCACACTGAATTAACACATAGAGTACAGACCCAAAGAACAAGTGATAGTGGCATAGAGGTTCTGGTGCATCTCCCTTCCCTGAAAACACTGGCCAGAAATTATTTTATGATGATGCAGTCACCACAGATAAATATATCTTCAAAACATATATCACATTCAAGTAGTTACTTTAGAACACCCACTGTCTATGTCACAGCAGTGTGGAGGGCTCATCAGGAGAGTTATTGTGGAATCAGTGCTGAAATAGAGGGGAATCCAGCCAGATTCTGGATTTGACAGCTATTCTTGACCTGGAGCCAGATTCTAGGCCAGTCGCAGCAAATCTTCATATCAATTTCCCGTGCAGTATGATGACACCAGGACACAGCAGAAGCAGGACACATTCACTGTCTGTGTCCCTTGTGACCTTCAAAGGAGGGAGGGAGGGAATCAAACGCAAATAGACAATCATCTTCTTTTTAAAAGTCCTGGGTGGAAGCAGCAGGAGCCCATATGAAGCACAGTTTGAGCCTCATGCCTGGCCAATGAGGAGAAGCCAGCATACTGTCAGCATGTCAGTTCCAAGTTTCTGAAATAAACTATGATTTGAATCTTTTTTAGGCTATCCCATTCTCAGCATGTGTAAAATATATGATGGTCTGTGCATTTTCTGTATGAATGCCAGATATATCTTTTTTTTTTTTTAATTAGCACGCTCAATTTTCATTGATATAGCCCACAATACAAACTGATTTTTGGCACTTAATAACAAGGATTTGGTAATATCCACCTAATTAGAGCCATTTTATCAACCATTAACAAGATTTGTTTAAATCCATCAATGTTTCAAACAATGGTCTTGCAGTTTACATTGTGATATGTTGAAGCATATCATGAAGAGTACACAGTTCCTATGAATTAAATGAAAAGGCTCAGGTTATTCATTCAGCTCTTTTACATGGATTGCAATTTGTGACTTTAAGGTAACAAAGCAATCTCTTCAACAAGACCACAAATCCACTGAGTAACCTTATGTAAAACAGAAATCTGTGAGCTACATGAAACGTACTCTGAAGAAGACACATTAACCCTTAGTGTTTTTTTTTATGCTTCAAATCTGTGACCTGATATGGTGCTTATCTCTCCATCAACTGCATTAACCAGGAGGGTTAATGTGCCACAACTTACATCCTGAAACATGTTGCATATGGATATTTCCATAGCAGATGGCCTAACCTAGGTGTTTTCAGTGAGAAGATCCTTTCAGTGCTCACACCAGCAAAGGAAAGGAGGGGTGAGTTTGGAGGGGCCACTAGTGGTTCTATTTTTCTGTGACCAAAGACATCTCTCTTCAGCAAGTGTATCAAAACCCGGAGTAAACGTAATATTAGTATGCCCAGAAACTTTTTTGCTACACATATATTTCTGCAGTAAATGTCTTAACTACAGTTCTAACAGAGTCGAGCACCAACAAAGAAAAAAAAACGTTGTGAAGAAGGGTCCTACTAGGATCTTTTTGTCAATCCTCCATAGCCCAGCTGTCAAAGCATAATCAAAAATCTGAGTCGACTGCTTGCAGGTAGTACCTGTCTGATCTGGTGGAAGAGAGAAGGATTACCAGCAGGAGGTTCCAGGAGAATCAGGGAGATTTCGACAAACAGGACCAGAATCAAGGAGACAAGCAGAGCAAAGACTATGAAGAAAAGGACTAGGAGCATCAAGAGGACAAAGTCCGTAAGACCAGGAGGATTAGGAACAGGGAAAGAGGACCCGAATTACCTACAGCATTGTCTCCCATTCCAGGAGGATGAAGAGGATCAGGATCATGACCAGGAAGACTAGTGGAATCTGGGCCAGAAGGACTAGAACTAGTAGAACTTACACCATGAAAACCATCAATAGGAGGATTAGGACTGGGAGGACCAGATGAACAAGGGGGGCAAGACAGGACCATGTTTAGGAGAGCTAGGAGCAGTGTCAGGGCCAAGATCTGGAGGACTTGGATTAGGAGGAACAGCGCAAGGAGAACCACAACTGGAGGGGGTAGAAAAACAGGGACCAGAAAAATCAGGACAAGAAGAGCCACAAGAATTGGGAACAGAAACAGCAGGAACAGAATGGTCTAGGAACAGGAGAGCCAGGAGTGGGATTAGAAGGACCTGGAACATAATAGACACTGGAGGTGATGAAGAACAGAATGTCATGAAAAGATTTACCCGGACCATGAACACCTTTAGGGCCAGTTCAGGATCAGGACCCAAATTAGGACCAGGATGAGGAAGATCAGGAAGCTGAGGGGTATGGCTAGGACCAGGTGGAGGTTGAAAAGGTGGAGGAGTACGACGAGACAAACCAAAACCAGGAGGATGAGGAGGGGTCCTGAACAAGGAGTAGGTCCAAGAGGAGAAGACAATGAGGTTGAAGAGTTGGACCAGGATGGGAATACCAGGAGTAGGAGGAAGAGAAGGAGGTCCTGAAGCAAAATAAGGAAAATGAGCAATAGGGTAATAATAGAGACGATGATGAGGAATAGGAGAAACTGTAACATGAGGACCAGATCAGGTCCAGTCTCATAGGAAGCCATCAGGTCAGGATGTTGAGGAACAGAATCAGGAGGAGGACCATAAATTGGAGGAGGACCACATGGAATACGAGGAGATTGAGGAAAAGGACCAAGAACATAAGGACCAGGAGGAGGTGGCACAGGAGAAGGACACATATACTAGGAATAGTACCAGAGTTTCCAATGTCACCACAACATTGGAGGCCTCTATCTTTGACAGTCGCTGAACGTCGGCAACAATCTTAAAATTCAGGTGTATCTCAAAAATTAGGTAAAGCAGATCAGCTTTACTGTCACATTTTTCCTCATTGCCTATTTCACAAATAAGGCTTAGTTTGTCTGTCATTGACTCTACCCCTCTTGATGGCACTCCTAATATCTCTGCCTCTTTTTGCCACAAAGTGTTAGGATCCCAGAGTAAACATTTTCCAGTTCCAACACTGGAAGGTTCTTAATGCATGAATTCTGTGGTCCCTCACAAGTTATTTCAGCCGATCAAGGTTGATAGTGCAATTGAACACCTTTCAAAAATTGCGTCAAACTCACGTTCAGCAATGCATCAACTCATTTTGTAACATTGTTATTCTGGTTATTCTGGTTCCCAATCCACAAAGACAATCTTGTTTTTATAGTTCTGGGCAAACAATGACATATGATCTGTGGAATCAGATCATTTAATCTTTGTGGTTGCAGTTCAGAATTACGCATTTTCACTACCACATTGAAGACACTGAAACCACTCACAATACAGTTCCAGGGGCTAAATATGCAATTCAGATGTCAACAAAAGATTATCCAAGCAGTTTTAATCTATTGTGAAGAAGGAGCTTTGGGCACACTAAAATAGTTCCTTATGCATTTCTGCTGACTTTACTAGGCTGTCCTTATGTGTGGCTTTGTGGGTCTTAAAAAAGAAACTGTGAACAGAAGTAAGCTCGACCATTAAACAAAATATTTTATGTTTAGTTTTGTTGCAGAGGTATCTTAAAGACGACTACTTGCCCACAATGCCTGCTTGTTAAGCAGACTACTGATAAGCCTTAGGGCATTTGGTACTTACGTCCTAAGTCCTTAATTTAGAAATGTTACCCTTCCTTTTCCCTAAACTAACTGTGATAAACATATATGTTTCAACTGGTCAGCGCTTCCTCTGCACCCTGTGATCTTCAACTTGTAAATTTGAACAAGTCATTAATTTGTGCTCAATATGTACCTACTTGGGATACTACACCTTTCCACATAGTAGCAGGTGAAACTCGTTTAGATGGGCATTCAAATGTCCATTCTTAGAAAATGAACACATTCCCAATGCTAACCTAAATGTTCCCCAAATTAAAGCCATTGCTATCTTCCAGGTGCCCCCAGCAGGCCTTCAATTTAACATATCTTTCTTTTCCTCAGGTATTCAAAGCAGGTCTGCTATTAGTCTTCCTACTAATCACCATGTCCACGCAAAGTGACAATTAATTATCGTTATGCATTGCTAATGCTCCAAAATGTAGTCAGATTGTGCTTAAAACTGGTCCTATTTTGAAACCAAAAATCTAAATTCACATTAGGTGTTGGTAAAGCAGTTCTTTTAAGCCAAATTGTGTTTTTTAATGTGGTCTTTGAATGTACCCTGATTGGAGCCGATGACCCTTTAGAATAACCCATGATGCCCTAATGCTTTACTTAAAAAGATTCACAATTGCCCTTATTATGCCCATCAATTTCTGAAAAATGGAACACGTAAAGTCCAAAGATATCTCTCGAACAGGTAAAAAGACATAGGACAATTGTTTGCTCTTTATGGACATCACAAATATGTCCTTAAGCACATTTAGTAAATTCTGTTAATAGTCCTCCAAATGATACTTAATTGGATCCCAAAATAAGGTGAACTATTCAAAAGTGTCTTCGAGTCAGATTTAGCATTTCCCACCAATGATGTGTTGAAGAAAACTCCATCTATAGCCCCTGATGTTTCATGCAATTAGTCTCAAATAATAGATAACAGGATCCCCAACTTAACAGTGAAATCAAATTACATATTTAGAAACGCATTTATCTCCACCTGGATTCTGAACTCTGCCTACTTAATTTCCTTACTGAATCACTCAGGAATGATGTTTCTTCATACCTTTATCGTTTTCATCTCGATGTTGTGGTTCCAGTTTAGTCTCCAGCCAAATCGTTCTCCCGTTGACTTCTCCTGTGCTGCCCAGTGGTCGCCATTCATGACTGTCATTTCCTCAGAATGGACAATGCCAAATAATATGGACTTCACATATATAATAGGCATCCACGAGTCATGTTCAAAAAATGGAGTTGATGACTTCTGGCAAAACAAAAGTGAGCCATACAACAGATTGAGCTTTTCGTTAATATATGAAATTATTATTGAATCATAATACTCAAACCACTTATGTCTTGTAAATCGTATGTATTAGAATCATAATTAACTGACGTGACGTAACACCTTTGAATTAGGAAACGTTGACACACATATATCATCCCTCCAGAAAATTACAGCCCTTAGAAGAGCTTCCCTTAATTCGTTGATAAAGAGAACAATGCAGTAACGAAATATATTAAAAAATAAATTAAACTTTTACTATACTCTGAATTGCAGGTGTCAAATAAGGGTTTGTTAGTATCAAGCTGTATTCTTTTTGAAGTTGGTTTCAATTTATGTTTACCATAATTCAGTACTTATTATACAACTATTGCACATCTGCCTGGCAATTGAAATATTGATTACCTAGACTAAAACACATAATTGAAAAGTGTTCAATTAATTCTAGTTTTAAAAAGCTCTAATTTACTAGCATGATTATAATGGAGAAAAAGACCTGAACTTGAAGCAACATCTTCCGTGGTAATTAGTTTTGTTTACAATAATTACTGTAATTTATTTACTAACATTTCTTGGGCCTATTTTCTCCTTTTCATTTCATAAATAACGAACTGTTCTTAACATATTTCCGGTGCCTTTACGTTTAGATGGAATCCTTTAATTAAAATGAACTCTTTCTCTAATTGCTTTAATTCAGTTTAATTTATCTTTCAGTTTGAATCGTTATTTGCTTGAGATAATGCCTGGGTAAACATGTTTTTTAATCAGAAACTGACTTGAATGTTATGGCTTATGTAACTAACCATTAAATTCTCTGTCAACACGTGATGGTCTGCAACATGTGTTCCCAAGGAAATTATGTACTTATCAGTCTATGCAAAGATGTTTTTTAAATCTTTCATTCGTCTGTTCATCCCGTTGCCACGATCTTTATCCAGGCCCTCTACAAGTCCCTAAAAAGATCGTTTGCATTTATCGCAAAACACATGTTTGCTTGCTTTGTTATGGAAGAACCTGTGCACACTTATAGTACTGTGTTATGGGCTAAATGACTTATTTTTTTAATTGCATTTAATAGCTTTATATTAGAAAAGTGTCACTGTATATATCTCTAAAATAAAAAAGAAAAATTAAAATGCATACTGTTCAGAGTATTTTGCTTAAAGAAATTGTTGTAAATATATATAAAATACTTTAAAATTAAAATTAATGCACAGCGAACAACCATTGGATGATTCGATTCGATTTCCGTAACACTTTGTAACAGTAGGACACAAAAAGGGAATTCATAAAACATTTCTATATGAGAAAACGCCCAGGCTCAAAGCTTCTTCGTGTGACACAAGCAATGTGACCCATTAGTGTGAGGCACAGCCATTATACAAAGTAAAGGGAAATCTAGTGCCAGAGATTTGGTGGCATTACTGCACACATTTTGAACCTTAACTACATTTTATTGCCACCATATTTTGCCTACTAATCTCTGGTACATATTCTTTCCATCACTTTAAAAGACAGGCCGTGAAATGTCATGTTTGTTGTGTTGCAAGTTGCGTTCATTCCAAACAGTCAATACTCTTGGCTGACAGTCATCAAGAATGGAGTTTGTATACCAACACTCACCCCACTGTATCAATATCCTTTGAAAACATAAAGCGTATGTATGTTATGTGATGTTCTGTAGTGCGAGTTTGCATATGCTTTAAAATGAAATATTTTCTAGACAACTGAGTCCTGGAAATCACCTTGGGCAACAGAGACAAAGGACCTGACTTAGAATTCGATTGATGTGCTCCTCTGTCAAAATGTGGCACTCTCTCATCCACATATTACAAGTGCCACAGGTTATTATGTGCTCATATGAAAGTGAGTACTTCATCTGCCAAATTTTTGATGCAGTATCCCGCCTGTCGAACTCTATAGAATGAGCTTCCTGCTCATTTCTGTGTTAAATGAGATGCCTTTGTAGAAAATGTCCTGCAATACACTTATGTGAATGAACTGGTCAAATCATGGAGCATGTTAGTGAATGTTTGACATTGGTATTTTCTTTCCTTGCTGGGTTTATAAAGCAGCGATTTTTTTTTTCAATCCTTCCAACAGTAGGATTTCCAAATAAAAAGAATAACGTGAACATGAGAATTATTCTTCTACCTTGCATTCATCAAAACCTATTCAAACCCAGGAAATTGGTTTATGCCCCAATTTAACTTCCACTTAGTAGAATCTCGTCTATATATATATATATTAAAAATACATTTTTTGCATGAATTTCAAATGTTCAGGGCAGATGCAGACTTGTTTCAGTATCAGAGAGATTTCGAGTAACTGCACCACCTGTCAGATTTAAAAAATAGTTTTACCTCTTAATGACTAAATAGAAATCGTACATAATATCCTTTTCCCTAGCCCTGGAGTAATCTGTGATGTATACACAAATCACCTAGAGCACAGAACAGTATTTTAAACAGTAAATTCCACAAAGAGAGACCAATTTATAAATGGAAATGAAAAGTTCAGTAGCAGGAGCAGCATATGTTTATTCCATCAAGGAATGGTAGCCCACACATGCTTTGTCTATGACGACATTTTAAAGGTTACAAGAACAATATTACAATCAATCATTGGGTAAAACATATATTCAACAATGAGTTGAAAACAACTGCATCAACATGTGTGGTGTAATTCAAAAATGAGACAAACCATAAGTAATACACAGAATAATTATTTGTGAATTAGAAAGAATCATAGTGTGAAAAGTAGTTCACAAACACCCCGGTGAGTCACATAATAAAAAAAGGAGTGTCTCAAGGCCCCATGAAAAAACAAGAGAAGGTACTTATGAGTAGTAAAAAAAAAAAAAGGCCAGGAATAGGGTGTTGTTGATTTCACAATATCAAGGTATTGTTGAGGTTGCTGATTTGTAGAGACACAGACTCTCAATAGTGCTGTATGTCCAGCACGATTGAGCAGTAAGAAAAAAAGGGGAAAGAAAAATGAGTATCAGAAAAAGAGTGAGGAGTAAAGCTCACTGGCACAGTCAAAGTAAACAAATTCTCTGGGAAGCCGTGATGAGTTCCCCACTCCATACTGGAAATGGAGTAAGAATAAGTTAGGAATTTCTCCACCAAATTAGCAAAAGAACCAGTGACAAGAATTCAATTGAATGGACTTACCAAGAGTCCAGAGTACTGTGCGATAGGTGGCAGAGTCTAACCAGTACTGCCATTATGAATGCTATAAAAGTGTTGTAGGTAGTAAATAAAGAGATGGGAAAGAGATGGAGATGGTGTGACGAGACAGAAGTGAGGCACGGAACAAGGCACATGTCATCTTGGAATGTATATGGAAAGGATGTGGTATTGGGCAGCATGTGTTGTGAAGATAATAGTGGGACACCTGATGCAGATTAAGTATGTTGTAGCAGAAAAGTTTAACACATATATAAGTCATCAAAAATACCTAAAGTAAAAAGGAACAAGGAATGGAGTGTAGGAGAAAAAGACCATAAAGAATTGTAGCAATAATGTATTGTACCACACACGTTGTTTGACGAGTATAAGGTTGGTAGTAACCATGGTATAATACAAAACGTGAGAAAACGGATGGAGTAAACCAAAAGAAGGACAAAAACAAATATAATGAAACATAAATTAAAGGATGGTGAAAAGTGAAAAAAGAAGAAAGCAAAATATCAAAGATGCCAATGTATTATGTGAAAAGGCCATAGAAAAAGAGGACTGCACAGTATGTCCAAAACGCTGTGTGAATCTATCAAAAAAGAGAAGTAAGGAAATGTCTGACAAAAGTGTAGACATAGAAAAGAAGAAACAAAGAAATAAAGGTGTAAATAACATTAGATAATGTGTCCTGTAAGGTATCAGAAATAGAGTAAGGGTAATGTGGGGATGAGGACCAAGGTTTGTCAGCAGATTATCAAGTACAAGCCAATAGGGCACAAGAATGATTACATAGTGGGTTTTCACAACAAAGACTAACAGTGTAGTGTCATACCCGCATCAGCATCCTAAGGTTGCATATTAAAATTTCACAAAAAGAACAGAGAATGTAAAATCAAGACTGCATAAACAATGAATAGAAGTATCAAAGTTCATGGATCATCTAGAAAAAAAGTGAAGCTCATGGTCCATATTAAGTCCTTGGCCCACAGCTCTTATTTCAGTGATACAGTTTGTCCTAAGACATGACTGAGTAAAATAAGACATTAATTATATGAATTATGTAGTAACAAAGTACAATGGGAGTTTTGTTAGTTAATTTTTGAAAAGGTGATTTTCTTTACCACAAGCCAGTTGCAATATTTTTTATAGCTAGATAGATGGCTCTGCAATGTAAAACACTCTCCAGTCACATCTGGCATGATTTGCAAACCACAGATTTGAATCCAGGCAGGGGGCTAGATTAGCATTTAAACCTTTTGAGGTTGACAGAATGAGCACCCATAAGTCAGGGAATAGTAGCGTTTTAGAAATGACATACTATATAAAACTAGTTGTTTTTGTTACTGCCATTCAATATTTCAACATTCTCAGTGTATATCTGTACTTTATAAATATAAGGTCTAAAAAACAACCCTGTTTACATTATGCAAAGTTATTTTATGAAACTACTGAACTGTATTTCACCGTTTAAAGGGAAAAAAACAAACCTCATAGGCATTTTTCAGATGAAAGCAATGAATTTCCTCTATAGTTGTAGAATAAAAGTGACATAGGGGGTCATTCCGACCCTGGTGGTAAAAACCGCCAGGGCCGTGACCGACGGAAAGCACCGCCAACAGGCTGACGGTGCTTTCCTGCCCATTCTGACCGTGGCGGTAAAGCCGCGGTCAGAAAAGGGGATCCGGCGGTTTCCCGCCGGATTTCCCCTGGCTGGGCTGAACCTCCATGGCGGCGCTGCAAGAGAGATTCCGACCCCCTTCCCGCCAGCCTGTTCCTGGCGGTTTTTACCGCCAGGAACAGGATGGCGGGAACGGGTGTTGTGGGGCCCCTGGGGGCCCCTGCACTGCCCATGCCACTGGCATGGGCAGTGCAGGGGCCCCCTAATAGGGCCCCTGCATGATTTTCACTGTCTGCCTAGCAGACAGTGAAAATCGCGACGGGTGCAACGGCCGGCTTCTGTGTTGCAGGGCCTTTCCCGCTGGGCCGGCGGGTGCTCCCTTGGCGGGCGCCCGCCGGCCCAGCGGGAAAGTCTGAATGGCCTCCGCGGTTTTCTGACCGCGGAACGGCCAATTGGCGGTTTCCGCTTGGTGGGCGGTGCCCGCCGCCCGCCAATATTGGAATGACCCCCATAATGCTTAAACGTTTATTTGTACAATAGCAGATCAATTTGGTTGAAGCAAGATGAGTAAAATTGTATACAAAACAATAGATTTTTTTTTAGTTTATGACTTTCACCGGATATAATTGTAACTCCTGTGCTAAACCTTTCAATAGTGTAACCAGCATTACATGGCAAGGACTTGATGATTTCAGATTGTTTCTCCGAGGCTACAACTCAATAAAATCACACAGATGACTAGCAGTTGTAGCCCCTGCTAATAGTAGTGTAATGAAAGAGCATATGTATATGTTTGTATTGAAAGGGTAAAACAAGGGAAAAACAATTTTAGACAACTTTAAATGTACTTTACACGTAGTCTTGTGCGGCAGTAGTCAGTATCCACAATTGCTGCAGACGAGAGGCATGGTCACTGTAAAATATAGTCTCTGATCTGCTACACGGGTCAATGAGGGTAAACAACAAGCTAAATAAGACAATAAAAGAAATATTCAGAATGATCTAGGGTAGGCAGCCGAGTCCTCTGATGAGTTATCCAATTGCATGTTACTCTATATCTCGATGAGACTCCCAGTGTTGCATGGAAGACAACTAAGTCTACAGTTCTCCACCTCAGGCATTGGGTAGCAGAGAGCTGATAGCTAATTCAGCAAGCATTGTACTGACAGTTATGACGGGGGAGAAAGGTTGTCTACAAGCTAAAGAAGCATGCGTGGGCAGGTGTCAGACTGTAGTGAGAAAGGACCTGTTTCTCCTGGGAGACTTCACCAAAGTGGCAGAAAGATCCGATGCAACAAGCAGTCACTCCCCTTCCTTCTCAGTTTCCCTCTGAATGACACCTGAGTCAAGGACTGTGTGCTCCTGTATCCCAAGCCTTCTTACGCTAATTGTAAGCAATTCAGAGCTCATTGCTGTTAAGAGAGAGAAAAAATATCACACAAAGTAGCCCCAGATTTATCTCAGGCTACTCTTTCCAGTTCATCTGTCAATGACTCACATTTGTAGAACGGGTCAAGTGGGGTGCTTGAGGATGCAGCAAGCTTCCCCTCTGGCCTTTTTGTTGCCTTATTGATGCCTGAGGAGAGCCACATTCAAGTCAAGAATGATCTGGCCCTGCCCACATCAATGTTGACAGCAGATGCTTCTTACCCACTGGCACCACTTGCTCTTCTGGCATGCTGGCAGCTTGGGGGACCCGAGGGGTGCAAGACAAGACAAGTTGTTGTGCACTAATGCCCCCTTGGTCTTCCTCTTTCAAAAGGTGGGTAGCAGTCGATGGAAAAGAGAGAACATTGATGACAAGGTGACAGCTTGAGAGAAATTTGGGCACTGTATTACAAACTGATATGTTCTTAAATTAATCATTATTGCCCTTCAGTGAAGGAATTACAGCTGTTAATTGACCATCCACTAAATAAAGGTTTCAGCTGAATGAAGAGGTTCATAACAAGCAACAAGGGCAAAGAATATCCTTAAAGGTCCATCAACTTGTGGTCAATGAGGCTATTAACAGATATATCTTAAAGTTCACACCTCACAGGAAGACCCACATGTCCACTGTCCCCCTCTCTGTTTTGCATCACTGCTCTGCCTTCTATTGAACTAAGAATATAGGCAAACAACAGTTGTGAATGCCCACACTCAGCCCTTATTTGATTTGGCTATCCCAATCATAGTTGTTGACAATTCCAGCAATATATTAACTTTATCTAATGTTTTTCTATAGCACACTTGCACAACATGTGTATTAGGGTGCTTTAAAGAAACATGCACACCAGCAAGTAAAACAGAAATCGTGTGGCTCAAGAGTTTCCTATAGAAAGCACTGTCTATTGGAATGGGAGTTTAGGGTAGAATCTGGGATGAATATCAGGTACTTGATATGATTTTGCAGAAAGGCATTAAAACAAGGTAAGGGAGTACATTCTGAAACAATCACTGGATTGGGATATCATACTACCTACAGAGCCACAAGCTATAGAGATGGGTGAGTCAACAAATTAACGGTGTGAGCCGAGTTAGAGCAAAACCAAGGGTCTGGCTTGGCTTTTTCAGCCCATGTTCGAGCAGAGTCCAGAAAATGTTTGCTGTTTAAATTATACAACATGCAGCACTTAAAATATGATGAAAAGATAAAGGGCCTGATTTCCATCTCATAGAGGGGTTACTCCATCACAACTGTAATAGATATCCCTTCCACTGAAATCTAAATACCATTGTTTTCTATGGTATTTAGATGTCAGCAACTGGATATCCATCACTGTTGGAATAGAGTAACCCCTATGCTGAGATCTAAACTAGGCCCAAAGTTTCTTCAAAATTCAAAAAAGTGTATTTCTTTAATACGTGGAAGCTTTGACATCAATGTGTCACATTACAGCACTACACGGAGAAGTACTTATTAAAAGTGATAGGGGCTCATTTACAAGCCTAGCATCCCTTTTATTTTACGCTGTGGAAGCACAAGCAGTTCCATACACAGCGCCACATTTGCAAACTGGCACAGTGGGACCATTGCGCCAGTTTGTAAAACCCTGCACCACATTATACCTGAACCAAGTATAATGCATGCAAGGTAGGCGTTTCCCTGTTCAAAGCCACGCAGAACTGATGCAGTAAAATCCACAAGATTTCACTTCTCCATTCTGTACCTTCACAGCGTCAATGTTTTAACCCCTGCTCAGCGCAGGTGTTAAAGTGATGCTAGACTAATTAACATTGGACTCCACCCTCGAACTGATGGAGTAGAATAATGTTGTGATGCTAGTCCAGCAATGCTTCGTTTTAGCGCCACAGATGCATCTGAATTTCTGATGCATCTGTAGAAACATGAGCAATGGAGCACTGTAACATAAATACAGTGCAACTAGGGCATCGTTAGTGGGTCCAGGGCTGGTGCAAGAAAACTGACACATTGATTCCAATACACCAGTTATTTGTAAATGAGGCCCATAGTTTTTAAACATGAACTTAGAACCATTCCTGCCGTGCCCCCACCCTGGCCACAGTGTCATCAGTGAACACTCTTGTAGCCAGGTAACTGTCCAAAGTAACCTCTTTGGCCCCCTGGACCTCAGTGCTGCCAACTAGGGCTGGAGTTGCTGAGCTAATTATCCCAACCATTACAAAAAAATGTAAAGTTTTTTTTGACCAGTGCTTGTTTGCAGTTGATGATGAAGTTCCTTTTATTCCTTTAAAATTCTGTATCTCTGGAACCTCCAGTTGATTTTGATGGTTAAGGTCTCTAAAGATTCATACAAATCTAATCTTTTTTCTAACCCGGTGTCTTGTTTCTTTCATGCAGTGTGATTTTTTTATTCTGTTGCTTGTTTTTGTTAAATGCTTTACACATTATTCCTTTACTAAGCCTTACT
The DNA here is from genome assembly GCF_031143425.1 of Pleurodeles waltl. Taxonomy (NCBI): domain Eukaryota; kingdom Metazoa; phylum Chordata; class Amphibia; order Caudata; family Salamandridae; genus Pleurodeles; species Pleurodeles waltl. Next base: position 536,234,881 of record NC_090449.1, on the reverse strand, counting down.
GCTTGAAGCCACAGCTACTCAGGGGTGAGCTTAAGATTGAGTAAACGTGCCTGACTGGACCCAACATGATATTTGTGAGTGTACTGCAGGGTAGGGCTACCAGCCGTACCCTGTAGTACAGTGGATCCGAACTTTTTTGACTTTTGTGGAACCCCACTTTATTGTTACTGGAACCCGGGGACCTTCACGGAATCAATAGTGGAATCCAGGGACTCCTCAATGGGTCATTACTGAAAGTTGGGGACCTAATCTGTTAATTTTATTTAATTTTCTATGCAGTCGTGGGCCTCCCGTGGAGGCTTCACAGACCCCCAGGGGTCTCCGGGCCACAGGTTGGGAACCACTGATGCAGTACACTGCAAATCTTGACATTGGTGCTTAGAGGTGGGATCTAGAACTTGTGTGTAGCTATACCAGACAACTAATACATTGGTAACTGACTGAAAGCGTTATTGTGTCAAGCCAAGAGGCAAAGATTTGACCACACTGTGTCGCTCAAGACAGCTTCTTCAGAGGAAAAAAAGTAAAAAGAGTTGCAAAACCTTTTCCTGCTACTAAAAGGTTTTCAAGGATGGAGGGCAAAGGTATTGACTTGGCCACCATGCCTAGTTTGAAATCAATGACCTGAAGGCTTTGTGCAAAGAGAGGAAAATCCAGCCAGGGTTTCCGCCAAGAAGGAGGATCTGGAGAAAGCCCTCAAAGCTTGGGAGGAGGCAAGGAAAGCACAGTCCCTTCTGGTGGATGAGATTACTCCTGAGAGTGGGGCAGCAGTGGCTCCTCTGCTACGGCAGAGGAATGTCGCCCAGACCTCCCCACCAGCAGCAGCAACTGCAAAACCTTTACAAGAAAATGATAAACTGTGTTTATTATCGTTTTCTTGTAAAGGGGTGGGGCCCCGGGTTGTGACGAGCACCGAGGGGGAGTGCACAGCGATGGCCGGCTAAACACATAGGCACACAGAGCTCTCTCCAGCCCAGCACTGTATTGTCGGGCTGGAGAGAGTAGGCACAACTTCCAAGTCTGCCTGGGAGCGCCCTTGCTCTGCATTCCCAGCCAATCCTAACAATGCTCTGAGCAGCATCAGGATTGGCCACAGAGCTGGCTGGGAGGCTGTACCTGCCTCCAGTGACCAGCAAGAAGGAGGGGCAGGGTTACAGCAAGGCAGGTAAGTTTTTTTATTTTACTTAATAGTAACTCCCCCTCCTCCCCACACAACCCCACCCCATCAGTGCGCAGTGAGCTACGACTGGAGTGGGGATGAGGAGGATAACAATGACCCATTCACAGAAGGAGACCTTAAGAGTGTAGTCCCTAATATTTGTTCAATATATAACTCCCTGACTGAAAGAGAAAGGAGCTTCACATCAGTGAGGGGGGCTAAGGACAAAGAGGTCCAGCTTAGCCTCTAGGAGCTACAGGACAGGTATCAGGCCTTAGAGGAGAAGGGACTGACCCTGGAAGAAAGGAGGACCAGGCTGGGGTTGGGACCCACAAGAATGGTGGCAGCAACAGAGTGACAGAGGTAACTACTGAGGGTACCTATGATCCAAGATTGCCAGAACAGATTTTGCCCATGTATACTGAGGGGGATGACATGGACAAATGGCTGGCATCCTATGAGAGAGCTCTTAGGATGAGAAAGGGGGTGCACAACACTAGGGGTCCTTACTATGGGAGCTCATTCCAGCTGTAAGGAGAGATATTTTGCTGACACTAGAGACTAGAGGATGAGATGGAAGAATCTTACACTCACATGAAAAGTGCACCAATTGAGCTCTTTGATCTCAACCCTGAAGAGTATAGACAAAAGTTTAGGAATACACAAAAGGGAGCAACACAATAATAGGTTGAGTTTGTAGATGCCTCTGTTAAGTTACTGGATGGTTGGGGCTTGTACAATGTACTGGTTTTGAGAGTGTGAATTTTCTTACATGTTTATTAATGATTTTGGTATACTAAATGTATCACAAATTAACGTGTATAACTGGTGACTTTTGAAAAGTGGTCACCACAGTTTATTTCTGCTCCTAACTGAGCAAAATGTGAACTAAATGTTGTGGTTATTTTCCATAGTTCAATGCTTACATAAAAGTGTATTAGATGCTTTAATAGAAGGGTCCACAGCTACCCCTAGTGGGTTGCTGCATTATGTCTTACAAGGCCATGTTTTAACTGAGCAATGCATACGTTGAATGTTCTATTGTTTGAGAATGTTACTAATACATGGTTTCTTCCTTGAGGAAGGAAGTGAATGTTACAAGAATAAAAGTTTCTTCCTGAGAAGAGAAGTTTAGACGAGATGGAACAATGGAGCTACAGATGAGACGGAAGAGGGAAAGTTAATGTTGAGAAATATTTTAGTTAATGTAATATTGTCATATTTTAGGTTATCGATTAAAATTTCTGTAGGCTGAAGCATAACCATCCCATGAACTGACCAATCATAAGCTTTTTAAAGATTAGTATAACAACCTGGGTAGGATTTTCTAGAGGCAGATGCAGAATAATATTCCATGAGGCAGATTGCAGATTGTTGATTGAAGTCGTTAGATTTCCTGCTGATGGTTTGAGTCATATTGGCAGTGTGGGTTTAGCTTTTGTTGGGCTCGATTCTTTTGAAGACATATCTGATGGTGTCCCCTTGCTGAAGTAGACGGCTTGTTGCTATCAGTTTGGTAATGTATGTCATTGTAATGTTTATATGTGTCTCTTTTGCTTTTCAGAGACCAGCTGCAACTTAAAATTTGATTGCTGCATATTAATTTTTTTTTTTTAATAATAACCTGAGTTAAAGAGTTTTCCTAAATTTGTGTTTCTAAATTCTTTTTACATGAAGCCCAACATGTTAATGCTAATTTGTAGTTAGTGAGGGTATTAGCTTAGAATGCTCATGATTGACATTTACATCTTTTGAGTGTTGTACTAATGTTTACTTTGTCATTATTACCATTTCTGGTATTATTAATTAGTGTATTTCTTTTGTATATTATTTGTCTGGTAGTTTTGATTAAACTTAGATACATAAGAAGTTCTAATCAACCACTATTAATTCTATATGTTTATCATTTGTATTTGAGAGTTATTTTTGTAAAATCAGTGTTGTTAATCTAGGGAAATAAATTTTATGATTCTTCTTAATAAACTTGTGCGGTTATTGTTTGCAGTTTAATATCTTTGATTATTCCGATAATTGCTGATGCTTACATTTCACATTGATGACATCCCCTAAAACCTATGTTGCTTCGATCCATTGACCTCCAGCACAGAATCCACTATTCAGTGTAGATAATAGCTAGGATTCTGTGGCGCTGCAGCAGCTTTTGGTAGCAGATTACGGTTACGTCATTGTTTGATGATGTCATAATGTGGTTAATGTAAGGTTCTCTTTGTGAAAATAAAATTTGTTGGATTTTCTTATTTCTAAAATGTTATACGGATTTAACTAGATAAGTTGCTAGTTGCCTTAAGTGACTTTCCCCGGTTCTTGGAGACCCTCTAGGTTGAAGAGTATGTTCTTAGCGGTGTTTGGTTGAATTGAGTGAAGTGATTTGTGCTTGCATCGCTTGAGCTAATTTGCAGATGACTGAGGTGAGTATGAGTTCAAAGGAGTGGAGATACTCAAGTAGATTTTAGATGGAGTGGACTTACTCCTATAGGCATGCGAGTAGGGAAGCGGTGTTTTTCATTTGAGTGTGGCGCTTAATGCAGGAAATTATCCACGTGGTTGTTGATGACAGAGCTAAGGAGAGAGGTCTGGGACTCAAGAGTATATTGACAAGTGTAGTGAGACACTTGGTATATGTTGTAATTCGTTCATCTAATAGACTGATCCGGTGTGATTGGTAAATCAAGTTTGAGAGATAATTGGTGTGATTGGAACTATACTGAAAACTTGGTGAGTACTAAGTGCACTAGGACGACAGTCCAAGGATTAGTTGAGAAGTAAAGTTTGCAGGTCGAATTTTACTCACGATTGTGGGAACTGTGAAAAAGAGTAGGTGAAAGCTGAAGGTTACTTTAGAAGGTTCTGAAGCGATTGTATTACTCTACCTGTAGTAAATGAGCAAATTTGTTTTCTTATTTTTGGTTTAAGTTAGCGCGCAAATTATTATTGTGTTGATTTTGGGAGTGGGTTGTGAAAGGAATCGGTACGATAGGCATTATAAGTGTTTCAGCAAGTGCGCTGAGGAGGGGTGTATGTGTTAATGTGATGTAAGTGGTGCCATGCTGGGATTGGTTGATCAGTGAGAAGGGTCGCACACGGATTCGTCAGTCAGTCCGACAATAGAGAAATGCTATTGGAAGGTGAGAGGGTCGAACAGAATTGTAGGATCGTAGTCACTTTTCTTGACTGGTTGTTCTTTTTTCATTCAATTTAATATTGGTATTTGCTTAGTTTAATTAAGTTTGTAAATAATTTTTGTTTTGTACATCAGGTTTGAATAAGTTTCAGTTGAAAAGAAGTTTTTCAAGGTTTTGAGAAGCGCACTGAGAGGTGATGAGTATATTCTGGCACTTGAAGGAGAGGTGTGTCTGCCAGAGTATTGTATTTGAGAAGGGAGCAGGAGCATGTCTTTGGTTGAAACATTGGATTAAAATTACAAGAAAAGAAGGTTGTTTGGCTTTTCTGGAAAATGGAACGTTAGGCCAGCACAATATGAAGCTTTAGCGATTTGGGAGCTGGTAGACAGAAGGCAACAGGCATTAACATTGGAAAATACGTTAGCGGAAGCTAGATGGGATGAAGAGCAGAAAAGGTGGAGAGTAGAAACATTGCAGGGGATTAGATTATTTCATGCAAGAGCAAAAGAGGATGAGGATGAAACAAAAGATGGGAAGAAAAAGAAAAAGGGTTTAACAGAAACTAAAGAACAAAAACTGAAGACTTGAAACGAGTCATGTTTAATGATGACGATGAGATGGGTGAAGATGAGATAGTTTCTCAGATTTTAGAGACTTAGGCCCTCATTACAACATTGGCGGTAAAAGCCGCTTACCGTCGTGCAGAAGACCGCCAACACACAGCTGCGGCCGCGGAAACCCGCCACAGCTATTATGACCCACAGCACGGAATCTGCCAAAATTCAGACACCCACACAAGTCCGCCACACCAAAGGTCAGTTATAAACTGACGAAAACAAAACCAACACTGTCACGCCAACAGAAATACGCCCACACTATCACGACACACAAATCCACGCGGCGGTCTTTCAACCGCGGTATTCCATTGGCGGGACACACCGCAGCGCTCAAAATACACACACATCTCCAAAACACAGCTACATTGGACAATTCGAAATACACACACCTGATACACATACACACACCACTCCCACACACCCAATACAATATAAAACACACACCCACATCACCCACAAACCCCTATGACCAAATTTCATGAACGAAGGCCAGAGAGAGACACCACCATCAACAATACTAGCATCCACAGGCACATAACACCATCACCCACAGAACTTCCACGCACCTCATACTACACACCACTAGATATCAGCACACTTATCACCCCACACACCACCCCACACGTCACCTACACCACCCCATGGCACGGCAAAGTCACCCCAGGTTCTCATAGGAGAAGCTCAGGGTCATGGCGGAGAAAATCGTCTGGGTAGAACCACAACTATTCGGAGCACAGGTGCAGCACACCTCAATTGCAAGGAAGATGGAGCTATGGCGAAGAATAGTGGACAGGGTCAACGCAGTGGGACAGCACCCAAGAAATCGGGAGGACATCAGGAAGAGGTGGAACGACCTACGGGGGAAGATGGGTTCCGTGGTCTCAAGACACTACCTGGCGGTTCAGCGGACTGGCGGCGGACCCCCCACAACTAACAACATGGGAGGAGCAGGCCTTGGCGATTCTGCATCCTGAGGGCCTCGCAGGAGTAGGTGGAAGAATGGACTCTGGTAAGTCAAATCTTAACTATTACATCCCCCACCCTACCTGCATGCCAGCACATAGCCCAACCTCACCCTCACCCCCATCACTCTAACTCCTCACAACTGTCCCACAATCACAACCCACCCATCCCAACACCAAGCCCTGCATGCAACAACAACGCATGGACACACATCACTAAAGCATGGCCACTGCATATACCCATACACCCCCCTAAACCATCATCACACAAGGTCCCACACAGGAATGCAAGCACTGGGGTATACGGTCACCCACCCATTGCACACCATGGCACAAACAGATGTAATAAACATCCTTTTATACCCCTGCAGGACCCCTACCCAATGTCACCGGACAGGAGGGTCCACACATGTCCACACCACCAACAGAAGAGGCCCACAGTGATGACAGCACCTCTGTCCAACTGGATCTAGATGACCAGCCCGGCCCATCGGCGACCTCTGGACAGTCAGTTCCCCACACCCAGTCACAGGCCATCACAGAGCTACCCCCCTCTGGAAACACCAGCACAGCACCCACCCAGCTGGCCCATACCTCTGTCCCCAGGACACGTCAATCAGCAGTGTGTCCACCACTACAGGGAACCCATGCTAACCCACCACCCCAACAACAGGGACCTGGGGGCAGTGGCAGTGGGCACACGGTCCAGGGGACGGAGGCCCAGGAACACAGGGGAACTGGGAGGGCTGCTGAGTGACAGGGGGCGGACAGGCCTAGGGAACCAACTCTCCACGAGGCCCTCTCCTCCATCATGGGAGCCTACCACCACTCCCAGGAGACAATGGCAACGGTACTGGCCAAGTTTCAGGAGACCCAGCGCATGCAGGAGGAAAAGTATATGGGCTTGAGGGAGGAACTCATAACTATCAATTCCACCCTGGGCACCATCGTAGGGGTGCTGAAGAAAGTACTCAACACCGGGGGGACACTGTGGCACAACAAGGGCCCCCTGACACTAGCAGGGACGATGAACTGCCCACCACCTCCGCCGGCACTAGTGGACAGGAGGCACCACCACAGGACCACCACACCAGCACCCCACCCCCTGCAGAGGTAAAACCACTTCGCAAACAGTCCCTGAGATCCAGGAATAAGACAGAGAATGATGCCAAGGCCCCCACCAAGAAATGAGACCACCCTGATTGTCATCCTACTGTCCCACTTTGTCACCCTGTCCATCCTTATAATGCCCCAGCTCCACTTCCTATGCCCATTTGGGCAATGCACCTGTGAGACTAATAGACTGGACTCTGCCATGGACATTCCTCCGCCATCACCCCTCACCATTTTACAACCCCCTCCAATATTGAGCACTTAAATAAACACCGTTAAAGCACAAAACAATCTGGAGTCAGTCTGTGATTTGGGAATAGTGTATTAGCAATAACTGTTGCAAAAAGCTCTTTCATTTGTAATGTCAACATACCTATGTCACACAGCTCTAGTCCATGAGGAATCAAAGCAGATGACACACTGTGGGACCCAGATCTGTGAAATCGTAAGGGAAAGTAACAACTCAGTGACTATACACTGGGTGAAAACGACAGACAGTAGAGAGGCAGTAGTGTTTAAGTACATGAAGTAGGAAGCTCTGTATTCTTACCTGTGTTTCACTGGAAATATTGCTGTATCACTGAATCCCTGTTGTCCATGTCTTTTTCCTCTGCTTCCTCGTCTTCACTGTCCATAGACTCCACAGCTGCAACAACACCGCCACCTGGACCATCCTCCTGCCGAAAAGGCACCTGTCGTTGCAAAGCCAAGTTGTGAATCATACAGCAGGCCACGATGATCTGGCACACCTTCTATTGTGAGTAAATAGGGATTCACCTGTCATATGGAGGCACCGGAACCTGTCCTTCAGGAGGCCGATCACCCTCCTAGTTCGCCCATAGGCCTCATTGTAGCGTTCCTCTGCCCTTGTCCTGGGATTCCTCACTGGGGTCAGTAGCCATGACAGGTTGGGGTAACCAGAGTCACCTGCAAATGGCGAGGGACAACTGTTAGACACACACTAACCTATAGGGATATCCCCAGACCTACACAACCATTCCCATTGACTAGCTTCCAGGTGCTCACCTAATAGCCACACACAGTGCCTCTGGAGTTGACCCATCACATAAGGGATGCTGCTACTCCGCAGGATGTAGGCATCATGCACAGAGCCAGGGAACATGGCATTCACATGGGAGATGTACTGGTCTGCCAAACATACCATCTGTACATTCATCGAATGATAACTCTTCCGGTTTCTGTACACCTGTTCACTCCTGTGGGGGGGTACCAAAGCCACATGTGTCACATCAATGGCACCTATGATGTTGGGGATATGTCCCAGGGCATAGAAGTCACCTTTCACTGTAGGCAAATCCTCCACCTGAGGGAAAACGATGTAGCTCTGCATGTGTTTCAGCAGGGCAGACAACACTCTGGACAACATGTTGGAAAACATAGGCTGGGACATCCCTGATGCTATGGCCACTGTTGTTTGAAATGACCCACTTGCAAGTAAATGGAGCACTGACAGCACCTGCCCTTGTGGGGGGATTCCTGTGGGATGACGGATAGCTGACATCAGGTCTGGCTCCAACTGGGTACACAGTTCCTGGATTGTGGCACGGTCAAGCCTGTATGTGATTATCACATGTCTTTCCTCCATTGTCGACATGTCCACCAACGGTCAGTACACCGGAGGATGCCGCCATCTCCTCACATGTCCCAGCGGATGGTGCCTATGAAGGACAACAGCGAGCACAGAGTCAAACAACTCAGAGGTACGTACCCACAGCTTACACAGAACACCATTCATAATCTAAAAAGTGGCCTGTATGTGTGTTGAGTCTAGGCCTAGGTATGTGTGACACAGTTGAAAATGTAGCCAGGTGGGCTCCTGAAATGGCGGCTGCCTGGCCTGTAAAGTGGGACAATGGGATGTGAGGTAACTGCGCTGGCTTTGTACACGGTCACGGCAGGCGGTCGAAGACCACAGCGCAATGCTGCATTGGTTAACATTGGACCCTATGGGTCCCAGGAGCCAATGACGATGTACGCCGGCGCTGACGGTACGCACCATCGCGGACGTGACCGCCATTTTCTATCTCTTCAATCACTTGATACCTGATCTTCGACAGGAGAGGACCTATACTGCAAGTGCTGCTGTGACCTCGGTCTGGAAGAGACAATGGCTCGAGTGTCTGGGGAAAGGGCCCCTGCTTTCACATCGGAGGAGTTGGAGAAACTCGTGGATGGTGTCCTCCCCCAGTACACTCTACTCTACGGTCCTCCAGACAAGCAGGTAAGTACACTGGGAGCATGCTGTATGGGCTATACCTGTGTGGAGAGTGGTGGATGTAAGAAGGAATGGGGGAGAGTGCGGCGTGCATGAAACAAAGGTGAGTGCATGTGCCACATGGCAAGGGTAGGGATGGGGGCCAATCACTTTGACGGTGCAGTTGGTAATAACTTTCTCTTCCCCCTGTACAAATCATGTAGGTCAGCGCCCACCAGAAAAAATGCCATCGCCAAGGACGTCCGGACCCTGGGGGTCTACCACAGACGGACCACCTACTGCCGGAAAAGATGGGAGGACATTCGCCGCTGGAGCAAGAAGACAGCGGAGGCTCAGCTGGGGATGGCCTCCCAACGTGGGAGGGGTGCCCGTCGCACCATGACCCCCCTGATGTTCAGGATCCTGGCGGTGGCGTTCCCGGAGTTGGATGGGCACTTGAGGGCATCACAGCAGCCACAATGGGGTGAGTACACTCGCATTCTGCTGATTTTGCACGCAGTGGAGGTGTCTGGGTGGGGGAGGTGGGCTGTGGGTTTCCCTAGGCCAGGGCGAGTTCCATAGGCAAGGTCTCTCCATAAGGCAGGCCATGTGGTACCCCACTGCACCTCTGTAGAGTGCCAAGTACACCTAGCCATGCCCCTGTGTCATCCATGTGTGCAGATGTCGTCCATAGCCTAGAAGGCCATTTCCCAGGAATTGAACTGTGGAGGCCAAGAGCGCGGCGTAGTGCAGGGGGCTTCTGTGTCTGTCGTGTCTGCCAACGGTAGCAGTAATGCATGCACTCAACATCTCTTTCTTCTGTTCCCCCCCCTTTTTGTGGTCTCCCTGTTCTTGTGTGCATTAGCATCATCAGGCAGAGGAGCAGTGGCACCGGAGCACGAGGGGGCTACATCCCACATGGCCATTGAGGGCCACACTATGGAATCAGACTTCATCAGTGGGACGGAGGGCGATGGGCGCTCCACGGGGGGACAGGAGCTAACACCAGTGACACGGACTCGTCCTCTGATGGGAGCTCCCTTGTGGTGGCTGGTCCATCTGTGCCCCACCATCTACAGGTACAGCCGCCACCCCCCCTTCCAGCACCCCCCTCCCAGCAGCCCCTCAGCCTTCGCCCTGTGCCCGTTCACCCGGGAGGGTGGGCATCCCCTTCGCCCCAGGCACATCAGGCCCTGCCCCAGTCACCCCTGCTGCCCTCAGTGAGGAGGCCATTGACCTCCTCAGGTCCCTCACTGTTGGGCAGTCTACCATTTTGAATGCCATCCAGGGTGTAGAAATGCAGTTCCAACAAACCAATGCATTCCTGGAGGGCATTAATTCTGGTCAGATGGCCCTTCAGCGAGCTTTTCAGACTCTGGCCTCAGCACTGATGGCAGCCATTGTCCCTGTGTCTAGCCTCCCCCCTCCACCTTCCTCCACCCAGACCCAATCCCCTGTCCCCCAGCCTATCCCAAGCAGACCTACAGACCAGCATGGACACTCGTCAACACACAAGGGAAGCTCAGGCAAACATAAGCACCACACATGCCACAGGCACTCACACAAGCATCAGACACATGCAGACACACCAACATCCACTGCCTCCACTGTGTCCCCCTCCTCCTCGTCTCCCTCCTCCCTCCCAGTCTCGTCTACACTCACACCTGCATGCACTACCTCTACAGCCACTACTACCATCACCAGCACACCCACCACCACACCCCGCTCACGTGTAGTCACCACCCCCACAACCATTCACACATCCCCTGTGTCCTCTCCCAGTGTGTCTGTGACACCCCCTCCCAAGATACACAAACGCAGGCACACACCCACCCAACAGCCATCCACCTCACAACAGCCTCCAGCGCATGCACCTTCACCCAAAGTCAGCAAACGGACACCTTCTACAACCACAACCTCTTCCTCTACTCCCAAACCCCCTCCAGCTGCCCGTCCCAATGTCTCCCAAAAACTTTTCCTGTCCAACCTTGACCTCTTTCCCACACCACCCCCACCCCGTCCGTCTCCTAGGGCCCGAACTAGCACCTCAGCCACAACATCTCCGGGACCAGTGGCGCCTCTAGTCACCGGAATCTGGAGTGCACCGGCCACCAGGGCAGCCAGTGTGGCACGGAGCCACAGCACAGACAGTCCCCCACCTGTGAAGCATCAGAAGTTGGCCGGTGCCCGGCGGGAGAGGGGGAAGACTCCGCCACCAAAGCCGCTCCCAGGGGTCCCGGTGGGAGTGTGGAGTCAGCTGCGACACCTTCCAAGGTGGGGAAGGGGCACAAGAAACTCAGCAAGTCTGGGAAGAGCAGCACGGAGGAGAAGACCGCCATCATCCCTGCTGCCCAGGAGGCCACCACCATTATCCCCGCTGCCTAGGAGTTCACTGCTATTATCCCCGCTGCCCAGTAGGCCAGCACCAGCCCAGCTGCCCAGGAGGCCACCGCCAGCACAAGCCCCACTGGGCCATGAAGGACCGCCAGCACAAGCCCCACTGGGCCATGAAGGACCGCCAGCAAAAGCCCTGCTGGGCCATGAAGGACCACCAGCAGCTGAGTCACTGCATAGGAGACCGCCGCTCCAAGCACCGATGAACAGGGCACCTCCGCCTCAAGCACCGCTGAACAGGGCACCGCCGTCTCAAGCACCGCTGAACAGGGCACCGCCGTCTCAAGCACCGCTGAACAGGGCACCGCTGTCTCAAGCACCGCTGAACAGGGCACCGCTGCCTCAAGCACCGCTGAACAGGGCACCACCGACTCAAGCACCGCTGAACAGGGCACCGCCATCTCTAGCACCGCTGAACAGGGCACCGCCGTCTCAAGCAACGCTGGACCATGAGCGCCAAGGGCACTGACGCTACTGAGTCCGTCACGGGCATAATGAAGCACTCTGGGCACCATGCCCCCTCCAGACCCAGTGGAGAGATCCATCCACTACCTCTGTCCTTAGCAGGATGAAGCACTCTGGGCTCCGTGGCTTTGCACTCCCCAAGATGGAACAGTGGACAACCCACCCACTGTAGAGACTTGAGAGACTGTGGCTTTGCACTCCCCAGGATGGAACGGTGGGCATGTGGCCCTCCCGTGGATTTGGCGTTGTGCACTCAACCGGCTGAGGTGCCCCCCCTTTCCCTCCCCCTGAGGTGCCTGTTTTCTTGCTCTCTGATGCCCCTGCAGTGTTCTCTCCGTCATGGTCGGGGATCTTGTGTGGGCCTCGCCCATACCGTGTGGGCCCAGTGTTCCACAGACTTAATTGGAGCACTACCTGCACTACTATGCTAGGTGTATATTTTGTACGTGGTGTATATATTTATTTTTGCCTACTTGATTTTAATATATTACATTGGTTACACTCATCTTCTATTGTCTTTGCATTCTTCCGGGGAGGATTGGGGGGTGTAACTGTGATGTATCATGCTGTATTAGTGTGTGTGTTGTAGTGGGTGGGGGTGGGGGTGGGGGTGTTGCGTGTGTGTGTCCCTGTTTTTTCCCTCCCCCCTCCCCTGTGTCGTAGGTGCAGTACCTACCGTGGTCTTCGCCACCGGCAGTCGTGCTCCTGGTAGAGGAGCAGGAAGACAATCGCAGGGAGAATTTGGAGTTCCGGGTCAATGGTGTCCTCGTTCCTCGTGGGGTGTGTAGAGGTGAGTGTTTTCAATTCAGAATCCTGTTTCCACCGTGTTTTTATCCACGGTGAATCCGCCCCGGAAAAGGTGGAGGATTGGTAAGTTGTGATACTGTGGACGGTACTTTGTCTTCCGCCTGTCTGTTGGCGGTGACCACCAAGCTGTTTGTCTGTACAGCTGTGGCGGTCGGAGTGTTAAAGTGGCTGTGTTTGTTGGCGGTTTCCGCCACGGTCATAATTCCAATTTTTTTACCGCCGGCCTGTTGGCGGTCTTACCGCCGCTTTAACACCGTCCGCCAGGGTTGTAATGACCACCTTAATCTCCACCAAATGCGAATCAGAGAAGTGATAATGGATCAAATGGGAGTTGAATTAGTAATATGATTCCTACTGCACCATCCACATTAGAATTATCAAGGGGTATACTGAACAATGAAAGAGTTCAGATGCAGAGTAGTTTCAATGATTTGTTGAACAACAGACAGCAGTTCGAAATAAACATTCCTGAAATACAGCCACAGGCTCAGATTGTAAGGATGGCTACTAATTTAGTGTTGTCTAATGGTCAGCAAGGAATGAACATAAGAGAGCCTGTTCAAATACAGATTCCAGAAATGCAGAACATGGGTTCAGGATAGATGCAGAGGGTTGGATCTTTAGCTAATTCAGATGCATTTACTGTACCTATTACGATGGGTCCGGTAACTCCATTATATGCTTGTGTAGACAAATAGTGGAGTGAGTTCATTGATTAATATTCAGAATGGAGTTTTGAAAAATCAATTCCTAGACAAGGACAAAGCTTGAATGAGACCAATTCTTTAATAGATTTGTCTCCTGTTGAGAATTCTGGGACTATATTCTATAATAGTCAGGGACAGAGAATAATGGTTCCATAACAATGCGCGAGTTCAGGACAAGAGTGAGATTTAGGTGCACAAGCCAATGGAGTTTCTTTGAAAGGTTTGTCTGCACAAGTAATAACAAAATGACTGGAAGGTTTAAGTAATTCAAAACGCAAGAGAGAAAAGGAAGAAACAATAAACAGAGTGAATTGAACATGGAAGGAAATGAACTCTTGGAAGGGACCGTGGGTGTGAACAGACTTGAGTCCTATACTAAAGCTCAATTGAGATATCTATGTAAAATAATTACTAGAAGAGCAGAGAGAGTTTTCCAGCAGTTACAAGTAGTAGCAGACGATCATGACATTGATTTGTCATTGCTTTTAAGCTACATATTAAACATGAAGGAAGAAGATTTTATACACATGAGATCTGCAGGGGTGAGAACACATCTCAGAGAATTACTTGAGAAAGTACAGGTTTGAAGAGCATTAGATACATGGGAAGGCAGATGGGTCAAGAAAAGAGAAGGACCAAAGAAAGATGATGTGACGCAAGCAGGAGAGTCAGTGAAAATGCTGCCAATGAGAAAAACACCAGGAGGGAATTTTATACATGTACCTTGGAATAGAAATGATATTTTAAGTTGCACAAATGATTACCCGACGTTGAGAGAGAAGCCAATGGAGTGATATCAGCAAACAAACAGGTTTGTGAAACTTGCGAAGTGTCTATGGGAAGATCTGAATACACTTTTCGATATTGTTGTTCCAGCAGATTTGTAGATTGAATGCAAACGGAGTGTTAATTGGCCAACGAGTGAACTACAAAGAGATTTGAAAACAGGTGCGCCATCTCCTGAAGTAATGAAATATTTCTATAAGGTCATTGAGTTTCTGATAGTGAGAGTTTCGCCGAAAAATGTTGATTGACAACGCATAGATAGAACATCACAGGAAGGAAAGGAATTGGTTCATGCATGCTATGAAAAGTTGTTGAAGGTGTTCAAACAATTCAGTGGTGTGGAAATAATTGAGAAAGAGAGCATGAATCATTTGGTGTTCAGGTTTGTTGAAGGGTTAAAACCAGAAATAAATCAGATGATTAAGAATCATTTAATTTGCTGGCAAGCAAAAACGATTGATGAGGTGTTGCAGTATGCCAAATACTGTAGTGATGAAATTGAGATGAAGCAGAAAAAGCTGAAATAGAAGGGATGTTGATGCAGATCAAGGCTGCACAGGCAGGATTACAGGGACATTTTCAACAGCTGCCACAGGCAAATGGTTTGTTCTCGAGTCAAGGTTGAGGTAGAGGTTGAGGTGCATTGATGCTTCCAGTAGTTAATAAAAATGTGGATTTGAGTTCAGTGGTGATGCAGGATGAGCAGCAAAGGCAAAAGGTTTTACCTTGTCATATTTGCGGAGTAATTGGACATTGGAAGAGACAGTGCCTGATGTTAAATAAAGGTGGAATTGTACAACAGACAAATGCTGTTAATTCATATCAGAGCATGAGAGGACCTAGGATGGGGGGGCAAAAAGAAAATTTCCAGAGCAATGTGAATAATATGCAAGGTTTCCAGCCTTTGCAGCCAATACAGAAGCTACAGAATGTACAACATCAGGTACATCAGGTACAAATGCCACAAACACAATAAATTGCACCCACAGGTGCAGATGGTGCCTGTACAGCAAATGCACATACCGAGACAGCTTCAAATGATACTTAGCCCTATGGATCAGCAATGCTTTCGCCAGTGGTCACAAATCAGAGTAAGAACAAAAGTGTAAGAACAGCTGAACAGTTTCGTTTAGACAGTGAGGATAAAATAAAAGCTGAATGGCCATTGGATAGTTCAGATGAGGAGGAGTGTATGATGGCTGCATCATTAGAAGTGGATCAGAGAGGTCCTTATGTGAAAGGTGAAGTACATGGTCATGAGGTTAATTTTCTGGTTGATACAACATGTTCGACAGCAAGAACTGTAGAAGTTCCACACATACCTATTTCAGAAAATACAGTGCAAATAGTAGGAGTTGCAAATAATGATTTGGTCAATACTCTTACAGAACCAGTTCTTGTGAAAATTGGAAATTTTAGAGATTACCATAGCTTTGTTGTTTGTGACTCTAGTCCAATATCATTATTGGGAAGAGACTTACTGTGAAAAATAAATTGTTCAATTTTGTGTTCAACGAAAGGGATTGAAATTGAGACAAACAGTGATGGAGAAGAAGATTTATCAGTTGATGTCGAAAGGAGGACGGTGTCTCGAGAATTTGCTTTGATAGATCTCAATGACCAGCCAGATGAAAATGAGCAGGCAAATGAGGATAACAATTTGGTAGATTTAATTAATTTATCTTCCAGTTTTTGAAAAGAAAGATCTGCCGATCAATTTACAGGAAAGAGTTAAGTCAAAAGTTTGGGACTTATCAGGAAGAGACATTGGTTTGATTAAAGGATTCGAAGGAGTCAAAGTAACAGTGAAAGAGAATGTAGTGTTTCTGCAGACTGCACAATATCCCATGACAAATGAGGACATTGAAGGGATAAGACATTTGATAGAACAGTTTTTGGAACAGGGAGTTTTGAAAGGAGTGATGAGCAGCCTGTGTAATTCACCAATAATGGGTATGAAAAAGCTGAATGGGAAAATTCGTCTTGTCCAGGATTTGAGGAAAATAAATGACATTGTGTTGAAATGTTGTCCAATTGTGCCAAATATACCAGTGATAATGCTCCAGATTGCATGTGACGCTGAATGGTTCACAGTAATTGATTTGTGCCAAGCTTTCTTTTCAGTGCCTCTGCATGAGGACAATAGATACCTCTTTTGTTTCAAGTTCCTGACAAGAGTCTATTGCTGGCATAGAATTCATCAAGGGTTTTGAGAATACCCATCAATTTTCAATCAGATTTTGAAAAAGATCCTGGAGCCATTGGTGATGCCTTAGCAACCGACATTAGTGCAGTACATTGATGTTTTGTTGATTGCATCAAAGACAAAGGAAGGTTGTAGAGAGGATAACATTGCATTGTTGAACTTTTTAGGAGACAATGTCATAAGTTATCTCCTACTAAGCTGCAGTATTGTCAACAAGAGGTGAAATATTTGGGACATTTGATTGAGAATGGATCAAGGAGAATTTTGAGACAAAGAGTAGCGACAATAATGAAAATAACGAGTTTGCATAAAGATTTGAGGATGTTTCTGGGAATGGTAGGATATTGTCGCAAGTAGATTCAAAAGTTTCCAGCTATTTCTAAACCACTGCAAAGATTGACACATAAGGATGTTTCAGATCCCATCATGATGGATGAGGAATGCATGAGAGCATTTACTAAACTGAGAGATAGTTTGTGTCAAGCTCCAGCTTTAGGTATGCCTGGGTACCCAAAACTTTTCTTGTTGTTTTGTCATGAGCAAGATGGATGTTCTTTGTCTGTCTTGACACAAACATATGGTGGTGTCAATAGTCCAGTAGCATATTTTCAGCTACTTTGGATAATGTTGCAGCAGCCTTACCAGGATGCTTACGAGCTGTTGCAGCAGTTGAGCAGAGTACAACTCAAAGTGAAAACATTGTGATGAGTTATCCTCTGACAGTGACCGTACCTCATTCAATAGAAACTCTATTGACCAGGTCAAAAACACAATTTCTGACAAATACAAGAATGACACGATATGAGACAGTGATTCTTGAGCACCATATGTAACAATCAAAAGGTGCACAGTGCTTAACACAGTAACATTGTTGTCAAATGAGGGAGAAGATCCAAATAAAATAGATGACATTGAACATGATTGTTTGGAGGTGACAGAACTATGCATCAAACCAAGAGATTACATTAAAGACACTTGTTTGGAAGACAATGATCAAATTCTCTTTGTCCATGGTTCTTGTTTAAGAGACAACAAAGGTGCCTTAAAAGCAGGATATGCAGTGTGTACAGTTAATGGCATACTAGCAACTTCATGGCTTAAAGAGTAATTTCTGCACAAGTTGCAGAATAGGTGGCTCTTACTAGAGCATGCCTATTATTAGACCAGATGAAAGTAATGATCTACACTGATAGTCAGTATGAATTTGGTATCGTACATGATTTTGGGCAAATTTGGTCACAGAGGGGGTTCCTAACTTCATCAGGTTCACCTGTGAGAAATGGAGAAAGGATACATGATTTGTTACAAGATGTACAGAAAACAAAGAAAATTGCAGTGGCTAAATGCAGAGAGGACAAGATTATGTAACATTGGGAAATGCTTATGCAGACCAGGTTGCAAAAGCTTGTGCTCTGAATGGAATTTCATTCAGAGGAAATTGGGAGTTATTGTTTGTAAATGATGAGGTGTTCGCAAATTTTACAATGCAGATTGTTGAGGCATTAGAGGAGGTAAAGGCTATTCAGAACAAATCTTCCAAAAGAAAAGCGTAGGGATTGGATAAAACATCATTGCATTCAAAGAGAAAACAAAATTTGGATGACAGTAGAGGGAAAAGTAGTCTTACCAAACAGTTTGTTGACACAAAAGGCTTGATACTATCATGGTCAGACACACATAGGGAGGGATACGATGATCAGAATTTTTAAACAATTTTGGTACAATCCGAAATTCAGGCAAGTGGCTGAACTGGTTTGACATAGGTGCGTAATTTGACCGAGATGAATGTTGGCAAAGGAATATTTGTCAACATGGGACATATAGATATGGCGGGAGGTCCATTCAGTAGAATGCAAATGGATTTTATTGCGATGCCTGCGTGTGCTGGTTTGAAATCCGTATTGGTGATTGTGTGCATTTTCAGTCAATGGATTGAGGCATATTCAACAAGGAGAAATGACAGTCTTTCAGTAGCTAAGTTACTTTTGCGAGAACTAATTCCACGTTTTGGTTTCCCATTTTCTATAGAATCAGATAGGAGAACTCACTTCAATAATGAAGTGATAAAATTACTTTTTTCAGCATGAAACATTCAACAGAGACTACATTGTAGTTATCGCCCAGAAGCTTCAGGACTGGTAGAGCAAATGAATGGAACATGAAAATGACGATTGGCAAAAGTATGTGTATCGACAAATTGAAAATGGCCAGATGCTTTGCCATTAATGCTAACGTCATTGAGAAATACTCCTGATAAGAAGACTTGGTTGTCTCCACACAAGATTTTGATGGGGAGAGCAATGAGATCGCCAGCAATACCTGCAAATGCACTTGTGAATATTAAAGATGATATGGTGCTAGATTATTGCAAAAGCCTAGCTGATGTGGTTCAGTCTTTTTCTCATCAGGTGGAAGCAACAACAGTACAACAAACACAAGGTCAAGGCCACAGCTTGAAAGCTGGTGACAAGGTGCTCATACGGAAGCAGGTGAGAAAGTCTTGCCTGAAACCACGGCAGAAGGATCCTTATCAAATCGTGCTCACGACAGCTGTAAAGTGTGCCAGTTGGCCGAATTGGGTGCATGCAAGCCACACGAGAAAAGTGCATGATCCAACAGAAAGAGAAGAAGGACTGTTGAGATTACCAACAGTTGACAACATTGGGAGCAAAGAGAACGAAAGTGAACTGATCATCGAAAGTGACAGAGATGTGCCTACTTCTATAACATGAAACAAATACAGAAGAAGTTGATCAATCTGTAAAAGGAGTAGAAGAGTCAGTCCATGAAGAAAGTGAAAAGATTGATTCTGACCGAAGGAGAGTGTCCTCAAATGAGAGTGATCAGAAAAAACAGACTGAAAGAAGATCTGCTCAGAGGAGGGTGTCCTTAGAAGCACGTGGTTTGACATACCAAACTGAAGAATGGACAGACCCCTTTGGGAAAGGAATGGAGGGTAGTCCTGCCTGAGTGGATTATAATCTTCCTGAACCATTTGCGGGAATGTTAGAAGAAAACGGTTCAAAGGCAAGTGAAGACTCATTCTTGAGAAAATTGTTGATGAAAAAGACATTGAAAGAAGACAATTGACAAGAGAAAAGTTCAAAGAGTGGAAGGATTAATGTAGTTCCACCAATTCAAGAGGAAAATGAATTGCATGAAGGAGAAAATACTATTGGAGAAGAAGGTGACAGTAGCAGAAGACTGAAAAGGAAAAGAGTTGCAAGGAAGGGATATGCAGGGCCAGAATGGGTGTATTGAAATTACGAATGACCTGCAAGAAGAATTATTGAGCTATTGTTTTGACAGAGATATTGAAAATGTTTACTTTGGCACATGAAGATTGCGGGAAAAGACATTGGGAAAAGATTTTGGAAAATTATATGAAAACGGTGCTTAAGAGAGACATTATTACTTACTGGAGTTGGCAAATGAATAACTGGATTTGACATGCTGCTATACTGAAATTGTCAAGGAGACTGTCCTGAGTAAATGCATTTTTGAAAAAAAAAACATTTAGGAGGGATTTTGATTATTTGTTTGTTTTGAATTTTGAAGATTTTGGAAAATGTTTGTTTTTAAAAAAAAAAAGGTAGACTATGGAAAATCTGAGGAATTTACATAACCAAAACAGTAGAAGTAGTTGTTGTAAAGTTTTGAGTATTGGATTGCCAGTTGTAGGGGTGACTGTTTATGAGATGAATGGAGCCAACCAGACTATGAAGATTGATAGTTCTTTAGATATAACTGATAGATCACTAACAAGAGATACATTCAGAATAGATGTTAAATACTTACATGAAAAGAAAGAGCTTTCTTGTAATGTTTTCTATTGCTTATTGCATGAGTATGTTGAGGTGATGGACGCAAAATATTTTTATGTGTGTACACAGATTCCGACTTCAGTGGAAGAAGGAACTACTTCCCATAGTTTACCTGTTACGTACGCTATAAGCTGCAGTCTTTTATTAACTCTTTTCTATAATCAAAAATATATCCAGTATTTTTACTCAAATTATGACATGGTATTATCATTTGTACCTATCATAGGTTATTTAAATAGAATAGCCAAAGATAATAACATAGTTATTATGAGAGATTTCATTGATCCTATTTTAACATCTGGTACTGCATTCGCTCACCGGAATAATTTGACATGTTTACTAACTCCTGTAGAATAGAAATAAATTATTATGGATTGATGTTATGACATAAATAGTCATCAGAGGAGGGATTGTGAGAGTGTGAATTTTCTAACATGTTTATTAATGATTTTGGAATACTAAATGTATAACCAATTAACCTGTAAAACGGGTGATATTAGAAATAATAGTCTCCGCAGTTTATTTCTGTTCCTAATTGAGCAAAATTTGAACTAAATATTGTGGTTGTTTTCCATAATTCAATGCTTACATAAAAGTGTATTCAATGCTTTAGTAGATGTGTCCGCAGCTACCCCTAGTGGGTTGCTGCATTATGTCTTACAATGCCATGTTTTAACTGAGCAATGCATAAGTTGAATGTTCTACTGTTTGAGAATGTTACTAATATGTGGTTTCTTCCTCGAGGATGGAAGTGAATGTTACAAGAGTAAAAGTTTCTTCCTAAGAAGAGAAGTTTAAATTAGATGGAACAATGGAGCTACCCATGAGAAGGAAGAGAAAGTTACTGTTGAGAAAATACTTTAGTTAGTGTAATGTTGTCGTATTTTAGGTTATCGATTAAAATTTCTATTGGCTGAAACGTAACCACTCCATGAACTGACCAATCATAAGTTTTTTAAAGATTAGTATAACAATCTGGGTAGGATTTTCTAGAGGCAGATACAGATTCATATTCCATGAGGTAGAGTGTAGATTGTAGATCGAAGTCGTTAGATTTCCTGCTGATGGTTTGAGTCATATTGGCAGTGTGGGTTTAGCTGTTGTTGGGCTCAATTCTTCTGAGGACATATCTGATGGTGTCTCCTTGCTGAAGTAGACTGCTTGTTGCTATCAGTTTGGTAACGTATGTCATTGTAATGTTATATGTGTCTCTTTTGCTTTCCAGGTACCAGCTGCAACTGATAATTTGATTGCTGCATATTAATAATATTTTTTTATAACAACCTGAGTTAAAGAGTTTTCCTAAATTTGTGTTTCTAAATTCTTTTTACACAAAGCCCAACATGTTAATGCTAATTTGTGGTTAGTGAGGGTATTAACTTAGAATGCTCATGATTTACATTGACATCTTTTGAGTGTTGTACTAATGTTTACTTTGTCATTATTGCCAGTTCTGGTATTATTAATAAGTGTATTTCTTTTGTAGATTATTTGTCTGGTTGTTTTGATTAAAACTTAGCTATATAAGACGCTCTAATCAACCACTATTAATTCTATATGTTTATCATTTGTATTTGAGAGTTATTTTTGTAACAAGTGTTGTTAATCTTGGAAATACATTCTATAATTCTTCTTAATAAACTGGTGCAGTTATTGTTTGCGGTTTAATATCTTTGATTATGCCGATAATTGCTGATGCTTACATTTCACATTGATGACATCCCCTCAAACCTATGTCGCTTCGATCCATTGACCTCTAGCGCAGAATCCACTATTGAGTAAAGATAATAGCTAGGATTCCGTGACGCTGCAGCATGGACAAAGAACACATTTATGATAAATTGTTCCTCAGAGAAGTTACACCAGCATCTGGTAGACTCTAAGTTATCTAGCCCTAGAGACCTGGAGAAGATAGCTGATGAGTAAGTATTCACTAGGGTATCCAAGAAGTCCTCTGGTGGTGAGCATAAGCAGAGAAGATAGCCCCCCTCCAGGGGAAAGATGGGGGGAAGTTTAAAAAGTCAGAGAAGCCCAAAGAGTCCTTAACAGAAGACTGGGGGGGGGGGGGGGCAGAGTGACTTTAAGTAAGGGGAGGGAGTATCAGGGAAACGATTGTGACCCTTCAAAGGCTGGGGTGTGCTTTGACTATAAACTGCCAAGGCACAAGAGGGGTGCTACAGAATATGTGTTTTCAAGATGGATAACCAATTGTATTCTTTCCTTCTTCTCTCCATATTGCTCAGGTGCCTGGAATAGGGTATCCCATCTATATGACCTGATTTCACTAGCTACTATAGGAGCAACACGGTCAAGAGCCCCCTTCGGGGAGCCCGTCAGGCTTTGCAGTGCCGGCCTGGCGAGGAGCGTTTCCGATGATGAAGCTAGTCATCTACTGTGATGCATGAGGGTTCTTGCTCCTGTAGGATTAGGTCTCCTGGAATTTCTTCCTCATTTTGGAACAGTGTACCCCTTTACCTCTTATGATTGCTATTATTGGGAGGCTGTACACTGGACCATTAATCTCCTGGTCGCTCCTTTTCTTTAATTTAGTGTTACAGAACACACCAAAAAGTCACCCATTGATGACCCTCCCAGTCGTATTGCCAGTGTAGGGATGGGGTTGAAGTTGTCCCTGGGGATTGCTGCGGTATGCTGAAGCCAAATTAGTGTCCCTGGGTGGTGAGGTAATTGAACCTTTGACCCACTGGTCTGTCAGCACGGTAAAGTACAGGCAGTGGCCAAAAATCATTGAGATGGAAGTTCAGGCCTTGAGGGATACAGGTTCCAGCACAACCATGGTGACGGCCAAGTTGGTTTCCCCAATCCATATCTTAACAGATGAGGTGCATGAAATAGTTAACTCTGACAATGTTACAAAGTCACATCCCATAGCTGTGGTAGACTTTAAGTGAGGAGGGGTTGCTGGCCCTAAGAATGAAGCTGTGTCTCTTGCCATTCCAGTGGAGAGTCTGCTGGGCAATGACCTTGAAACTTCTGCCTGGTTGGGGTGGAGAGAAAGTTTCATGCAGCAATGCTGGGTTTCCCTGAGTAGGTTTTTGTTTCCACTACACCACAGAAAGCATTAAGGAAGGGACTGTGGATTCTGAAATATTAGACCCAGTTCCTAGTAACAAGAGGAAGGGCAGGAAGCCTAGGAAGGTTTTTACAAAAAGTCCACACGGCCAGAAGGAGCCCAACACTGAGGGGATGGCCTGGTATCTGAGGAGGAGGGTGCTGCCTTGAAGGTATTACCTGACTTGCAGGTACTTAATGAGCAGGTGGTCCCTCCAGTGAGGATTTGAGCCAGGGTCAAAATACCTGTCCCACTCTTGAGGGCCTGAGACAGCTGTCAAACAGGAGAATGGAGATGTCAGTTGGACCCATAGGGTGTAGTGAGAGGAGGGATTCCTGTACAGTGAGGCAAGGAAACCCAAACAAGGGGCAAGCAGGAGAGATGTGGTCCTCAAATAGTACAGAGAATTCATCCTTAACCTAGCCCATGACATCCCCTTGGCATGACATCTGGGACAGACTAAAACCTGGACAGGCCAAGTCTACCAGCCCCAGATGTTAGTGAAAGTGGAGGAGTTCTGTCGCTCCTGTGTGACCTGCTAGGCCAGTGGGAAGGCAGGTGCAGCCAAAGGCCACCCTGATACCAGTACCTTTGTTGGGGGTTCCCTTTGAGAGGGTTGGGATTGACTATGTTGGTCCCCTGAATCCACCTTCTGCCTCAGGACATAGGTTTATTCTAGTGATAGTGGGCAATGCCACTAGAAATCCAGAAGTCATCCCCCTTTATTTTTAGAAATGGGGTGTCGAGTTGGCATCTAGAGGTATGCACCCTGTCCCAGTAGGTACAGCAATCTTACTAAGGATTTAGTCAGCTACACTCTCTAGATTAACCTGTGCTTACCTTCTTGTAGCTTGACACAGAGCAGTCAGGCCTCTGTTAAGAGGCAAAGTGTAAAGTATTTGTGCAACACTTAAAACAGTGAAAGACACCAGAAAAAGACTCCACACAAGTTTAGAAAAATAGAGAATATTTACCAGAGTAAAAGATGACCAAAGCAATACAAATTGAATAAGTAGAACTCAAGGTATGAATTTTTGAGGAATAAACTGCAATGTAGTGCTTAAAAGTCAATAGCACTAAAGGGTGACTTGAGGTCAGACTAGACTGAGGTTAATCCAAAGTTCAGGCCGGCCATGATTGAGGGGAGGCCGAGTATATGACCGACGCAGGGTCTGCTGACAAAGTTCTTTGAACAGAGTGGTTGTGTTGTCGTTGAGCCTTGCAGTGGGGTTCTGCATCAGCATCAACCCCCTTTCAATGCAAGAGATGTGTCATCGTCGAACTGCGCATCGATGTCTTCTACTTGGCGTTGCATTGTCATCAAACCTCACAGTTGGGTCCTGTGTCATCATTGATTCAGAACTGCGTCTGCATCGAAGGTCGCTGAGTCAGTTCTGAGTGGCACAACGGCCTTGATGCATCAATTTTTGAAAAAAAACAGCTGCAGAGTCTACCCCCAAGGCCCAGGACTGAATTGGCATCTCTTGGCAGAGCAGGACTCACAGTGGGCAGAGTCCAGCAGCTCAGGCAGAGTTTAGGAAGTCTTTGATGGCCCTAAGACTTCCAGAACAGGAGGCAAGCACTTGAAATCACTTGGTTCTGGGGAAGACAAAATGCAGGTCTAGTCCTTCTCACTCCTAGGAAAGAAAGACAGCAGGCTGCAGGGCAGGCACAGCAAAACAGAAGTCCAGCAAAGACCAGCAGAGTGAAAGTCCTTTCAGTAGCACAGCGGTCCTTCTTTCTGGCAAAGTATTCTCAGGTCCAGTAGTGTACTGATTTGGTAGCGTCAGAAGTCCAGTTCTTATACCCAGTATTGCCTTTGAAGTGGGGGTGATGCCAAAGAGGGGCATTGAAGCACACAAAAGTCCTCCCCTCCTGCCCTAGCTCTAGACACAGTACCAGGGGTTATGTAGTTCTTTGTGTGGGGACAGGCACAACCATATACACCTCAGCTCCCTTTGTGTGTGACTGCATAGAAGGAATGCACAAGGCCCAACTGTCAATCAACCCAGATGTGTATTGGAATTAGGCAGCAGGAGCACAGGGTTTAGGAGCAGAAAAATGCCCATTTTCTAAAAGTGCCATTTTAAAGTTGTAATCATAAGTCCAACTTCACCATTAAGGAGGATGTATTATTACAAGTCCATAGGTACCAAATATGACTGTCCTACTCCTTCTTGAACAGAAATTGCAATCAATAAATGTATTAAGAAATCCCCAATGCTGTTCTATGAGAGGGGTAGGCCTCACAGAAGTGAAAATCAATTTTTGGAGTTTTTCACTATGCAACATGTAAAACAAAGTATAAACTGCCTTTTAAGTACACAGCATCCTGCCCTTTGGGCTACATAGCACCTACCTTATGGATGTCTTATGTGTAATAAAAGGGAAGTTTAAGGCTTGGCAAGTGGTTTTAAATACCAAATCAGCATGGCAGTCAAAATGCACACACTGGCTCTGCAGTGGCAAGCCTGAGACATGTTTAAAGGGCTACGTAAATGGGTGGCACATTGAGTGCTGCAGGCCTACTAGTATCATTTAATTTACAGGCCCTAGGCCCATATAGTGCACTGTACTAGGGACTTACAAGTAAATTAAATATGCCAGTTGTAGATACACAAATCTACCATGTTTTTAATGGAGTGAGCACATGCACTTTAGCACTGGTTAGCAGTGGTAAAGTGCATGGAGTCCTAATGCCAATCCAAAACAATTATCAAACATGAGGCAAAGCAAGCAATAAGCTTGGGAGAAGACCACCCTAAAGATGTCAAGTCTAAAACCTTAGGACTTCTACTACTCCTGCTGTAGCTGGAGTTTTACCAGGTTGCTCTTCTCTAAGGAGGTCATCTAAGATAAAGGCACCAATTTTATTTTTGCCTATCTGAAAGCAATGTTGGATGGCTGTGGGGTGACTCACTAGTTCACCCTGCTATACCACCCACTAGGAAATTGTTTTGTTGAAAGGTTTAATAAGACCTTGAAAGGCATAATTATGGGTTTAGCTTAGAAATATAGGAGGAGATGGGATATTCTTCTTGCATGCCTACTATTTGCCTTTGTGGAGGTTCCTCAGAAAGGAGTAGGTTAAAGCCCATTTAAACTGCTGTTTGGACACCGTGTCAGGGGGTCCTTTAAGTTTGGTACGTGAAGGTCCGCTCATGGACCCCAGGCAGGACATCCTAGATTGTGTACTAGGCCTTCACTACAGGATGGCTGAGTACATCAAACAAAAACAACCAAGAACTTGGATGCCATACAGGAGCTTGTCAAGCACTGGCATAACCATTAGGCTGCCATGGTTGAGTACCACCGTGGGCAATTGGTTTGGGTGTTGGAGCCTGTAGCAGCCAGAGCATTCCAAGAGAAAAGGACTGGGCCTTATCCTATCTTGGTAAAGAAGGGAGATGTCACATACTTGGCCTATTTGGGTAGCCCAAGGAACCCTCATAGGGTGATTCATGTGAACAGGCTGAAACTGCATCATGACAGAGCAGACATGACAATGGTCATAATGAGAGATGAGGGTGAAGAAGAGGAAAGTGACCCTCTCTCAGACCTGGTGTCCACCATTGCCATTGATGGGTGAGTGAAAGGAGTGATCCTCTCTACAACTTTGACAGATCAGCAACAGCAGAATTGTGTTAGTTTACTTAGGCAGTTCTTTGGATTGTTTTTTTCTTTGACACCAGGTCTGACAACATGGTGAGTCCATGATTTGGTGACAGGTGACAATTTACCTGACAGAAGTAAAATTTACAGACCATCAGACCATGTCAAGGCTAGCATAAAAGCAGTTGTTAAAATGTTAGAGTTAGGGATGATTGAGCCCTCCATTAGTCCTTGGGTAAGCTAAGTCATTCTGGTGCCCAAATCTAATCCTAAAGGGGGTAAACCCAAGCTAAGGTTTTGTGTGGACTATTGAGGACTAAATGCAGTCACTAAGACTGATGCTAACCCCTTACCAAGGCCTGGTGAGTTAATAGACAGGTTGGTGGTAGCAAAATATTAAAGTACCTTTGATATGACTTCAGGTTATTGGCAGATAGCCCTCACACCAGGAGCTAAGTAAAAGTCTGCCTCTTCAACCCCATTAGCCCACTTCCAGTTCAGAGTGATGCCCTTTGGGATGGAAAATGCATGTGCTACCTTCTAGAGGTTGTTTAACAGAGTTCCTTCAGGCCTGGAACATTTCAGTGCAGTATATCTTGATGATATTGCTGTATTCAGTTCCACCTAGGAGGATCATCTGGCCTACCTTGGGAAAGTGCTCCAATCCCTTGTATGGGCAGGTCTGATTATCAAGGCGAGAAAGTTACAAATAGGGCAGGGCTCTACAGGGTACCTGGGCCACCAAGTTTGTGGTGGTGAGGTACAGCATCTCCAGCACAGGATCCAGGCAATAATGGCTTGGGAAGCTTCAAAATCACAGACCAGAGTCAGACCCTTCTTAAGCCTGACTGGATACTACAGGAGCTTTGTGAAAGACAATTGTACCTTAGTGGCACCATTAACAGAACTAACCTCAAAGAAATGGCCAAGGAAGATCATAAGGACTGACTCCGGTCAAAAGGTGTTTGATAACCTAAAGGAAGCTCTCTGCTTAGCGCCTGTCTTAAAGGCACCTGACTTCACCAAAAAGTTTATTGACTAGATTGCTGCTTCACAGCATAGGATTGGGGCAGTTCTGTCACAGTTAAATGGCCAGGGTCAGAATCAACCTACTGCCTTTAATAAAAGGCAACCTCTTCACAGACAGCAGCATTGGAGCAGCATTGAGAGGGATGCCTTTGCTGTGGTTTAGTCCCTGCCAAAGCTAAGACTCTCCATGATTGGGGCTCACTTCAAAGTTTAAACTATCCACAGACCTCTCAGATGGTTAATGCCGATGAAAGGAGCAAATTCCTAACTGTTGAGGTAGTCCATTTCCCTACCGGAAATGGGATTTACAGTGGAACACAAACCTGGGACTGACCATGCCAATGCAGATGGCCTTTCCAGGTTCTTCCACTTATATGATGAGGGCCACGAGGAAATGGGGTAAGTTGCTCTTCACCTTTCTTCTAGAGGAGACCATGTAAGAAAATACCTCTTTTTTCATGTTTGTCCCCACATTTGTGGACTGATGCTGCTGGTTTTTCCACTCGGAGAGTGGATCGAGGGCTGCTAACCAGACCTCAGTGTCAGTGTTATGCTGCCATGCAAAGTATATGTCCAATTGGATGCACCCAATTGGCAACACCTGACTTACTTGTAAGTCCTCAATATATGGTGTTCAGGGTACCCCGGACATGTAAGGCAGAGTGTCCACTCAGGGCTGCAGCACTTTTTGTGCCACCCTTCATATAACAAGACACACAATGGCTGCCAGCCTGTCACTGCAGACAGGAAGGTCAGTTTTTACACTGTCAGTTTAACTTTGCCATTTAAACCAATGGCACAACCACCCTGCCCCGTAACATGTTATCCGTGCACCACTAAGGAAGGCCTTTTGAGCCCTACGGCAGGGAGCTGTATTTTGTTAGATGAGATAAATATACTTAACTATGTCATGACAGCAACACTTCGAAATTGTCACCTCCTCTGCCAGGATGAACATTTGGGGGATTAGCCTGGAGACATACTTCAAATGGGAAGCTGACTTTGATAGGCCACCTGGCCCAACACCCCTGAGCAGGATGCCTTTTGTCCCTGTAGACATGCCCAGAGAGGGGATACTCATCCCCAACTAGTTTTACTATGGGAGTGTTGTCTTCAGGTCGCTACAGCTCTAGGGTGGGATATCTTGCTCCTCATGACCGAGGCAGAGTCGTGCCATCTTGAAAAGGGTAGGAATGTGTCATTCTGGGACAGCAAGATGCCACACATCACAGGTAATTCATCACTAGGTAGGAGGAGACTCATTAGCCCATGGGCTAGTGATCACATGGTCCACTGATGGCACTTTCCTGGCATAAATATGCCACACCTGGCATGTTGACAGTCAGTACTCACTGGATCTGGAAAGAGGACAAGAATGAGACCCCTTGTCACCCATTGGAAGCGCACAAATAGTGGCTGTGATGCAGAAGTGACTGCACCTGCTGAACTATGGGCTAGGGGAATTTGGACCCTGTTCTGTGTGCCTAGCTTGGGGAAACGCTGATCCCCATCCCCAGTCTGAAGCAGAGACTCCAAGGTCAGTTGGCTGGTGCCCCAGAACAGCACTGGGGACATTAAAGCTGAAGGAGCCCAAGTTGCATTCATGGTACCCACTGCAGATGTTTTGCCTCTACCGGTCCCCGGGCACCCCAAAGGACAATTTAGAGATAGCAAAAGGTGCACCCACGTCTGCTGGATGTGTGAGTGTTGGTTGTGACTGGATTCATCACCCAATAGGGAAACCAGCCTCCACCAAAGATTTGCACTTTGACTGCTGTGTTGCAAAAGTGCAAGGTCTGCATCTCTAGCACTTGGAACACAGCAAAATTGACTTTTTGGGACCCTGATATCTGTGGACAGAGTCGCTCTCATTAACCGTTGGACAAAGGACTGAACCCGACTTCACCACTATGGACCACACAACATCCGGAGCATCCATAAGCATCTTTGAGCCAGCATCCCCCAGCATCAAGTCCACTCCATTATTCTCTATGGTATTCATCCTGTAAAGTTTGGATCTTGCTCTCAAAATACTCTGGTGGCCAGGTAACTGTCCATAGTAACCTCTCTGACCCCCTGGACCTCTGTCCTGACAAACTTGATTACCCAACTTGAGCAAGAGTTGCCAAACTCACTTTTCCAAACTTTTCTGACGTTTTTTGTTTACCAGTGCTGGTTTGCGGTTGATGCTAAAGTTATTTACTTCTTGAAAATTCTATATCTCCATAACCCTCTAATGGATTTTGATAATATAGGTCTCTAAAGTTTCAATGACCCCTCAAGCTGAGCCAGAGCCCTGCTTCAAGCTTGAGCTTGGCCCACGCTTTGACATGCTCCCCTCCTCTATCAAGCTATGGGAGCATGAAATATTTTGAGGTGGAAAGTGAACACAATTTAAAAAAAAAGAACAGATCAGAGAGACAACTCTGTTGGAATTCCTTAATCAAATTTCACTGACTGGAAACAAACAAAGAGCTCAAATAGTTATAAACAGAAAGATAGCAGACCAGATGACAAAACATGCATTAGATTGCTAATCTAACAATACGAAGATAATAGTAAAACATTTATAGTACATCATTAGAAATGTGTTTTTCACTGGTAACCTTGGATGATTAAAGAGGAGTTGTTGAAATCAAAAAAATCTGTGGAGGTACAGGACCACAAAAGTGAGGAAAATTTAAAGCTAGTTTGTAAAATAATTCAACTAGCAGTAGACTCGACGTTTTCAGCGGCTATGGTTTGAACAATTTCTATTAGAGCAAAAATACCTCTTCCGTCAAATATTAGTACACAGTCATTAATATCTGGGTTGCTTGCCCTCTAAGGTGAATAATCTGGAAAAGATGTTTAAAAGGAGTCTGGGGTCAAATTTAACTTTTTTTTAAAATCTCAAAGAACACCCCACTGCATCATTCTTCAAGCTGTGGTAAATTCAAAATGATGGTTGTTCAGAATCCGAATTAAGCATAAATCGTGCATTGACGCAGGATTTTTCATAGCACAGGTATCTTCACGTACCATTTAGAGGAATGTGAGCTAGGAAAACGAGAAGAAATGCTATTTTTCCAGTTAGTAAGATTGAAACTGCATTGTGTCATTCACTAACTGATTGGGAACTATGAATAACCTGGTAAAAATGTCCACAGATTACACTCCATCATGGAAACTGTTATGACCCTCCAGAAAATCACCAACAACAAATTCCAGGCTCCTCACAATATGGAGCCTACTCATGGGTTGAACACGTAACTCAGTGTCATCATGGACACATAGGCCCTCATCCTGACCTTGGCGGGCGGCGGAGGCCGCCCGCCAAAGTCCCGCCGTCAGGTTACCGTTCCGCGGTCGAAAGACCGCGGCGGTAATTCTGACATTCCCGCTGGGCTGGCGGGCGGCCGCCTTCAGGCCGCCCACCAGCCCAGCGGGAAAGAGGCTTCCACGATGAAGCCGGCTCGGAATCGAGCCGGCGGAGTGGAAGCTGTGCGACGGGTGCAGTTGCACCCGTCGCGTATTTCACTGTCTGCGCAGCAGACAGTGAAATACATTTAGGGGCCCTCTTACGGGGGCCCCTGCAGTGCCCATGCCAGTGGCATGGGCACTGCAGGGGCCCCCAGGGGCCCCGCGACCCCCCCTACCGCCATCCGGTTCCCGGCGGGCGGACCGCCGGGAACTGGATGGCGGTAGGGGGGGTCGGAATCCCCTCGGCGGCGCAGCAAGCTGCGCCGCCTTGGAGGATTCCAACGGGCAGCGGAAAACCGGCGGGAGACCGCCGGTTTTCCTGCACTGACCGCGGCCAAAGCGCCGCGGTCAGAATGCCCTGCGGGGCACCGCCGGTCTGTCGGCGGTGCTCCCGCCGACCTTGGCCCCGGCGGTCTAAGACCGCCGGGGTTAGAATCACCCCCATAGTCATTCCTGGGCTTTTGTGTGTCAGCCTAATGCAATCTTTATGTATTAGTCTTGGTGTACTTCCATTGAACTAGTTAGACTGACACATCCAAAAGCTATGATTTAAATGTGAAAAGTTCAGGACTCGAAAAAATGTCTGTGATGAATTGGTATGAGGTGGCCACCTTGTCTCTGAAAGTGTAACCCATGAGAAAAGGGCGAATATATTTAGCAGGGAAAAATCATGCTCATAAATGAAGCACATACATTGGAAAGTGCATTGCAATTGTGAATCCAGTTAACAAAAGGGAAGCAAATTAAGATAATAAGGTTATGACTAGTTTGAATCGCCTGTATCTACCATGTCCTAGATTTGGAGGAGAATATCACCATTGACTAAAGGTTTTATGCATAATTCATCATGCCGTGAGATGTCAATGACACTCTCTGCAGAGAGAATACACTTACCCCATTTCACAGTATTATGTGAATATTGTCAATGCCAATGAGTCATTCTTTGATGTAAGGCAATGGGTAGAACGGGCTTGGTTATTAATGGGGTGATAAAGTTCCATTAAGCATTATCAAGAGACCTATGGGTTTTAAAGACTAATTAGAGGTGGCAGTGAGGCCTGCCATGAGAACTCCACCTGGTTTTCTTCAGTGATGGATGGTATCATGTGTTGCATATTACATACTATTGTGATATATTATTTAAGAGTTGAATGCTATTTCCTTTTTCTGGTGTTTAATGTATATCAGTCCGTTCTTTGGCTCTTGTCTTTTTGTGGCCACAGAACCATCCAGGTAAATTTATAAGTAATATAGCTCTGGGAGCTCACACTCACTTCTATATAGCTTCTCATTGATTATGGGTAGGAAGTAAATCCTGTATTTGATCCTATAAACCTATGAATGATATACTGCTTTGCGTCAAGAGGTAGGGTTTTTTACCATGTTCGAAAATGTGGGGTAAACTGTGAATAGGAGGGCTTGCTTCTATTGTATTGCAAACAAATGCCTCTCTGAGGCTTCTTGAACCCATACCAGCATGAAATTACACATAGATTTTGGAAAGCACAAAGCTAATTTATGACAAACTTCAAACATTTGACAGAAATGTTACACTGACACTATTTTACTCAAATAAACTTAAACATTTTACAGACCACAAAATTCCAAGAAGTGCTTAGTATCAAACTTTTAAGCTAACTGGATATATGACATCTTACATATCTTTTCCCAAATGAACCAATAAAGACTATAGACTTGGAGATATATTTATTATTTGGTCAAGCAACATAACGTACCAAGACAACTTGCTGGGCTGCTTGAAAGGGAGAGGGCAGGATTGCACTATATCTATCAAGATATGCCACAATCATACTCTTTCCATGCACTAGTTCACTTTTGACTGCCTGGGGCTAATGCAGACACCCTTGCACCATGGTAGGCAGGATAGATTTTGTGCAGGAAGAGATACCTTCCTGCACAGAAATAATACTTTGAGGCTTTTTCCTCTTTCTACGTGTATTGTAGAATGCAGCACACGTAGTAAGAGGAAAAAACGAGGACAAGTAAAGAAGGCATAGCATTTTGACATATCCCATGTTTACCAGTCTAGGTAAATCAAGGAATGTGGCAGAATCCATGGGTGGATGCATAGGAATAATACACACACTCCACCCATGGAAGGCCTCCCTATGGCAGAGTAACAAAAGACAGTGACTTGCACCGCCTTGCGTTATTCCAGATTCACAAAGGCATTCAGGGCCAAGCAAGGTGAATTTACATTGCTTGGTAAATATATTCTATGTTTTCTGTCACCTTTGCGCTACCTTGAGTGACACAAGGGAAATGCAAAACTTTTATAAATATGTCCTTTGATCTATAACCAACTCAACCCTACTGTATAGAATATAGCTTTGCCATAAGGAACCCAGCAGGCATACATTCATACTATGTACAAATATGGACACAATTAGATGTGCTAAAACAGCATACAGACCCCTGAGGGGGGCCTAACAAGGATTCAGGCAGTGCAAAGTTTCTACTCCCAGGATTTGTCAGAGCGGGTAACCTATGCCCAAACTGTTGCCTACCATGTTAATCTGTGAGCTTTCATATATCAAAATTCCAGTCAAAAGGCTTTACGTAGTTAAATGGCAACCCACTTTTGAAGGCCATTTGGCTTTCCAGAGCAAATATGTCAAGGCTACTGCTTTTATTGTAATGCTTCATACTAAGCAAATCACATCCATGGCATATGACATAACTGTTGGAAATGCCCATCTTTTGCATGGTATTCTCCAAGATGTTTGCCTTCACTATCCATGTGTTTTTTGCTGATCTCATTTTTCTGGCATTATGACTCTGCACACTTTATTCATGCTAACCATTAATAAAGTGCTTGTGTTCTATCTTCCAAACAGGGTAGCATATGCATACACCTAATAGGCACAATTTATTTACTCATGACTCCCTAGTAAATTGTACTACATGTGCTCATGGCCCGTAGCTTAAATGCTACAATTGGGCTGTAGCACTCATTGATTGTGCCTCCCACTAAAGTGGCACTGTAAAACCTGTCTCTGCCACTGCAGCTTTCATCTTTAAAGTGTCATTTTGATCTGGCAAAGTAAACCTTTTGCCAGGCCTAAAGCTTAATCTTTAATACTTATGAGTCATCCCTGAGGTAGTCCCTAAAGGGTCAAAGGGCAGTGAGCTTTGTACTTAAAAAGTAGGGCATGTGTACTAAAGGTTTACATGTCCTATCTATCAGTAAAAAAAAATCCAAAGTTATGTTTCAATTTGGCAAGGCTGGCGCTCTCATTGACTAATATTGAACTATCCTATTACACTTCATAAGTGAGAACTTTGGTTTGGGAGCAGATAGACAAATACTTCTTCCACTCATATGAATTTTAATTTAAAATCCTCGTTAAAAGTAAAGTTGGATTTTAAGTTATTATTCTGAAAAT
Source organism: Pleurodeles waltl (assembly GCF_031143425.1). Taxonomy (NCBI): domain Eukaryota; kingdom Metazoa; phylum Chordata; class Amphibia; order Caudata; family Salamandridae; genus Pleurodeles; species Pleurodeles waltl. Next base: position 536,199,900 of record NC_090449.1, on the reverse strand, counting down.
GCAGCATTTGGAAAGTTGGAATTTTTATGCCTAAGCAAAACGTGCGTTTCTGCCAATGTTTAGGGTCACATGACTGTTAATGGCTTTCTTGTGGTGTGATGTTAATTCCTCCCAGACAGGAGACAAAAGGGACTTGGGTGTGAGGAAGGAAGGTCCTCATCTGAGCAGGATGGACTGGGGGGTTGTACTCAGCCCTTCCTGAAGTTGAAAGGGTAGCCTCAGGGCTGTGCCTACCCCCTTCCTGACTTCTGAAGATGCCTACTCTGTCACTGGCAAATGCAGCTCAGGCCTTGGTCTGCCTACCTTTGTCCCCCTAGACATATTTAAGTCAAAACCAGGGAAACGAGAGGACCTGGTCAGGATCATCTTAGGGTTAGACAAAGGGAATGACCCCCACATGTAGGCTGACACTGGGTATGAAAGTGACACCCTCAGAGCCCCTTATCAGGACACTCCTGAACCTGCGGAGGCTCGGAAGAAGGACTACCCTGTTGTCTGGAGTTGAAGGACTTGCTTACCTTGAACCCAGGACCCCAAAGGTATCTCCAAGGGTTAGTTAACTGAACTCCTTTTGAGCTACTGGGACACAACAAGCTTTTAGAGGCCTTTCCTGCAGCTACCCTGCTGACCATCACCAACTACATCTGCCTGGTCTTTGCTGTTTGCCTTTACTGGAGTGAGTCCTTACCCTAAAGAGGTGCCTCCAGGATTCTAGTTCTGGACCCACGGCAGGTGAAAGAGTGTACTCTCCCAGCCTAAAAACAGCAAAAAATGGATTTCAGGTGAAAAAATACAAAGGTTCAGGCTCTTTGTGTCAAAAAAGCCAGTTGCTGGGCTCCTCACAAATGTGAGCAAGTTTTGTTGAGGCCAACTCAGGACCCGCATCTGACTGCCAATGTGACTTTCCTGGCAACGAGCTTCGAACTTCACCCACACAGTGCTCTTCACAGCAATGATAACTGCCCTATGTTTCCTACCAGCATGAAGCTCTATCCCATGACCAACTCTTCATGACAAAAACAATCCTTTAGACCCCTCATCAATGTGAAACTTGGACTGAGGCTCCTCACATGGAACTGGACCAAGTGAGAAGGTAAACTTTCCACCAGGACAAACCTGGTCCCTGCATTTGACCCATGCTCCATTGCGGTCACCCTAAACCCTTGACTGGTCTAATGTGACCTGTGAGAGTACTGAATAAATATTTTACACATTGTCTCTGCTTTTGTGCCAAGCTACTAGAGAGTTAAGCACAGATTTATTTTCATAACTTTTGTGGTTCATACTGATAATGACTGTGTTTATTATTTGAATGTCGCTCTCACTCCTCTCAATGAATAAACCACTTTATTACAGTAAAATGTCCCAATTACCCAACAAGGCCTTTGGGTTGATATCATAATCAACTCACACCTATGGTATCGAACATACTCTTTGCCACAAGGTATCTACGAGTATGTACACAAGTATCATTAGGTTATGTTATGTAGATTTGTACAGCATGCTTATCACCGAGGGGTATCAAGGCATTGGGTAGGTGAGTAGGCTGATTAGGCTCCAAGATGAGTAGCCAGTTCTTCTGTTTCTTGCAGAATTCAAGAAAGGACTGGGATGTCCTGATGTGGTGTGGAAGGTCATTCCAGGATTTAACACCATAATCAACTCACACCTGCTAAACTTATTATACCATTTGCCACTGGGTATCCATTAAGCATAAAGTCATAAAATGACAAGGGTATGTACAATTCCAGTTGGCAAAATGGTATACAATGGTAACAAGGATAATCATAGTGCAAATCATCAACTCCAGGGGTATGTTAGAAAGGACATGTTGGAGTCTGGATTATTAATAGGTATGAGTATATACCTACCACTAGCAATAAGGCCACCACCCCAACATAAGGTCCAGTCAAGGTCTCAATACTTTAGCTCCTGGCTCAACCGCTTGTAGCTGGCAATGAGTAGGAAGGCTTAACTTAGGAGAAAGGTATGTAAAGTATTTAAATATAACAATACAGTAGATAAGCAAGACACAATACACAATAAAAATCGCACAAAAATTTACAAAAATAAGAAAATATTTTCATCTTTAAAATAACACCAAAACAACAGAAATGCAATATAGTGAGCCAGAGATATGAATTTTTATAAGATTAAATCAAAACGTGCTTTCAAGTGCTTAAAAGCCAATTGCACCAACCAAGGACATTTGGTCACGCTAGACAAGGACCAAGTCACAATTTGAGGCCAACATTGACAGAGCCCTGCTAGGATACATTAAGCGGGAGCCCTCTGTCAAAATTTTACCTTCTGACTTAGTTTCTTTTCTGGAACTTTTTCTCTTGTTGTTGGGCGGGGCTCCTCATTAGGCCGGAATCCACCAAAGCAAAGTCATAGGCTTGCTTTTCCGTGGCTCTCCGGTGATGTTCTGGAAGTCTTGTTGACAAGGAAAAGATCCGGAGCTTCAGCGGGACAAACCTGATTTCAGGCCAGGTCGCAGTTCAGCGGCAGAGGCTTTACTCTCATTGATGGGTCAGTCACCTTATGGAGCCTTTTCCAAACGTTGCTCCAGACTTCTCCAAACTTCTTGAACGTCTTCCTGAAGTTCCACTTAAGGGTTCCAAGTGTCCAAAACACAATGGTCTAGAAGTTCCAAGATGGTACTTGGAAGTTTGGACGGCAATTCCCAAAATGCACCTGGCCAAATACTTAAAAGTCCACTTGACACACTCCACACTGGACACTGTTTGTGGATATGGTTCAGGGAAGCTCTGCTAACCTGCTGCTTTCAGGGAGTCCACTCCTTAATCTTTTAGAAGCAAGATAAAGACCTCAGGGCTATAGTTCCCTGTATTCAGCAGGAGTAGTCCTTCAGGAAGCAGTCCTTTGGGTGCAGACCAGGGTTCCAGCAGGGGTGGTTCTTCTCCTTGTGGTTTCAGGAACCAGATCTGAGTTGCTATGCAGCTCTCACATATTTATTCAATAGTCTGGGGGATAAGCAGGTGGGTACCCCTGTCCAATGAATTGCAGGGTGCCACCCCAAAGCATGACAGCTTCCACCAAAGTGTGGCAAATTCTTGTCCCACAGAGCACATCGCTTTAACAATCCAAGATGTTGTATTTCTGTACAGCAGAGTAGGACCTGGATAATCCAACCTACTGGTGTGGCTCATTTCCACTAACACTCTCCCTCCAGACCGTCTGTAAATTCCATTCTTAGGTCTGCCATCTGTCTGGTGGGTACAGGGTGAAGGGTGTAGGCCTGCCTAGCATTCATTTCTTTCCTGTTCTCTTTGAAGCCCAATTTCATTCGCCCAGCTCCATTCCTGGACTGTGCTCTGCAGCTGCAGAACTCTCTCCACCAGAAAACCTCTGCTCAATGCAGGCCACTTATCACCTCATTAAAATAGCCAGGCGAATCCTGTTAAGGCTGACCAATCAGAAGGGACCTGCTAGAAGGCTGAAGTTTAGCTCACAAAAAAGTCTTATAACTTATTTTCTGCAATAGTTATGCAAATTCAACAGTGGTAAATTGTTGGATTTATCATTACTAAACTTTTGAGTCCTTGAATGACTTCCTAGAAATGTTTATACTTAAATAACATTCCAATGTTAGCCTATGGATCTAGATATCTGCACTGGGGAAAAACATAATGGGCAAATTGCCCCTCACCAGGGCATATAAAACATATTTTATAATGTCCCTACTTATAGTTACATGGTACTTTACCACAGGGCACCACAGGAGACCTTAGGAGTGACGTATTTTATTCCAAAGTCCAATTTGCATAAATTTAACTTTTAAAGACAGTCCACAAAGCCGGGCTACCTTTAAAAGTGACAGTAGGCAGCACAGTAGTGCATGTTCCAGTGCAGGAAATCTAATGGGCCTCTAAACCTCCCTGCCCTATTATATAGTAGGGACTTAAAGGTAGTTTGTATCCCCCTTGCCTTATTATATACAAGGGACTTACAGGGGTCTGTCATTGCCAATTGTATTAAACCTAATTAACATGTACTTTTTGAATAAGAGCACTGGCCCCAGGCCTGTTTAGCAGATCCCAGGGCACAGTCATCATCAGTTACCACTGGTATCAGTCACAAACAATTGGGGAGAACATGGCTAAAAAGATGACTTTCCCACAGGATAATTAATACGCATCCCTTGTCTAACAGATAATCTGTGAAATTCCATGTAATGAAACATTTGTCTACATTTAAAGGCCTATTGCATTTAACAAAGGCTTTTCACAATAAATATGTTTGCCTACTGCCTTTGTAGTAACATTTCATAACAAATAGATCAGACTTTACTCATTAGCTCATCACAATAAAGAAGTCAGGCCTACTATATTGATCATAAGTTTTACCTCTCAAAAATGTGTACAAAGCAACCTCTTTTTCAGTGTAGTCACACACTTACTGCTCATCAAAAGTTTGTGAAGAGGAAGATCAAGATGTGGGTGTTGCTGAAGGCTGTCTCTAATTGCTTCTTGACATCCGCAGTGTGGAGGATGAGCACTTTACATCATCCATGCTACCTCTCCAGAATGGGGGATATATACATCTCCCACTCCCACTGCAAGAATGAAATACCTTTAGTGCTTGCAGAAGGAATCTCTTTTTATTATTTTAGCTTGGCTACTGGAAAAGATCTTCCCCGGCTGCCCAAGGCTATCGTTTTCGGTTCTGAATGATGTTCAGCGTGCATTGAGCCCTGATATGATTAGTTCCAAAATTAAAGTAAAATACTTTCTATCAGTTCATCTCCCAAGTGAATGTTTGTTCAGGGACTGATGTAGCAAGGGGACCACTGAGTAGATCCTGAAACTTGCTCCCCTGCTGTCCCCTGCCAAGCACTCTGCACTCCGCACTTTCTCCTTCTTTGTACTGCCTGCATTGCCCTCCGTTGGTCCGCTGCCTGTCTTGCCCGTACTGTCCTCTTTCAACCCCACAGTCTGTTTCATCTTGTACTGCCCTCAGTTTTCTGTTGTGACTGCACTGTCCTCTGTTTTTCTGTCTCAACTGAATTGCCTTCTTTTTGTCAGCTCTTTGTCGTGACTGCTTTGCCTTCTGTGAATATGCTGTTTGTCTTGTCTTGTCTGCATTGCCCTTTGTTTGTTCTGCTGCTGTCGTTTTGTGCTCTCACTCGTCATGCCCCCGGCCCTGCCTACTTTTCCCACTGTTTTGATTCCAACTTCTGTCGACCACCCCCCTACTGCGTCCCGTCCTCCCCAATATCTACTTAATGGTGGTAGTTGCACAAGAGTGCGGAGCGGGTGCACGCAGCGGGTATGCTGCTGACACGCCGAAGGTGCACCCAAGGCAATCCCGTCCATGTCCATGCCCATCCACACCTGGACCGTGCCCAGTGCCAGGAACCCTGGCTGTCCTTCGACCCGCTACTCTGCTGCTCAACGGCGGGACCTGGATCTCAGAAACAAAAGGCAACAACTGCTGCACCACCCCTCTGTAACACGACTGGACCCTTCACTTGTCACAGATGCTGCTTTAACTGCTCCACGAAGACCCCACCAGCCCATCACCAACACCCGCCAATCTGGTGAAACATCTGCACTGCATACTGATCAATGAAAGATCCCTCTGCAAACACACCGCAGTGATATGGGACAACCTACCCACCCTCAACCCAGACCTAATGCTTATCACTGAGACATGGCTCACACCCTCATCAGCCCCAAGCATCACCTGTGCCACCCTAGAAGAATACAAAATGATTCACAAAGACCTTTCAAAACAGGCACAGAGAAGACATTGAAATCATGCACAAGGACAGCCTCTCATGCACCACTTTCGTAGACAAAACATCCCACCTCATGGAAGAGCTCAACTTTCTCATCAGAATAGACACCAGTACCACTGTCAACAGGACCTTTGCATACAGATCCCAAGAACCCTGCCCTAGTTTCTGCATAGACATCGCAAACTTCATTGCCTTTCTGGCCATTGACTCAACAGAATACCTATTCCTAGGAGATCTCAATTTTCAGCTGGACGATCCACTCAACCACAACTCCACCAACCTCCTGGACAGCCTCAGCAAGTTAGGACTCAGACGACTGGTCACCAGTCCTACCCAGACAGCTGAACACCTCCTCGGCCCCAACTTTTCAGCCAGCAACAAAGTAAAATTACCATGCAGCTCTGAACTCACATGGACTGACCACCACCTGGTACATTTCACTATAGCTTACAGACCTGAGTCCCCAACCACCCCACCAACACTCCTCTCTGCAGATGGAAGAAAATTGTAGAAGCTCAATGGAGCAACGCCCTTCACTCTAACAGACCCATGCTTTCAGACAACGTGGAGCAAGACACCAACAAACTATCTGACTGGCTCCTCAACTGCGCCAACGAAGCTGACCCCATCAGGAGCTCCAACTCAAGAAGATCCAGTAAACCGGTGAAATGGTTCACCCCTGAGCTCCGCACACTCAAAAGAAACTGCAAGCAACTAGAAAGACGGTGGTGCCAAGACCAAACAGACTGCTGAACCTCCCAAAAAGTTCAGAAAAATACCATCTCCCCATCAAAGAAACAAAGAAGATTGCCATCCTCAACTGCATCGAGGAAAGCAGCTCAAGTTCTCTTGCCCAGCAGCCCCTGAAAACTTCTTTCAACTGTTACAGACCCTCTGCGACTCACTGGCCGAATACTTCCACAACAAGATCACAGCAATCCACAGCAATTTTCCTCACCAACCCACCAGCATTAACACCTACTCACCCCAGAAGGACGACCTCACAGCAACCTGATCACGGATTGGATGTCCCTATCCACCCAGGAAACAGTGTACTTCATAAGATCAACCCACTCTGGTTCATGCAACAACCCCTGCCCCACCACATCTTCAACATGGGCCAGAAGGAAATCAGCCACAACCTCACTCCCATCATCAACACATCCTGCAGAACAGCCACAATCTCCAAATTTGGAAACAAGCTAAATTCAAGCAACTAGTAAAAAAAAATTGATGGCAAACTCTATTCAATAAAAAAAAATATATTTACTGATCTCGCTGCTCCCTTTCCTAGCTAAAATACTGGAAAAAGCCATCAACAAGCAACTCTCTGAAAACCTGAAAACATACAACTTACTTGATACCTCACAATATGGCTTCCGCACCAACTACAGCACAGACACCACCTCATCACCGCGACAACAGATCCCTCCTAGACTGAGGAGAGAAGGTGGCACTGATCCTACTTGACCTCTCAGCTGCATTCGATACCATCTGCCTCGACACCCTAATTTCCAGTCCCCACCACATCGGGATAAGAAGCAACATCCTCAAATGGATCCTCACTTCCATCACAGGACACACCCAGAAAGTCTGCCTCCCTCCTTTTCCTTCAGAACCCAAGGACTTCATATCTGGAGACACCCAGGGCTCCTCCCTCAGCTCCACCTTGTTCAACACCTACGTGACACTACTGGGAGAGATCTTACGCTCCCACGGACACAACATCATCTCATACGCTGACAACAAGCAGCACATCCTCTTCCTAGCCGAAGGACACACCTCAGCTGGAGACCTCACCTCCCCCAGAGAAAATGTCAGTAAAGTCATGTGCCACATAGCCGACTGGATGAGAGACAACTGTCTGAAACTAAACACATATAAAACAGAATTCATCATCTTTGGGAACAACTCCTCCCCCTGGAATGACTAATGGTGGCCCTCAGCTCTCAGACAACCCCCAATCCTACAGAACAATCCAGAAATCTTGGCTTCATCATGGACAACAAGCTCACTTTCAGAAAACAAGTAAACAGTGCAGCGTCATCCTACTTCCATCAACTCTGCATGCTTCGTAATATTTCCGAATGGATCCCCACCGAAACCAGAAAAGCAGTAACCCAGGCCACCGTCACCAGCAGACTGAGCTACGGAAAAACCCCATGCCTGGGATTTTCCACAAATTCCAGACAATCCAGATGGCAGCAGCAAGACTTGTGCTGGATCTACCCGGAACAACCCACATCACCCAAACCTCAAGTGCCTACAGTGGTCGCCTGTACACAAGACATGCAAGTTCAAGGTCCTCCCCATTACCTTCAAGGTTCTCCACAACATTAGACCCAACCTCATAAACCACAGACTCTCCTTCTACCAGCCCACAAGAGAGCTCAGATCATTTAACCTCGCTGTCACCCAAATCCCGAAAATCTGTTGCTCCCAAAGTGGAGGCTGCACTTCCTCCTACATCACCGCAAAGAACTGGAACTACCTACCCACCCACCTACGGACCACTCCCACCATCATCAAATTCAGGGGAAAACCTAAGGCATGGCTCTTTGAGGAATAACCTAACCAGCTGGTAGCCATGACCCCCAGTGCCTGGATACCCCCCCCCCCGGGGTAATAATTTGTGCCCTATAAATCTATCTTGGACTTGAATGGAGGAATCTACCATCTAGACACTACGGACAGCAAAATGTGGGGTGAGTGGCATTCAAGCATGACCAGTTGCTCCCCTCATCCCCATAAGGCAACTAGTGCTTCTGCCTGTGTTGGCAGTCAGTTGGGGGTTCACCTTCAATCTGCCCTGAGAGGGGGCAGAGTGCCCACTAAACCTTGGGATATTATTGTTTTTTTTTTTATATAAGAACGAGGTGGGCTACCCATCCTGACAACAAGCTGTGCCCCCACACCTAAAGGCCCCAACAATCTTTCTACCCACCAAGGGGTCAGACTGGGGAATTTACTTCAATCTTCCATCTCTGAGGGGACAGTAAGCCCATTAGAAAAAACAGATTTAAAAAAAAAATGGAATAGGGACCGCCCACCCGGGCATCAGGCCTTAGCCCTCTCACAAAAGACTCAAAAATATTTCTGCCCCTAGGAGTTGACAGAAGGTCATTTTTTTAAAAAAATGGGGGAGGGGCAAATACACTGGCATTGGACATGATCACCACCCCTAAAGGGCCCAGCAGTCTTTTTTCCCACCCTGAAGGCATATTAGAGGCTTGCAATCGGCCTAGTTTTGCCCTCATCCCCACCCACAGTATTTCTGCCTCCATTGGGGGTCAGACAACCCACTAAGAACTAACATTTTTCATTATAAAAAAGAATGGTTTAGAGGCAGCCCAGCCTGCATCAGGCAGTGCCTATAACCTCTCACAACCCCAACATTCTTTATAGCCCCCTCAGGACAGACTGGGGGAAGGTTTCCCCCAGCCTGCCCTCCTGATGGGCAGAAAATCTCCTAGACACCCAAGATTAAATTTACCAAAATAGAATTGGGCTGCCTTGTCATCAAGCTGTGCCTTCACCCTCTAACATTGCCAGCAGTCTTTCTGCCCTTAGGGCAGATTGAAGGGATTTACGCACTAACTGCCATCCACGGTGAGCAGAAAAACAACAAGACACCAAGGATCATAAAAAAAACAAAGAATGTGCTGGAGGCATCCCATGCTTTGGTCCATGTCCCAACTACCTGGTCCTTACAGTCTTTCTGCCTCCCATGGGACGATCGGGGGTTTGGTCCTAATCAGTCCTTTTTCAGAATGGCAGAAAGCCCACTAGACAACAGGGATTGTGTTTAACAAGCAAGTTGTTTTGGCATCTGCTTTCATGCCAGTGCCTTTTAATGGCCCCAACAGACTTTCTGCCACCCATGGGTGGCAGACTAGGGGTTTACCTCTAATATGTCTTCCTCAGAGGGCAGAAATCCACCAGACATTTAGGATTATGTCACCACAAACAGGCCTCAGGCCGTGCTCGTTCCTATTTGCCCAAACATTCTTTCTGCCCATCTAAGGGGTCAGATTGTCAGATTTAATCCCAATTTACCCTCCCAACATAACACACACTTGACACCAGGATTTACGAAAAAGAATGGGGTAGGAGAGGCCCACCATGAAAGCCCCATCATCCTTCCTTACTATCTAGGGCAGTTTAGGAGGATATCCCCCATTTGCTTTAACCATATGAGCAAAAAACTTCACTAACCTCTATGGATTAGGCATAAAACAATAAATTGTGGTTAGGGCTGCATGCCCTGGCATCAGCCCATAATCTAATCCTAGTCATTCTACCCATTTGGGCCTAAGGCTTCCCCATTTCCGCAGCAATCCTCTCTCGGGTGGCTGAAAGACTGGCTGGTGCCTGGGGTTTTGTGATGCAGTGCCGTGCCAGGATAGGAATATACTGCACTACATTCTGTTTCTCACCTTCCCTTATGGTCTGGTTGGCTTTGTGATCACCCTGAGATGAACATTAGGTGGTAAACACCCTAATCTGCTCATCACTGGGGAAACCAGACTACCAGAAAAAAGTGAGAAAAGTAATGGGCTGGAGTGCAGGTCAGTTTTAGCATCAGACCTCACCCCCAGGCACCAGGCAATATTACTATACATGTGAGAAGGAATGGGGGCGTACCTCCTCACTGCCAGCCCACATGCCAAAACAATGTCCAAAGAAATTCCAAGTTACTCACGCTTTCTGTCTGTGAAGAATTGCTAGATGATTCTATCCAAGTCAAATGGCCTCAGCCTCTTATTGGTGTCTAGTTTGCAGGACTATCTGGGTTAGGTAGGTTTCCCTGGCTTGCATCAAAGCCAGATGTCCAAATGCCACAGTTATCCACATTGCCAGAGTGGGCCTATTGGAAAGGTGAAATCTTAATGTTTCTTTGTTGAGTTTTGAGGTTTCATGGCTGTCATTTAGCGGTACAAATAGTGTTGGAAAGCCTGCCCTGAATTGGGTGAAAAAGTCAGTGGTCTTGAGACAGAAGAGAGGCTAACATGTCATTCAGTGGAGCCGTCTGATTCTCTATTGTCAGAAAGTTCCTCCAGTTCAGACAGATGTCTTGCCTTCTCTATCTTCTAAGTGAATTCCCTTGTAATTTGCGAGTTCATGTAATTCTCACAGAGAGGATAACTGAACTCAGCCCCTAACTGTTTTAAGTGGCATTTACCAATCATTGTTTTACATATTTGATTATTGACTCATGAGAACATCTCTAGCAAATACCAAGTGCAAACCATTTTTAATCACCCTAGATAAAGGAACCATGCCTAGTAAATATTTATTGGGATCACCATTGTAATCTGGCTCTCCACTCCTTTCAATTTATGCTTGACCGCTTCCCACCATTCCACAATTACCAGGCAACCCAGTAGAAAAAATCAATAGCTTCACCATTACATTTTGGGCTACTGTCAGCTTCCCAGGCTGGAGGTTTTAAGACTATGGTGCACAGATGAGTCCTGTGTAAGACATTCAATTATACTCATTTCAATCTGGAACTGCTAGAAATCTTAATAACATTGATATGGGCTTTTCCACTCCACTTTAGTCATAGTTTGGGGAAAAAAAGCATTCCATTTATCTTTAATGGAAAATTCGTTTTCTGCCCTAAATTGCATGAATATTGCAATAAATCCTTCTACAAACTGCAAGTTTTTGTTCTCTGTGTTGGAATGCACTGGTTTAAAAATGAAATCTGGCTAGGTCTGTTTGCCACCATTGTAAGTCTTGAAAACAGTAAAATCTGTGATGGTTGGACACAAAAGTGAATTTATGCTTCCAAAATTATGAAGAACTGGTCCTTTTTGTACAGGGCCCCCATTTTCAGGCATCAGATGATGTTTCAAAGCCGCCTGCTTGGATAGGTTTTCCTAGTTCATCAATCTGCAAACCCTCCTACTTACTGTTGAAATTGAGATAGTGTTGGGTGGGGAGCATTTTACAGAAGTACACTCTGCTGTCAGTACCTCAACTGTAGTTTTCACAGGTATCGTGATTTTTTTGGTGCCCACTGACACCTCAATAATACACACTTGCTGTGGCGTAGGCTGTGTGAAAGCTTCTAAAGACGCACAGTATGCCTCTGTGGTCTGGAGGGATAGAGCAAATGGGCTTTCTTAAAACATTGGTCCATGTATCAGGACATAATCATCAAAATATTGGCACCATACCAGTTTTTGAGCTCTGTAGTACAGGATAGGCCATTTTTATGCCCTTGAAGAGTGTAATTTACCCTCCTCATCACCATGATGAGTCTGGACCTTGCACTAACATGCCAGAGTGACCGCTATGTGCACTGGGTTTGTAAATGGTGACTGGTGGTGCGATTCCACATTAAATTTAACTCTGTGGCTGTGATGTCAATTGAATCAATTTTCGATCACCACTGACATGGCACAACATGAAGACTCATTGATAGCCTACCCAATTGTACTGCTGGCATTCTGGAACATTGAGTTTATTATCTCACTGTAAGGTTTGGGAAGATGGAAACATCTGAAACATCCGAAAACATGGCTTTTAAGCTAGGCTGTTTGCTGTCTAGTCTTTCGTTAACTCTCCTGGGAATTTCTTACTATGCAGAGCTGGGACATTTCTTTGACTTAACTATTGCGTTTTAAAAGTCCTATTATTATTATTATTTCTATTATTATTATTATTTATTATTGAGATAGTGCTCATTATATAGCAGTTACCTATTATTAGTATCATTTTACTGATTGTCTCTTTCTTAGCACCCCTATTTGGCTTGATGGAGGGTATGAGAAGATAGTTGTCTCCTTTGTTTTGGAAATGTAATCATCGAGGCAGAGCCGCAACATCTGGAAAATAACCACTGGCATGCTGTACCTAAGAAAGAGCAATGCAGAAGCTGATTAAAGTGCGGGAGTATGTCTCCATGCCTCCCACTTATTACCCAAACAACAGCCAGGGTACTACTGCAATCAAGGTAGAAGGAAAGAACAAAAGAGCATTACCTAAAAGACAGCACCCAACACCTAACATCCTCTGCTGACTCTGCCGGCGAGTAGAGGATCACCGAAGACTGAAGAATCATCAGTACCAAAGGGTGGGCTCTTCATGTGTTTGGGAGAGGGACCTTTGCTTTTAGGCCTATTCAGCAGGTGAGCCTGCAGCTTCACCTGCTGATCAGTAGTGATCTGCACAGTGCTTCTGCACAAAAATCGATTTAAGGTGGGGCTATCACACCCTCACTCCAGTGTCAGGCTATGTTCAGCTCAGTTTATTCTCCCCCCATGATCTTATGTTCCTCAGACTCTGGGGCTCTGTTGGCTTTAGGAAAAGCTATGGTGACGGTTGCCAGTGAAGGGGGCATTAAAGGTCCAACACAGATGTTTGCTTACTCTAATCATAGTGAGGCTGCACTAATGTGATTATTCTGAGCTTCATACATTTGTGCCTATTTTCCCTGTCATATATGTTGGGGAACACGGTGGCTGCAGGCATATTCTTTTGTGTAGTATTTAGTTTTGGTATAAAAAAGTGCTTCACTTTAATAAAGATAAGCTCTGGAATGAATAATCATTATTGCATGCTATTTCACAACTGTTGAGCTCTGAGTCTGTATCCCTCACACTTTCTTCCTGAGATGTTTTTTTTGTCTGATGGCACTGATTTGTGGAGGGTCAAGTTTTGTTAGTTTAAACTGTTCAGTTTGTTGTGCTTAGTAGAACTAGCCCCGAGGCAAGGGTGATAAAAGGCGATAACATCCATGGCTGTGTTCCAGTGCCACCTGCTTGTCCCATGGCCCACCCAAACTGTTCTGTTAGACAACATATAGGGGCATATTTATACTCTGTTTGCACCGAATTAGTGTCATTTTTTTTTTACTCTAATTCGGTGCAAAACTAACTCCATATTTATACTTTGGTGCTAGACCCCTCTAGCACCAAATTTATGGAGTTAAAGTCATTTTTTGAAAGTGGAGACCTACTTTGCCTTAATGAGATGCAAGGTAGGCGTTCCCGTGCAAAAAATGACTCTATGGCCTTAACGCCATATTTAGGGGCATATTTATACTCTGCGGCATATTTATACTCTGTTTGCACCGAATTAGTGTCATTTTTTTTACTCTAATTCGGTGCAAAACTAACTCCATATTTATACTTTGGTGCTAGACCCATCTAGCACCAAGGCCCTGATTTAAACTTTTTTTGCACCGCATTAATGTCATTTTATGACACAAAAGTGGCAGAAACTTACAAAATATTGGCCCTTATTTATACTTTTTGCTGCAAAACTGCACTAACTCAGTTTTGCACCAAAAAGTTTAGCACCGGCTTGCACCATTTCTGTGCACCAGCCGGGCACCATATTTATGGAATGGTGCAAGCCGGTGCAAAGGGTAGGCTAGAGTTTTAAAAAATGACTTTAGTCGGGTGGGGCTGGCAGTATAGAAGGAGAGGGTTTAGCACCAAAAAATGGCTTTAGGCAGGTAAGAGTAAAAAAATATGACTCTAACCAGATTAGCGTCGTTTTATGGTGCTAAACCTACCATGCCACATGACTCCTGCCTTAGAAGAGGCAGGAGTCATGCCCACCACCCCAGTGGCCAGCACAGAGGACAGGGGTCCCCTGGGCATGGCCATTGCACCCTGTGCCATGTATGGGGGCCCATTTCAGGGCCCCCTATGGCACTTTCAAAAATAAAATGCACTTACCTGTACTTACCTGGGATGGGGTCCCCCATCCTCGCAGTCCCTCTAGTGTGGGTGGGGGTGCCCCTAGGGCCTAGGGAGGGCACCTCTGGGCTTATTCCATGGTGTTCCACCATGGAAATAGGGCCACAGGTCCCCTAACACCTGCCCTGACCCAGGTCTTAAAAAATGGGGCAAAGCAAGCTTTGCCCCATCCCATTTTTTGACCCCTCCTCCCTCCCTTGCACCATTTTTACATGGGAGTATAAATATGGTGTTAAGGCCATAGAGTCATTTTTTTGCACGGGAACGCCTACCTTGCATCTCATTAAGGCAAGGTAGGTTTCCACTTCCAAAAAATGACTTTAACTCCATAAATTTGGTGCTAGACCGGTCTAGCACCAAAGTATAAATATGGAGTTAGTTTTGCACTGAATTAGAGTAAAAAAAATGACGCTAATTCAGTGCAAACAGAGTATAAATATGCCCCTTAGCGTCAAAAAATGATGCTAATCTGGTCAGAATCATTTATTTTAGGTTAAAACTGCCTAACGTCATTTTTTTTTAAGCTAGCCTACCCTTTGCACCGGCTTGCACCATTCCATAAATATGGTGCCCAGCTGGTGCTAAAAAATGGTGCAAGCCGGTGCAAAACTTTTTGGGGCAAAACTGCCTTAGTGCAGTTTTGCACCAAAAAGTAAAAATAAGGCCATTAGTTTGAAATCAGGCAAAGGGAGTCCCTCCTTTTCAGGTTGTACCAATAAGCACATAACTTATCAAAACATTAGGTATTGGTTTAGCTACCTCTGAATGGTTAGCTAGGTTGGGGTTTGAGTATTAAGGTAGGAACATCACAGCTTCACTCAGTGAATGCTGGAGGCAGATGTATGCTAAACAAACTGCATTTGTATTAGTACCTATGTTAATAGAACAGGATAATCACCCATACACGTATAGGATGCCCATTCACTAAGATTCTGCAGTACATGCTTTTTGCATGGGGCATATGACACTTAAACAGTATGTCATTTCAATGTCAGGTTGTGGTTTCAATAAGGGCTACTTTAATCCATCATTGTGGCTCCATGCCTACTGCAGAGGGCGCAGTATACTGAGTAGACACAGTGAGAACCTTTAAAAGTACCTTTGGGAATCTATGCAGTTTATTTTGTATCAAACATTTAGCGACTTTCCATCATACCTCCTATGTTGCAATGAAAGACGAAAGATGAAAGACTAAGGCCCGTATTTATACTTTTTGACGCTAATCTGCGCTAACGCAGTTTAGCGTCAAAACAATTAGCGCCGGCTAGCGCCATTCTGAAGCGCCATGCGGGCGCCGTATTTAATGAATGGCGTTAGCCGGCGTTAGCCGACCGGCGCTGCCTGGTGTGCGTGAAAAAAAAACACGTACACCAGGCAGCGCCGGCGTAGGGGAAAATGGCGTATGGGCGTCTAAAAATGGGGCAAGTCAGGTCGAGGCAAAAAAATCGTCTTAACCCGATTTGCGCCATTTTTATTCGACGCCCATCCCCCATCAACATGACTCCTGTCTTAGCAAAGACAGGAGTCATGCCCCCTTGCCCAATGGCCATGCCCAGGGGACTTATGTCCCCTGGGCATGGTCATTGGGCATAGTGGCATGTAGGGGGGCACAAATCAAGCCCCCCTATGCCAAAAAAATAAATAAAAAAAAATACTTACCCCAACTTACCTTAATGTCCCTGGGGTGGGTCCCTCCATCCTTGGGTGTCCTCCTGGGGTGGGCAAGGGTGGCAGGGGGTGTCCCTGGGGGCAGGGGAGGGCACCTCTGGGCTCATTCTGAGCCCACAGGTCCCTTAACGCCTGCCCTGACCCAGGCGTTAAAAAGAGGCGCAAATGCGGGGTTTTTTGCCCCGCCCACTCCCGGGCGTCATTTTTGCCTGGGAGTATAAATACCACGCACATGCCTCAGAGTCATTTTTTAAGACGGGAACGCCTCCCTTGCATCTCATTAACGCAAGGGAGGTGTTCACGCCAAAAAATGACGCTAACTCCATGAACTTTGGCGCTAGACGCGTCTAACGCCAAAGTATAAATATGGAGTTAGTTTTGCGTCGAATTTGCGTCGAAAAAAACGACGCAAATTCAGCGCAAACGGAGTATAAATATGCCCCTAAGGCTCTCAGTATGACCCTGGGGAAGAGGGATAAAGTGGTGGTAATAATTACCGCCAAATAATGACCATGGAGGTGATAACTCCCATAGACAGTCAATGCAGCACACCATCCGCCAGGGCGGAATACCAAACACACAGGCGGCCACCATCAACAGCCAGATAGGAGACAAAGTACCGCCCACCATATTAAGACCCTACAATCCATCACGTTTTCTGGGGCGGTACCAATGCCATCAAAAGCCTGGTGGAAACACATCACTGAAGAGAAAAGACTCACCATCGGAGACACAGGGAAGAACAACGCCGCCATGGAACCCGAACTCTAAGTTTTTCCGATGAACTTCTATGTTACGCTCCACCTGGAACACCAACACCGACGAAGACGACAACGGTGAGTACAGCCGCCTAGCACACAAGGGAGGGAGGGAGGAAAACGAGAGTGACACACACATGCACAACACACACCCGACAAACACACACCATACATATGTAAAGCTGCACACAAAAAACAATTTGCACCCGAAACAAGGACAACAGGAATGTACCAAGGTGAATGTATTAATATCAACAGCTAATAAATAATCAAATTGTCTGTGAAACAGATATGCACACAAGTACAAAAAGGGACACTGCCCAGTCCAATGTTCAAAGGGCCCACACGGCCACGGGGCACAGTCAAAGGCCCAACTCAAATTCTAATTTCATCCGGATAGAACTCTGCAGGGGCATCAGTTTGCAAATGGGTAGGCACCTCAGGGGGATCGGGAGGGCACCTCAGACGAAGTTGGGAACAAGCCCACTGGTTCTAGATGGGCTCCATGCCCAGTTCCCTGTCCAGGGGAGTGCAAGGCCACCGTCTCTGGAGTGGATAACTTTCCCACTGATTCTGGAGGGGGCTCCATGCCCAATTCTCTGTCCTTGGGAGTGCAAGGCCACAGTCTCTGGAGTTGGTGACTTTCCCACAGGTTCTGGAGAGGGCCCCTCGTACAGTAGCCCCTGGAGGGTGACCTACATTGCTTCCGCTGGTGGTGCTGGCTGCAGTGTGGTGGCAGATGGAGGTGCCTCCTGGGCAGCCTCTGCAGGTGGTGATGGCTGCAGTGTGGTGGCAGATGGAGGTGCCTCCTGGTCAGCCTCTGTAGGTGGTGATGGTTGCACTTCCTCAGCTGGTGGTGTGGGCCCTGTGACTGCTGGTGGTGGTGGAGGTGTCACCCTGACAGACTCCGGTGGAGTAGAGGGCTTCATCCTCTCCATGGCATAGGGTGTGGAATCCTTACTCTTCCTGACAAGGGTTGATGGCTTTGTACCCTTCATGGCAGGTTGTACGTGATTCTTAGCCTTCCAGCAGGAGTCGAGGGGTTATTCCCCTTCAAAGCAGGAGGTGCAGGCTGCTCCCCCTTCTTGGCTGGAGGTGCAGACCCCTTCCCCTTCTTGGCTGGAGGTGTGGTATCCTTCCCACCAGACTAGATGGTGCCACCACTGTCCCAGTGGACTGTTTGGATGAGGTTCTGGGTTGGGTTGTTGGAACCCTGCTCTGATGAGCAGGATGGGGGGAGTGGGTTGGAAGAGGTCAGGTTAGGCAAGGAAAAGCTTCTTAGGGATGGTGGGGTGGGAGGAGTGATGGGAGTGGAGGTTGAGGGAGTAGTTGTAGGAGGTGTATGTCAGCTGGATTTGGGTGCTGGTGCATGGGCAGTATGCTGATGTGAGATGGATGGCTGTTGGGTGTGTGAGTGCTTGCGTTTGTGTCCTTTAGGGTAGGTGTTAGAAATGGGGTCTTTGGTTGATAGTTAGGTTACCACCTGTTCAAGCAAAGACCCTCACTCTAGTCAGGGTCGAAGAGAATCACCCTCAGCTAACCCCTGCTTACCCCCTTGGTAGCTTGGCAGAGCAGTAGGCTTAACTTCAGAGTGCTAGGTGTAAAGTATTTGTACCAACACACACAGTAACTTAATGAAAACGCTACAAAATGACACAACACCAGTTTAGAAAAATAGGAAATATTTATCTAAACAAAACAAGACCAAAACGACAAAAATCCGACATACATAATTCAAGTTATGAATTTTTAGAGATTAAACTAAAAAAATAGCGCTTAGAAACAAAACTGCTTCGATGAGATGTTAACACGGCATCATGACGGAGTCATTCCCAACAAGCCGACACCAGCGGCGCCGGACACAGAGTCGTGTAGACCCCCAAGTACAGTACCTTTGGTGAAGAGTGAAAACAAGCCGATGCGCGAAGTCGGGGATCACGGCGTCTGTGCGAAACGTTGAATCTGTGCACTTCGAGCGGCGTCGGTCACGACTTGGTGCGGCGACTTCCACGGAGTCGCGGACTTCAGCGGCATCGGGCCTGCGAAGAGCGTCACGTTCCAGCGAGGGTCACGGCGTCGGGTGCAGGCGGCGTTACCGGATTCAGCAGCGGTGTCGGTCCGGAGTCGTCCGAAGTCGATTTCCTTGGATTTCCACCAGCTTTCCTTTCAAGGGCCCAGGGACTGGATAGGGCAACATTTGTCGGGGCAGGAGTCTCTCCAGAGACTCCAGGTGCTGGCAGAGAGAAGTCTTTGCTGTCCCTGAGACTTCAAACAACAGGAGGCAAGCTCTAACGCAAGCCCTTGGAGATTTCTTCACAAGATGGAAGGCACACAAAGTCCAATCTTTGCCCTCTTACTCTGGCAGAAGCAGCACTGCAGGAAAGCTCCACAAAGCACAGTCACAGGCAGGGCAGCACTTCTTCCTCAGCCAATAGCTCTTCTCCAGGCAGAGGTTCCTCTTGGTTCCACAAGTGTTTCTCTAAAGTCTGTAGTTTTGGGTGCCCTTCTTATACCCATTTTAGTCTTTGAAGTCACCTTTCTTCAAAGGGAACTCACACCTACTTGTGAAATCCTGCCTTGCCCAGGCAAGGCCTCAGACACACACCAGAGGGTTGGAGTCTGCATTGTCAGAGGCAGGCACAGTCCTTTCAGATGAGAGTGACCACTCCACCCCTCCTTCCTAGCAGAGATGGCTAATCAGGAAATGCAGATTACACACCAGCTCCCTTTTTGTCACTGTCTAGTGCGAGGTGAAAAACAACCCAACTGTCAAACCGACCCAGACAAGGAATCCACAAACAAGGCAGAGTCACAGAATGGTTTAAGCAAGAAAATGCTCACTTTCTAAAAGTGGCATTTTCAAACGCACAATCTTAAAATCAACTTTACTAAAAGATGTATTTTTAAATTGTGAGTTCAGGGACCCCAAACTCCACATGTGCATCTACTCTCTAGGGGAATCTACACTTTAATCATATTTAAAGGTAGCCCCCATGTTATCTTATGAGAGAGACAGGCCTTGCAACAGTGAAAAAAAAGCTGGCAGTATTTTACTGTCAGGACATATAAACCACATTACTATATGTCGTACCTTATCCACACACTTCACCCTGCCCTTGGGGCTACCTAGGGCCTACCTTAGGGGTGCCTTACATGTAAGAAAATGGAAGGTTTAGGCCTGGCAAGTGGGTACACTTGCCAAGTCGAATTTACAGTGTAAAAATACACACACAGACACTGCAGTGGCAGGTCTGAGACATGATTACAGGGTTACTTATGTGGGTGGCACAACCAGTGCTGCAGGCCCACTAGTAACATTTGATTTACAGGCCCTAGGCACCTCTAGTGCACTTTACTAGGGACTTAACAGTAAAAGAAATATGCCAATCATGGAGAACCAATTACGTACACATTTTAAACAGGAGCACTTGCACTTTAGCACTGGTTAGCAGTGGTAAAGTGCCCAGAGTAATAAAAAACATCAAAATCAGAGTCCAGCACACATCAACAACCTGGGGAACAGAGGCAAAAAGTTAAGGGAGACCACACCAAGGATGAAAAGTCTAACACGTGTCCCCCCCAGCTAAAAGTGGGGAGCAACTACCCAACCTCATGGGAGTTCTCATCACTAAGGCGGAAGAACCTGGACAGACCATCAGCATTGGCGTGCTCTGTACCAGGACGGTGTTCCACCTTAAAGTCCATCCCCTGTAGGGAAATGGACCACCTCAACAGTTTTGAATTCTCACCCCTCATCTGCATTAACCATCTGAGGGGCCTGTGGTCGGTCTGAACTCGGAAGTGAGTCCCAAACAAGTAGGGTCTCAGCTTCTTCAGTGCCCAGACCACAGCAAACACTTCACGTTCTATGGCACTCCACCTACGTTCCCTGGGTAGTAACCTCCTGCTAATGAAGGCTACGGGTTCATCTAGGCCCTCTTCATTAAGCTGTGAGAGTACTGCTCCAATACCATGCTCTGAGGTGTCTGTTTGCACAACAGACTCCTTGGAGTAGTCAGGTGCCTGCAGCACAGGTGCTGTGCACATGGCAGCCTTCAGGGCATCAAAAGCGTTCTGGCAAGCCTCTGTCCAGATCACTTTCTTGGGTTGCTTCTTAGAAGTCAACTCAGTTAAGGGGGTAACAATGGTACCATATCCCTTAACAAACCTCCGGTAATATCCTGTGAGACCTAAAAAGGCTCTCACTTCAGTCTGGGTCTTGGGAGGCTCCCAAGCCAGAATCGTGTCAATCTTAGGCTGTAGGGGTGCCACCTGGCCACTCCCCACCTGGTGTCCTAAGTACACCACAGAACTCTGCCCTATTTGGCACTTGCTCGCCTTAATATTGAGACCTGCCTTCTGCAGGGCCTCTAACACTCTCCAGAGGTGTTGCAGGTTTTCCTCCCATGTGGAACTAAACACAGCAATGTCATCCAGGTAGGCGGCACTGAACTCATCCAGTCCTGCCAACACCTGGTTGACCAACCTCTGAAAGGTGGCCGGGGCATTCTTCATCCCAAAGGGCATAATGTTGAAGTGGAAGTGCCCATCTGGGGTAGAGAATGCGGACCTCTCCTTTGCGTCCTCAGTTAAGGCAATCTGCTAGTACCCAGATGTTAAATCAAATGTACTGAGGTACTTGGTAGCTCCTAACCGATCAATGAGCTCATCAGCTCGGGGGATGGGGTGTGCGTCAGTCTTGCTGACCGCATTGAGACCCCGGTAGTCCACACAGAAACTAGGCTCTGGAGTGGCACCAGGAGCAGCAGCCTTTGGGACCAAGACCACTGGGCTGGCCCAAGGACTGCTGGAGTGCTCATTAACCCCTAGTGTTAACATTTTGGAGACTTCCTCCTTAATGCAAGCTGTGACCCTGTCAGTCACCCTGTAAACCTTATGTTTAACAGGTGTACTGTCCCCAGTGTCCACATCATGTGTGCACAGGTGTGTGAGTCCTGGGATCAGGGAAAACAGCGAGGCGAACTGTCCCAACACGTGGCGACAGTCCCTCTGCTGTTCCTCAGTCAGGGAGGGGGAGAGGATCACTCCCTCCACAGACCCATCTTTCTCTCCTGCAGACAGGAGGTCAGGAAGAGGCTCACTCTCTTTCTTCACCCCGTCATCTGTCGCTAGGAGCATGGATAGCTCAGTTCGCTCAAAGTGTGGTTTGAGGCGGTTGACATGTAGGACCCTCAAAGGGTTCCTGGGGGATTGCAAGTCTACCAGATAGGTGACCTCACTCTTTCTTTCCACCACCTCAAAAGGCCCAGTCCACTTATCTTGGAGAGCCCTAGGCTCCACTGGTGCCATGACCTACACTTTTTGTCCAGGCTGAAACTCAACCAGAGTGGCATTCTGGTCGTACCACCGTTTCATATCGTCCTGGCTTGCTTCCAGGTTCTCCTGAGCGAGACTCCTAAAGCGGGCAGTCTGGTTTCTTAGTGCCAGCATATAGCTAAATACATCCTGGGGTGGTTTACTAGGAGCTTTCTCCAAAGCCTCCTTCACCAGACTGAGCGGTCCCCTCACAGGGTGGCCATAGATGAGCTCAAAGGGGCTAAAGCCAAGTCCCTTTTGAGGCACCTCCCTGTAAGCGAACAGAAGGCATGGCAAGAGGACGTCCCACTTACGCCTCAAGGGCTCTGACAGGCCCTGAATCATGCTTTTCAAGGTATGGTTGAATCTCTCAACCAGACCATTACTTTGGGGGTGGTAAGGGGTGGTGAACTTGTAGGTTACCCCACACACCTTCCACAGAGACTTCATATAAGTAGATATGAAGTTTGTACCTCTGTCAGATACCACTTCCTTGGGGAACCCCATGTGGGTAAAAACTCCCATCAAGGCATGTCCCACCACGGGGGCAGTGACCATCCTTAGAGGAATGGCTTCTGGGTACCGTGTGGCATGGTCCACCAAGACCAGGATGAACCTGTTGCCCATGGCTGTCTTAAGATCCAGAGGCCCCACAATGTCAATTCCTACCCTTTCAAAGGGAGTACTGACTACAGGTAAAGGTTGGAGGGGAGCTTTGCATTTCCCCCTACTCTTGCCACTTGCCTGACAAGTCTGACAAGACCTACAATAAGCAGCTGACTGCTTGTGCTTCAAGGGCCAGTAAAAGTGGGAGACAAGCCTCTTATAGGTCTTGTCCTGCCCTAGATGTCCTGCCAAAGGCACATCATGAGCCAAGCCCAGTAGGAAGGCCCTGAAGCACTGGGGTACCACCAGAATACGAGCTGACCCAGGCTCAGGAACCTATACAGGAGGCCATCCTCCCAATATATCAGGTGAGTACCTGGCGCCTCGCCAGCCGCTTGGGCTGCAGCCTGCTGCTGCAGTCCCTCAAGAGTAGGGCACTCCTTCTGCACTGTGCAGAATGCTTCCCTGGTGGGTCCCCCTTCCTGCTGCCACTGTGACAGCTCAGGGACCTCCCCCAGTTCAGCCACCAGCTCCCCTGTAGGTTCCGGGGCGTCACCCTCAGGTTCCGCCTCCTCCCGCACAGAGGCGCTCAGAGTTGTCTACCGCAACTACTTGGTGAAGTACCCGGGGATCAATCTGCTCTTCAGACACCAGGTGACTCCTCACTGTAGTCACACTGGCTCCTGTGTCTCTCAGAGCCTCCATCCTCTGTCCATTGATGGTCACCCATTTCCTGTACTTCTTAGTGTTATCAGGCACTAGGTTTCTCTGGACCATCTCACTGTCCCCTAGTGAGACAAGGGTCATTTCTGCTGGTTCCCACCCACCTTAAACCAACTCCTCCCCAAGCGCTACACTGGCCAAACCCTGGGACGGTGCACCAGTGGGTGCCGGTGTACTTTTGGGGCATTTGGGGTCCCCCCTCACATGACCCACCTGGTCACATGCATAGCACTTACGTGGGGGACCACCTGCCACTGGCTTCCCTTTGGACAACAATGGCTTCTTTTCACTGGGGGGTTGGGAATCCTTACCCTGGGAATCAGTTTGGGGCCCTTTAGATAACTCCCCCTGTTTGCAATTACCCCCCCTTTCTTCTGAGAGGGACCCTGCCCACCCTTGGCGTGGTCTCCTTCATACCTCTTTTGGACCCTGGTGCTCTCCCAGTGGTCCGCTTCCTGCGCAAGCTTCCTGGGGTCAGTCAGCTTGCTGTCAATGAGGTGCTGGCGCAGCTCTGGAAAACATAAACTGTACAAGTGCTCCCAAGCAATTAAATTGTAAAGCCCCTCATACGTGTTTACCTTACTGCCCTTCACCCAACCATCCAGTGACCTGCAAAAAGAATCAACACATTCCAACCATGTTTGGGATTCCTTTCTCTTGTAGGATCTAAACTTCTCCTTGTACTGCTCAGGGGTGAGACCATACCTGGTGAGTAAGGCCTCCTTCATGACAGTGTAGGTGAGATCCTGAGCATCCCCTAAGGCTGGCAGTGTGTCCCTCCCCTCTGCCTCAAAATGCTTCCACAGGGCTGCCCCCCAATGAGCTTCAGGGACCAGGTTCATGTGGAGCGTTGACTCATAACCCTTGAACCACAAGTAGATATCATCCTCTCTCTTATAATCCCTCACAAGGTATTTTGGGATATGTACCCTTCTCTCAGGCTGTACTGTAGGATTGCTGCCACCATCTCTACTAGACTGGCTTCTATGATCCATCTCTCTCAAGCTAAGCTCATGAGCCATTGCTAACTTCCTCTCCTCAAGGGCTAGCCTCCTCTGCTCCAATTGGTACTCCCTTTCTGCCTGTCTGTCCTGTAACTCCTCAGGAGTCAGACCCTTGGATGAGACGCTGCTACCTGCCCTGGAGACCTTCTCCCTGGACATAACAGGCCCACCCACAATACCATTGTGTACTGAACGCTCTTCCTCATCCTCCTCATCTCCCTCATCCTCTGTGTGCCCTTCAGTGCTCTTGGCTGTCACCCAGGCCCTCAGCACCTTTTGCAGCTCCTCCTTCCTAGATGAGCTCTTAATGGGACAGTCAAAACTTTTACAGAACTGCTTCAACTGAACTTTGGTATAACTCTCCAATTCCTCAAGGTCAAAGTCAGCTCCAAATGATGCATCTCAAAGTAGAGACATGATGAAAGGTTAAAAAGGGTGCAAAGTTCCAAATGCAGAAAACAAGTTCCAAAATGAAGTTCCAGAAAAGTCAATCACAGGATCAGCGAAAAAAAAAAGAACCTGAATGCAGAGCAAAAGCAGTCCAAATAGAAAAAAAAAAATCACAAGACTAGTAGTATGTGGTCACGTAGTGGTCTGAACTCAAACAGTAGTGTACACTTAATTACTGTATGTCAAGTACAACTACAAGTCCAAATCCCAACCGCTGATCACCAATGTTAGAAATGGGGTCTTTGGTTGACAGTCAGGTTTCCCCCTGTTCAAGAAAGGACACTCACTCTAGTCAGGGTAAAAGAGAATCACCCTCAGCTAACCCCTGCTTACCCCCTTGGTAGCTTGGCAGAGCAGTAGGCTTAACTTCACAGTGCTAGGTGTAAAGTATTTGTACCAACACACACAGTAACTTAATGAAAACACTACAAAATGACACAACACCGGTTTAGAAAAATAGGAAATGTTTATCTAAACAAAACAAGAGCAAAATGACAAAACTCCGACATACACAAGTCAAGTTATGAATTTTTAGAGATTAAACTAAAAAAATAGCGCTTAGAAACAAACATGCTTTGATGAGATGTTAACACGGCATCGTGACGGAGTTGTTCCCAACAAGCCGACACCAGTGGCGCCGGACACGGAGTCGTGTAGACCCCCAAGTACAGTACCTTTGGTGAAGAGTGAAAACACGCCGATGCGCGAAGTCGGGGATCACGGCGTCTGTGCGAAACGTTGAATCCGTGCACTTCGAGCGGCGTCGGTCACGACGTGGTGCAGCGACTTCCACGGAGTTGCGGACTTCAGTGGGGCTGCAGCGGCGTCGGGCCTGCGAAGAGCGTCGCGTTCCAGTGAGGGTCACGCAGTCGGGTGCAGGCGGCGTTACCGGATTCAGCAGCGGCGGCGGTCCGGAGTCGTCCGAAGTCGTTTCCTTGGATTTCAACCAGCTTTCCTTTCAAGGGCCCAGGGACTGGATAGCGCACCACTTGTCAAAGCAGGAGTCTCTCCAGAGACTCCAGGTGCTGGCAGAGAGAAGTCTTTGCTGTCCCTGAGACTTCAAACAACAGGAGGCAAGCTCTAACGCAAGCCCTTGGAGATTTCTTCACAAGATGGAAGGCACACAAAGTCCAGTCTTTGCCCTCTTACTCTGGCAGAAGCAGCACTGCAGGAAAGCTCCACAAAGCACAGTCACAGGCAGGGCAGCACTTCTTCCTCAGCTATCAGCTCTTCTCCAGGCAGAGGTTCCTCTTGGTTCCAGAAGTGTTTCTCTAAAGTCTGTAGATTTGGGTGCCCTTCTTATACCCATTTTAGTCTTTGTAGTCACCTTTCTTCAAAGGGGACTCACACCTACTTGTGAAATCCTGCCCTGCCAAGGCAAGGCCTCAGACACACACCAGGGGGTTGGAGTCTGCATTGTCAGAGGCAGGCACAGTCCTTTCAGATGAGAGTGACAACTCCACCTCTCCCTCCTAGCAGAGATGGCTAATCAGGAAATGCAGGTTACACCCCAGCTCCCTTTGTGTCACTGTCTAGAAAGAGGTGCAAAGAGCCCAACTGTCAAACTGACCCAGACAGGGAATCCACAAACAGGCAGAGTCACAGAATGGTTTAAGCAAGAAAATGCTCACTTTCTAAAAGTGGCATTTTCAAACACACAATCTTAAAATCAACTTTACTAAAAGATGTATTTTTAAATTGTGAGTTCAGGGACCCCAAACTCCACATGTCCATCTACTCTCTAGGGGAATCTGCACTTTAATCATATTTAAAGGTAGCCCCCATGTTATCCTATGAGAGAGACAGGCCTTGCAACAGTGAAAAACAAAGTTGGCAGTATTTCACTATCAGAACATATAAACCACATTACTATATGTCCTACCTTATCCACACACTGCACCCTGCCCTTGGGGCTACCTAGGGCCTACCTTAGGGGTGCCTTACATGTAAGAAAAGGGAAGGTTTAGGCCTGGCAAGTGGGTACACTTGCCAAGTCGAATTTACAGTGTAAAAATACACACACAGACACTGCAGTGGCAGGTCTGAGACATGATTACAGGGTTACTTAGGTGGGTGGCACAACCAGTGCTGCAGGCCCACTAGTAACATTTGATTTACAGGCCCTAGGCACCTCTAGTGCACTTTACTAGGGACTTAACAGTAAAACAAATATGCCAATCATGGAGAACCAATTACATACACATTTTAAACAGGAGCACTTGCACTTTAGCACTGGTTAGCAGTGGTAAAGTGCCCAGAGTAATAAAAAACAGCAAAATCAGAGTCCAGCACACATCAACAACCTGGGGAACAGAGGCAAAAAGTTAAGGGAGACCACGCCAAGGATGAAAAGTCTAACACGTGTCCCCCCCAGCTAAAAGTGGGGAGCAACTACCCAACCTCATGGGAGTTCTCATCACTAAGGCGGAAGAACCTGGACAGACCATCAGCATTGGCGTGCTCTGTACCAGGACGGTGTTCCACCTTAAAGTCCATCCCCTGTAGGGAAATGGACCACCTCAACAGTTTTGGATTCCCACCCCTCATCTGCATTAACCATCTGATTGGCCTGTGGTCGGTCTGAACTCGGAAGTGAGTCCCAAACAAGTAGGGTCTCAGCTTCTTCAGTGCCCAGACCACAGCAAACGCTTCACGTTCTATGGCACTCCACCTACGTTCCCTGGGTAGTAACCTCCTGCTAATGAAGGCTACGGGTTGATCTAGGCCCTCTTCATTAAGCTTTGAGCGTACTGCTCCAATACCATGCTCTGAGGTGTCTGTTTGCACAACAAACTCCTTGGAGTAGTCATGTGCCTGCAGCACAGGTGCTGTGCACAGGGCAGCCTTCAGGGCATCAAAAGCGTTCTGGCAAGCCTCTGTCCAGATCACTTTCTTGGGTTGCTTCTTAGAAGTCAACTCAGTTAAGGGGGTAACAATGGTACCATATCCCTTAACAAACCTCCGGTAATATCCTGTGAGACCTAAAAAGGCTCTCACTTCAGTCTGGGTCTTGGGAGGCTCCCAAGCCAGAATCGTGTCAATCTTAGGCTGTAGGGGTGCCACCTGGCCACTCCCCACCTGGTGTCCTAAGTACACCACAGAACCCTGCCCTATTTGGCACTTGCTCGCCTTAATATTGAGACCTGCCTTCTGCAGGGCCTCTAACACTCTCCAGAGGTGTTGCAGGTGTTCCTCCCATGTGGAACTAAACACAGCAATGTCATCCAGGTAGGCGGCACTGAACTCATCCAGTCCTGCCAACACCTGGTTGACCAACCTCTGAAAGGTGGCAGGGGCATTCTTCATCCCAAAGGGCATCACGTTGAAGTGGAAGTGCCCATCTGGGGTAGAGAATTCTGACCTCTCCTTTGCGTCCTCAGTTAAGGCAATCTGCTAGTACCCAGATGTTAAATCAAACGTACTGAGGTACTTGGTAGCTCCTAACCGATCAATGAGCTCATCAGCTCGGGGGATGGGGTGTGCTTCAGTCTTGCTGACCGCATTGAGACCCCGGTAGTCCACACAGAAACAAGGCTCTGGAGTGGCACCAGGAGCAGCAGCCTTTGGGACCAAGACCACTGGGCTGGCCCAAGGACTGCTGGAGTGCTCATTAACCCCTAGTGTTAACATTTTGGAGACTTCCTCCTTAATGCAAGCTGTGACCCTGTCAGTCACCCTGTAAACCTTATGTTTAACAGGTGTACTGTCCCCAGTGTTCACATCATGTGTGCACAGGTGTGTGAGTCCTGGGATCAGGGAAAACAGCGAGGCGAACTGTCCCAACACGTGGCGACAGTCCCTCTGCTGTTCCTCAGTCAGGGAGGGGGAGAGGATCACTCCCTCCACAGACCCATCTTTCTCTCCTGCAGACAGGAGGTCAGGAAGAGGCTCACTCTCTTCCTCCACCCCGTCATCTGTCGCTAGGAGCATGGATTGCTCAGTTCTCTCAAAGTGTGGTTTGAGGCGGTTGACATCTAGGACCCTCAAAGGGTTCCTGGGGGATTGCAAGTCTACCAGATAGGTGACCTCGCTCTTTCTTTCCACCACCTCAAAAGGCCCAGTCCACTTATCTTGGAGAGCCCAAGCTCCACTGGTGCCATGACCCACACTTTTTGTCCTGGCTGAAACTCAACTAGAGTGGCATTCTGGTTGTTCCACCGTTTCATATCCTCCTGGCTTGCTTCCAGGTTCTCCTTAGCGAGACTCCTGAAGCGGGCAGTCTGGTTTCTTAGTGCCAGCATGTAGCTAAATACATCCTGGGGTGGTTTACTAGGAGCTTTCTCCAAAGCCTCCTTCACTAGACTGAGCGGTCCCCTCACAGGGTGGCCATAGATGAGCTCAGAGGCACTTCCCTGTAAGCGAACAGAAGGCATGGCAAGAGGACGTCCCACTTACGCCTCAAGGGCTCTGACAGGCCCTGAATCATGCTTTTCAAGGTGCGGTTGAATCTCTCAACCAGGCCATTACTTTGGGGGTGGTAAGGGGTGGTGAACTTGTAGGTTACCCCACACACCTTCCACAGAGACTTCATATAAGTAGATATGAAGGGGCATATTTATACTCTGTTTGCACCGAATTAGTGTCATTTTTTTTTACTCTAATTCGGTGCAAAACTAACTCCATATTTATACTTTGGTGCTAGACCCCTCTAGCACCAAATTTATGGAGTTAAAGTCATTTTTTGAAAGTGGAGACCTACTTTGCCTTAATGAGATGCAAGGTAGGCGTTCCCGTGCAAAAAATGACTCTATGGCCTTAACGCCATATTTAGGGGCATATTTATACTCTGCGGCATATTTATACTCTGTTTGCACCGAATTAGTGTCATTTTTTTTACTCTAATTCGGTGCAAAACTAACTCCATATTTATACTTTGGTGCTAGACCCATCTAGCACCAAGGCCCTGATTTAAACTTTTTTTGCACCGCATTAATGTCATTTTATGACACAAAAGTGGCAGAAACTTACAAAATATTGGCCCTTATTTATACTTTTTGCTGCAAAACTGCACTAACTCAGTTTTGCACCAAAAAGTTTAGCACCGGCTTGCACCATTTCTGTGCACCAGCCGGGCACCATATTTATGGAATGGTGCAAGCCGGTGCAAAGGGTAGGCTAGAGTTTTAAAAAATGACTTTAGTCGGGTGGGGCTGGCAGTATAGAAGGAGAGGGTTTAGCACCAAAAAATGGCTTTAGGCAGGTAAGAGTAAAAAAATATGACTCTAACCAGATTAGCGTCGTTTTATGGTGCTAAACCTACCATGCCACATGACTCCTGCCTTAGAAGAGGCAGGAGTCATGCCCACCACCCCAGTGGCCAGCACAGATGACAGGGGTCCCCTGGGCATGGCCATTGCACCCTGTGCCATGTATGGGGGCCCATTTCAGGGCCCCCTATGGCACTTTCAAAAATAAAATGCACTTACCTGTACTTACCTGGGATGGGGTCCCCCATCCTCGCAGTCCCTCTAGTGTGGGTGGGGGTGCCCCTAGGGCCTAGGGAGGGCACCTCTGGGCTTATTCCATGGTGTTCCACCATGGAAATAGGGCCACAGGTCCCCTAACACCTGCCCTGACCCAGGTCTTAAAAAATGGGGCAAAGCAAGCTTTGCCCCATCCCATTTTTTGACCCCTCCTCCCTCCCTTGCACCATTTTTACATAGGAGTATAAATATGGTGTTAAGGCCATAGAGTCATTTTTTTGCACGGGAACGCCTACCTTGCATCTCATTAAGGCAAGGTAGGTTTCCACTTCCAAAAAATGACTTTAACTCCATAAATTTGGTGCTAGACGGGTCTAGCACCAAAGTATAAATATGGAGTTAGTTTTGCACTGAATTAGAGTAAAAAAAATGACGCTAATTCAGTGCAAACAGAGTATAAATATGCCCCTTAGCGTCAAAAAATGATGCTAATCTGGTCAGAATCATTTATTTTGGCTCAAAACTGCCTAACGTCATTTTTTTTTAAGCTAGCCTACCCTTTGCACCGGCTTGCACCATTCCATAAATATGGTGCCCAGCTGGTGCTAAAAAATGGTGCAAGCCGGTGCAAAACTTTTTGGGGCAAAACTACCTTAGTGCAGTTTTGCACCAAAAAGTAAAAATAAGGCCCGAAGTTTGTATCTCTGTCAGATACTACTTCTTTGGGGAACCCCATGCGGGTAAAAACTCCCATCAAGGCACGTCCCACCACGGGGGCAGTGACCGTCCTTAGAGGAATGGTTTCTGGGTACCGTGTGGCATGATCCACCAAGACCAGGATGAACCTGTTGCCCATGGCTGTCTTGGGATCCAGCGGCCCCACAATGTCAATTCCTACCCTTTCAAAGAGAGTACTGACTACATGTAAAGGTTGGAGGGGAGCTTTGCATTTCCCCCCACTCTTGCCACTTGCCTGACAAGTCTGACAAGACCTACAATAAGCAGCTGACTGCTTGTGCATCAAGGGCCAGTAAAAGTGGGAGACAAGCCTCTTATAGGTCTTGTCCTGCCCTAGATGTCCTGCCAAAGGCACATCATGAGCCAAACCCAGTAGGAAGGCCCTGAAGCACTGGGGTACCACCAGCATACGAGCTGACCCAGGCTCAGGAACCTTAGGCTCACTATACAGGAGGCCATCCTCCCAATATATCAGGTGAGTATCTGGCGCCTCGCCAGCCGCCTGGGCTGCAGCCTGCTGCCGCAGTCCCTCAAGAGTAGGGCACTCCTTCTGCGATGTGCAGAATGCTTCCCTGGTGGGTCCCCCTTCCTGCTACCACTGTGACAGCTCAGGGACCTCCCCCAGTTCAGCCACCTGCTCCCCTGTAGGTTCCGGGGCATCACCCTCAGGTTACACCTCCCCCCAGACCGTGGGAACTTCGGGCCGGTTTCCCATGCCCCCTGCCCTTCCTCTTCTTGGCGGTCCCGTGGGCCACTGTTTCAGGCTCCAGGGGCTCTTGACTACCCTGATTGGCTGCCATAGACCGGGTGGATATGCATACCCACCCAGGCAGACCCAACATCTCCAAGTGAGACCTGTGTTCCAAGGGGAATCCTCCAGGTCGTTACCTAGCAAACAATCAACAGGCATGTTTGGACTCACAGCTACTTTCCAGGAACCTGAGACCCCCCCCATTCAAAGGGAACCTGCGCCACTCTGCAGAGGCGCTCAGAGTTGTCTACCGCAACTACTTGGTGAAGTACCCGGGGATCAATCTTCTCTTCAGACACCAGGTGACTCCTCACTGTAGTCACACTGGCTCCTGTGTCTCTCAGAGCCTCCACCCTCTCTCCATTGATGGTCACCCATTGCCTGTACTTCTTAGTGTTATCAGGCATTAGGTTTCTCTGGACCATCTCACTGTCCCCTAGTGAGACAAGGGTCATTTCTGCTGGTTCCCACCCACCTGAAACCAACTCCTCCCCAAGCGCTACACTGGCCAAACCCTGGGACGGTGCACCAGTGGATGCCGGTGTACTTTTGGGGCATTTGGGGTCCCCCCTCACATGA